>NC_065578.1:170675733-170983733 GCF_024542745.1 Macaca thibetana thibetana
CCCTTTTTAAAACACAAATAAATCATCTCCCTTCCATGAAGAATCATGAGTTAATGGGGGGTCTTTGGAAAGACACAAACTGAGGTTCACATCTTAGGTCTGACATTCACTAGTCATATGTTGTTAGATATTTTTTTTCCCGCTTGTTTCTGCATTTGTGGATCAATAAAACGAGTTTAACAATACTTACCTCAAAGAAGTTTAATGTGGATTAAACAGGTAACACATGCATCCAGCACAGTGCCTGCCCCATAGTAGACATTCAGAAACAATTATGACTTTATTCTTTTGCTTAAAATGTCAGTGGTTGCCTATCCTGTAAAAGATAAAAATTCACTCTTTTTGGAGTAGACTATATAATTCTGTCTGAATCTTTCCTAAACTACCTTTTTAGCTTTCCCTCTTATACTTTCTCTTTCCCTATATATTCCAGCCAAACTAAATAAATCACTATTGTTGAACACAGTATTTTTTTCCCTCATCTCCTGACTTTTTCAGACTATTCCCTGCATCTGAAATGCTCTCACCTTCTTTCTCCCCTGGTTGGGTTATATTTGTTCTTCAAGATCCACCCTAACATCCCTTCCCTGTAAAAAAAAAAAAAAAAAAAAAAAAAGAAAAAAAAGGACAAAACAAACCAGCTACTATTATGACAAGTAAAAGTAAAAATGCAAGTTAAACGTAGAACAAAAGCAAATCCCGTACCTTTCCTGGATGAACAAAGCCAATGTCTATTATAATGTATTATACAAATAGCTTTTTTGCTAAAAAAAATCTTCCAGGAAGTCTTAGAGTTTTTATTTGGGAAGTGCAGAGGCTGGTTTTTCCTTCATTCGAGTGATATAGACAGTGTTCACTTGAAATGCTCCCTAAAATATTTGAAGTGGTCATACTCAGCTAGGTGGCTCCTAGCTGACATCTGACTCTGCTTATGAGTTTAACAGGAGAGGAAGGGAAGAAGATGTAATCATTAAATTCTAAAGCATAATAAACATGACCAACAAAGTTTTCTAAATTAAAACAATTTGCTTACAATACACTGTTTCTTCTTATTTAAATAAATCAGCTCCCTAATCCTGCAAGCTTGACTCCTTTCTCAATCATCAAGTGTACCATATAGATCTTCCCTAAATGGGGGCAATATTCCAAACTAAGGCATGGTTCACATAGGTTTCTAAATTTGGTTTTTTTGGACTTAGATTGACATCCCTAGCCTAATCTACTATCAGTTATGGAAGTTATGGAAGTTATACAGTAAATTTATATAGCCAGCTCTAAATTACAGCAAAATCCTTTTTTTTGCTTAAAATTTCAATTTGAGAAGGTAAAATATTAAAAGTATATCAGTTCAGTCATTCACATTATCAAATGAGATACATTAAGATGCTTCACCAATGCTTTTTCCTTTTTCTTTTCTCTTTTATTCTTCTCCCTCCCTCCCTTCCCCCGGTCTTCCCCTCCTCTCTCCCTCCGTCTTCCCATCTCCCTTTTCCTTTCCCTTTCTCCCTCTGTCTCTTTCTTTTTGTGCTGTTTTCATATTCAAAGTGAAGGAGCCACTGAGGAGTACATACCAAGTCAAATATTGACTGTAGAGAAACATTCATAGAGGTTTTGTGTTTTGTCTCTATTTTTTGTAGGAAGGTTTCATTTAGTTTAGGCATGTGGTAAGATACAAAATTTTGCTATTGGGATGATACAGCTTTAGCTTCAAGATACTGTTCTCAACAAAAAGGATAGAGTTATTTCTGTAGCTGACTGGTAATTTTTGTTCTAAAGATGTTTTCATCCTAGTCTTGAAAAAATTCTATAGCTATATAAAATAATTTATATTGATGGCATTTCAAACAACCTTTTGCTATATTTTTTCCCTCACAAATTTTATAGTTTTTTTATTTTCAACAATAGATTGTCAAAGATTACTACTAGTATCACATACAGCTCATGTTTGCACACAGAAACAAAGAAACTTGAACTTCATTCCATGTAAGCTAAATGGGTAAATATGTAATTTTTATGAGATACTATTACCCACATTTTCATCTTCATAGATTCATAGCTTTCTGGGCTAGGCATATTGGAAAGTACTGCAAAATAAGCTTGAGAAAAGTAAATTTTAAAAACATTTTTGGCTTTTAGCCATGCATATTGTTTAATGCCATTGCTTTAGTATTACAACAGAACATAGCCTGTGAACTGAAAATCAGATTGTTCAGTTGGATCAAATTTTTTAAATAGTAGATATCATTAACTCTAATTGTATTCTGTGAATGAGCTAATGAAACAGTGACATCATAACAAAAAGTGACAACAGGGCAGGTGTGGAGGCTCACGTCTGTAATCCCAGCACGTTGGGAGGCAAGTGACAACAGGGCAGGTGTGGAGGCTCACGTCTGTAATCCCAGCACGTTGGGAGGCAGGTGGATCACTTGAGATCAGGAGTTTGAGACCAGCCTGGCCAACATGGTGAAACTCCGTCTCTACTAAAAATACAAAAATTAGCCAGGTGTGGTGGTGGGCGCCGGTAGTCCCAGCTACTTGGGAGGCTGAGACAGGAGAATCACTTGAACCTGGAAGGTGGAGGTTGCAGTAAGCCGAGATCACACCATTGCACTCCAGCCTGGGGTACAGAGTGAGACTCCATCTCCAAAACAAACAAACAAACAAAAAAGTGACAATAAAAATAAAATTATCTTTTCAAGTATTTTATATTATTTTGAATCTATGCAACCAGGATGACTTTTTTTTTGTTTTTTGTTTTTGTCAAAATGAAGAAGCTGCTTGTTTTGATCTTCTGTCCAAAATCGGTTTTTGGCATTTTGTCAAGAGAAGAACCAGCAGCATTTATTGTATGACTGGTGAGTGTGTTAGACAGTTGCACTGCTTGCTCCTCACAGTCTTGAAGGCCTGGACTGTAATTAACGTGACAGTCCTTGGAAGCTACTTGGGAAGCTGAGGCAGCGGTATCACTTGATCCCAGGAGGTTGAGGCTACGGGGAGCCATGCTCATGCCATTGTACTCCAGCCTAGGCAAACTTGTCTCAAAAACCCAAACCCAAACAAAACACAAAACAAACAAAACGTTGAAGAATTACTTTAACTTTGAAAAGTGGAATGGGTTAGGAAAGGGCATTTTTGAGAGTACAGCGTAATCAAAGTGAAGGCTTGGAATTATATAAGATAAGATGAATAATCCAGTGTGACTTCAAGGTAGGAAGGATACCCAGAGTTGAGTAATGAGAGTTATATCATGAAGGTTACACGGTGGGGGCGGGGAGCGGGGAAGGGAAAGGGGGGGTTCTGAAGCCCAGAGGGAGATGTTCGTACTTCATTTTATATGTCATGGGAAATGACGTGGCCAAATCTGTGTTTCAGAAGATGATGTTTGTAGTTGTTCAGAGGATAGATTAAAGAAAAGAGACTGGGAAGACAAAGAACATGTCATGTGAATTGGCAAACCATGAGAGCTTGTACTAGGACAGGGGTAATAAAAAAGAGCAAGTGATATGCCAACCACAGACACTGATTGTAGAAGAATGATTGACAGAATCTGGTGATGGAATGAGTTGAGAGAGAGATAACTGATGATGATGATGCTTATTATCTTTATTATTATTATCACTGGATTCCCAAGTTTCTCTTACAATATGACCTGATAAAGCAGGAATAAAGCATAAAATAGAAACAATTTAAACTCTGTCCCATGAAAACTCAAGAATAATTCTGTTTGTACTTGATCTGCATATTGCTCCTTACCATTGCTGTGTGCCTGATGACTGGGCCAGTCCATAGTGAGGTTATCCATACATTAACCATATTTCATTATGATATGTGAGTGACTGATTATTGAGTAAAATATAAAGCACAGGTGCGCGGGGAGATGAGAGCTGTACAGGCTATTCAGGAATATGCATCATTTGATGATTTTTCTGCTTTCTGTAGGTGAGCCCTACTTTGGAGTCTTTTTTCCTGCTTAGGTGACACTTAGGACTGTTGCAGACTTTAGTGATTGAAGAAATGCCTTCTGGTCAGTGGGTGGCAGTGTTACATAGAGGAAGGAGAATAGGTTGTAGTTGGAAGACTTCTGGACAATCCCTGGCCGTGTGACTCACCTTCAGAATCAGTTGGAACTTTCTTTTAAGTATAGATTCCCATATCCTACCCTTTGGAGATTTGGTTCAGTCATTCTGGTATGGGACCCCAAAACAGGGATATGTGTGTATTTTTTTTAACATTCTAGGTAATTTTGAGAGTTACCTAAAGTTATGAACTAGTGACTTAATCTCTTTCTGAGTCTCAGCTTTTAGGATTGCTATGAATGTTAAATGAGAAAATATGTCTAAATTTTATGAACTTTAACTCACGATAAAATATATGCTATTAATTAGATTACTTCTTGAAATAACTTTTCTATCCCTTTTTAAAAGACTTCAATTTCTTATTGAATATGGGATCATATTATATTTGTTTGATTTTGTGCCTTGTGATAGCAGAGAGAGAAATGATGAATTCTGTCTAAACTAATATGTAAAATATATCCACTAGATAATAGTTTTAGATATGAAAGGGATGGTAGAAAGAAGAATCTTATTTGAATTATGTATTTATTTTCAAAATCTGAGGAATAAACGCAAATTTTTAAAAGTAGCAAGGACTTGTAAACAGAAATTGTTTCTATATATTTTAATACAAAATCCACATTTATTATTAGCACCAATGATTTAACTTACAAATATATTCTGACTCCCTGGTTTTAAGACCAATAGCTTAAGTTAAACACACCCTTCATCTCTTTCAAAGTCAAAAACAATAAAACAACAAAATAACACCTACAAGCAATAGTAGCAATGGCGATTTGAAAACACATACATTAAGTTAATGGGACTTCAATAGCTCAGTACAAACTATATAATAATATGTAGCATAGATGTCAATTGACCTTGATTCTTACAGTCTGTTGTAATCAGTTTCATAGCCTTTAGTCACAGTTTCTGTGTAACTAGAGTTACCTCGCCTTCTCAGTTCTGAGGGGCTTTCTAATACAGAGCTCCACTGTTTTTTATGACAGTACCACAGTATCTTCTTCCTTCTACGGTCTCCCTGTTTTTGTCTTGCTTCTGCTTCTTCAAATCTGTGCCTGGACAACTTTCATGTTAATCCATTCTGAGTCATTTGTTCTTCTTGGCCTGTCAAGACACCCAAAAAAGGCCAAGTTGTTCACCCAGGGATCCATACTGGCACATTCCTTCTGCACTTGATACTATCTTTTAATTCCCTTCAACCAGGGACCAGTCACTTTAGGCTATTAGCCTGCAGGTCATTTAGAAGATTTAAGTAAATATCTGATTTGAGGAACCTGGGATAAGAGTCCTTTTCCATAAGAGTATATATAACTTTTTGTGCTTCATCAAAACATGTGGGGGTTGGTGCTTTAATCTTCTTGGCTGTAGATTCTCGAGTGCGGAAGTCAATATTGATCTAAAAAAGAAAACCTTGTTAGTTAATATATACTTCTTATTTATGGCAAATTTTATGATGTTACTGTGTTTTTTGAATCTCCTTAGAAAGTGATTTTAAGGCCTCATTTAAATCAACTAAAATATCTCTTAAATGCCTTTCCAAAGTCAGCTCTATACTAGATGTGAAGGAGATAAGAAATACTACAAAAATGTCTTTGTTCCAAATTTCCTCATAGTATAGTTTTGGGAGAGGCAAAAGAAGCAGACATGAAAAATTTAAGTATCCACGTAAGATGATCCATATGTCACAAAGAGTGATATGGGCATTTAAGATTTACAGGAGGAGAAGGCTCTTTTTGTTGCTATTTTCTGCTTAGACCAAGAATATTTATCTGGTACTACTGTTAATTGGAAATACTTTTGCTGCTGCAATTGTATACATTATGCAAATCTGCATTTTCTTATCCAAAATGAGAGCACTCATTAAGAACTCCCTGACATGCAGTTCTGGTCAGTAACAATACCCTTAACCCTTCCCTCACCGTCATCATGGCAGCTGGTTTTATAAAATCAATCTCTTCATTCTACTGTGCTGAAACCTTCACCAATATAGAAAATTAGATTCTCATTGCACTGAACTATATTTATATACCTAAGTATGTAGAAGTAAAATTATATACCCCCAAAAGATTTTATCTTGTTGTATATATTAAATGTTATTTCTGCATGTAGGGTCTTTTACGGAGAAACTGAAGATGATAAGCTTAACACTCACTTGTTTAGCAGCATCTGAATGCACAAATACTTTATATATCTCTTCTGCTTTGCAGGGCAAAAGATCAGACTCTGTTTTCTTATAGTCTTCACAAGCCAGCCAGAACTCAATATTCTCCTCACTGAATTCAGACTTTAGGAAACTTCCAAAGATTTTTTGACCAGCTAAAAAGAAAGGGGGGCGGGGCGGGTGGGAAGATAATTCATTTAAATAAACCAACAAATGAATACTTTGAAGAAGAAATTTGTAAGAAAAATACAATTGCATTCTATTCATACAAAGGTAAGAGACAGCTACTGCTGAAATAGCTATATTATAGATTGTAGAGATGAGAAGGCATTTGAAATTTCTTCATTCATAGAAGAGGAATCTGGGGCCAGCCAAACTCGTTCACAGTCACACTGCTACTTAATGGTGGCTACCGAACTATGTTTTGCTTCTATCTGCTATTCGAATTGAAATTCTGCTCCCCTGAATATAAAACCATCTTTTTTATATGCCAAATCTTAGCCAGAGTAGAGAGTATTTTAGGGAAGCAAATACTGACAAAAGGCATTAACATCACATTAATAATTAGCAAATATAATTTCCCAATCTAATTTATATTAGCCAGAAAACAGGCCTATATATGATCTGTAGGCCTGATGTACTAATTATGTTTGCTAGCGTTTACTGAGACTTTTATATTGTACCATTTATGATCCATATCTATACCATTTATTTGTTTAGCTGAATTATAAACAAAGTCAGCTGAGCTAGAGTGAACAAGGTGATTCCCAAGTAAAGCTCCTTAGGGTGTCTGTGGGGAGGAAAGAATAATCTCACTCTTTAGAGATAGAGACCACACTGCTCATCTGCACCTCTGAAAAAGGTCCTAATCTCATTAGAATTGTTATGCCCAAGACAAGGGGAAGGCAAGCTGATTTCATTCTTTACCTTCTCTCATCTGAAAATCTCCACAAGACTATTTGTGCTTAAAAATCCTTCTATCATGTTTATGTCAAAACAACTATCATGTTATAATAATGCAATTATTTATGTTATGTATCTCAACCACCTTCAAGGCAGTAAGAGACTATCTTTGATTTTGAATCCTTGGTACCTCTACAATGTCCTCTACATAAGAGTGAGATGAATGATGAATATATGAAAGATAATTTAATTAATTGAATGAACGAATCATACTTGTTACATCTAAGTGTAGAAAAATACGTTCTTTAGGCAGATTTCAAAACGGCAATGTACATGTTAATATATTTAGCTTACTTTTAAAAACTTTACATATCAGAATCCCAGCACAGTGTTTAATTTTATCTCCATAATGATCTATGAAAATACCTAATTTTCTTGGCAAATTTGTCTAAAAGGAGTTGGCAGAATTGAGTGCAAAGTCAGCATTATTAAGAGGCATACTATGCTGAAGTTATCAGTAACTACAGACAAACTAGAATACAACTTTTTGCATACTATCCCACCCCGAATACTATATTTAGTGAAGCCATTCCATTTTTTAGAGTATTGCACTGAACCCAGAAACATTCAATAGTTATACTTACTTTGGTTGGCAAGAAGTTTTTCCAGTGACAGAGACCATTGCATTACTTCAGCAGCAGAAAGTCTGCAGGGGACAAAAATGTATGTACATTAGTCATTTTTAAAAATGTAAGCACACATGAAATAAGAATGGCTGTTACACTTTGATAACTTTACAAAGTAAAACTGTAGTTCTAATAAATATGTTAAAATTTATTCACAAAATGCAAAACATCCCTTAGAGTTACTATAGTTATGGAAAAAAACCTACCAATAAAGTTTGAAAAAAATCCAAATAGATAAAGTCCCATATGTGTGTGCACACATTTGTATTCAATTTACATTGGTACTGATATAGTCTCACTTTATTTGGCATGTTACTTAAAAAAAATGAAGTCTACTGTGTGCAGTATTTATCCCTTGCTGGGATATAGAGATGATGCATAGGCGTCTCTTGAAAATGATAATGATAGTTTAGTGTATTAGTGTACTTACATGTCCTTGGACTTGGAAGATTTCATTCCAGATTCCAGATGTGGGATCATGGATCTCAGGTATGCTTTCATATCCATTCCACTGCAAAAGACATAAAAGTGAATATTCATGTTTCTTCAGAATTCATTTTATTTGTAAAAATACATAGAATAAAGTTATCTAAGGAATAAAGCAATACTAAAAATGGTTGATGTAACATTTTGCTATATTTGGATAGAGCCCATTTTTATGAGTCCATGTACAGAAAAGCTCCTACCCAATTTAATGCCATATCAAGATTTATTTTTTAATACAGCTGAATATTACTTACTACTCACAACAGACAATTAACTCCTCTGATCTGGCTAAACTAAATGCTCACATTCTCTTCCATTCATTCTCAATCCTTCTGCCATTAAAGATAACCTGTTAAAATTCACAAAGTGAGATTCTGAACAAACTTACAAAGTCTTTGGCCTCCTTTTTTGCATTTTGTCGTCTAGAAGTGAATGAGCGGTTCCTTTCAATTCCTTTGGGTTAGCAGAGAAGAACATTCCTGGCATTTTGTCTAACTTTGGAGTGGAGATGGCTGCTGCGCGCATGGTGCTCTGAGCAAATATGCGCGCGTCAACGACTCTGCTGCTTTATATAGTAGAATGCAGACAGGCACTTGCTGTTTGAAGGAGTGTGTTTATCAAGTGATGTTACCACAGACACTGGAAGTTCCCCCTTTCTTGGTGTGCTGTGACGTGTATCTTGAAAAAAAAAAAGCATACAGTGATGTCTTGTGGTTGAAACTTAACCAAACGAGAACAGGTCACTTGATTAGAAAGAAAGGAAATTAAACATACAGAGGTACACACACATATGTCACATGTCTAAAGCATTAACAGCATCAGTCTTTGGTTCTGGAGGATATTTGTTTATTTTAATAGTTGCATGTTTCAATAAACTGTTTCATTTGGCGTATTAATTTATCACATAGAAACTCACATAGAAATTCATCACATAGAGTTGTATCTTACTCAATGCTTTGGATAGTCCTTGACTATAAAATTCATCTGATCAAAATATTTTAAGAGTTCTTTATTTTTTCCTCAGGAAGCAGTGCAAAGTAAACAAATAATTTTTGTTTAATTATTTTTGCACATACCTAATAGGAGGGAAAGTTATGAGAGGCTATCTTCACGTTTTCCCACTCCAATTCTCATCCCTTATTTCCATGGCAGGAAATTTCCATGTTAGTATTTTCCAAGGCATGTGCTAGACATCGACTGGCAATACATAAGGTGATTTTAAGGGGTACATGGCTTTTAATATTATTTTCATGTTAAGAATATAACTAGTATATCAAACTTTGATTTTTGCCTATTTTGCATATTAGGAAAAAAATAAAGTTTAATTAAAACAAATCATAAATGTTTAATTGTATACAAATATGACATAATTTGTAAACATACTGATACTAAGTTTGCAGTATCAGAGGAAAAACTGTTCAAGGTAAAATAAAAGTCTATTTGGATAGACCAATGATATGTACTTCTTAGGTAATGATCTTTCACATTTTGACAGTACCTCTGGAAATAACAGTTTTAGCTTTAATAGAGATTAAAGTTTAAAAGACAAACAAAACTCAAGGAACTAGATGACTAATCACGTATAAGGATAGAGAAGTTAGTAAATATAAGCTTTCCAGAGTTTATATAATGCGCGTGGCTTATTTCTTAAGAGTACCTTAAGCCTCCTTGGATTTTACCCCTGAAAGGACAACACTTTGCTTTGAAAGGACAAAAAAGCCTTTACTTAAAGAAGCTTCTGATGGTATCAGGTAACGCTGATAAAAGGGAGGGGAGTATTAACTTTTCTATTCTGGTTCTATCATCAGGATAAAGAATATTTGAAGAAAACACATTTACAGTATTATAAAATTCACTTATACACAGCCATCAACTTCACTATAATGAGCTCATTATATCGTATGTAAGAAGCATCATTTTATGTTGGGAAGAAAACATGAGGCATTAAGAAAGATAACTAGTGAGATGAGCTGGCCACTTTGGAAGTGACCCGAATGAAACCGGCGAAGCTCAAAGACTGATGACATAAAGGCATTTGTTTGTATACTTCCTGTGGTTCAGTCCATACTTAATTTCCTGTTAAAATCTTCAACGTTGCTCATGTTTGTTGATCTAGTATCCTCTCACTCCTCTAGCTAATTGTGAGTAAATTATGTTAGAGTAAAATGATTTAAAAATTATTTTTGACAGCCCAGTATTATTATCATCCAAATATACTGACAGTTTCCAAAGAACAAGAGCAGCAGCAAAAGTTATGGGGCCAAGTAAGTTTGGGAAATGTTGGGCTCCTCACTTGTTAAAGAACTAAATCCTCTTTAGATAGGGAAAATAGTTTTTTGAAATAATGTTTTTTTGACACCATGTTAAGAAACTGTGGTCTGAGATCAAAATAAGTTTTGCCTGTAGCGTATTTAGGAACTGTTTTGATGCTCCCAACATTTTGCTACCGCTACCCCAATATAGATTTTGAAGCGCAAGCATTTACAAGTGCATGCTTCCACACTTGAACAGAAATATAAACTCTTCAAAGAGGGAGTCCTTTCAAAATTCCTGTATGACAATTGGCTGATAAGGTCACCTTAGTCATGCAGTAATGCAGCTGCTTTCTCAGAGGCTGTTTGCTAATCCATGCAAAGTCTGTATGTTCCAGAACAACGCAAATTTGGTCAAGTTGTATCAGCAAGTGCTGACGAGCTCATGGCAGGGCATTGAAAGTTCCCTATTAATTTTAAAGAGAGTGCCACTATCTGGCCCCTCTTTGTAAAATTCACTAAGAAAAGATAAACTGTCAAATCATAACTTTATTGAATCAATGACTTTGGTTGAAATAGTAGAGGATTTCAAAAACATCAGTAGAAGAAACAGTGGGTCTCACAAACAATCTGGATTTCAGTTTTCCCTCTTTGAAACTGTGCTAAAACGTCTAGGTTGGAGTTTCTAGGAAAAAGAACACTTCATATAGTCTTAGTGTTATCTTTTTTTAAAAAAAGAAAAATTAATGGACTTCATTTTTAGGGAAGTTTTAGGTTTACGGTAAAATTGAGTGGAAAGTACAGAGTTCCCACATACTCCCCACCTTTCACCTTGCCTCCAGCTCCACCACCAGCACCATCCCTCATTAGTGGGAAATATTTGTTACAATTGATGAACCTACAGCGACACAGCATTATCATCTAAAATCTATAGTTTACATTAGAGTTCACTCTTGATGCTGTACATTCCATGAGTTTGACAAATGTATCATGATATGTATCCATCATTGTAGTACCATACAAAATACTTTTCCTTCCCTAAAAATCCCAGTGCTATATTTTAAAATACCTAGGAGATTGGTTCAGTAAGACATTTCAGATTATGGCTGTTGATATTGATAGGAAAAATAAGGAAAATTTTAATCTTTGCTGAACTGATTTGAATTGAAACATTTGGTTTCAATTACTCCAATTAATTGAATACTAATAGGGAGTGCTTTGCTTAAGCCTGATGTTTTTCAAACTTTTAAAATGTTGCTAAAATCTTGTTGTGGATATTAGAGTTGCAAGACAAGGGGTAATGATGAATGTAATATTCTACTTTAAAATAAAAATGTATTTATACTGGAAAAGTCAGTGACATGGAAAGATAGCTTGATCCATTGAAACAAAATGTTTTGATTCAGCAAACTTTAATTGCATCCCTACAGTGTATCACACATAAGGTACTGCAGATACAAAGATGAATGAATCTCTGTCTTAAGGGGTCCACTGTGTAGTAGGGCTGACAAATATTTGTGAAAGGTGCCATCAGAGAGGAATGTACAGAGGAAAGAACACAGAGGAGTAATTAGCTCTGGAAGTATGGGAAGGGAAGTCAAGTACTGCTGTCTTTACTATAAAATCAACATGTATCTATTCTTTGCTTGTTTCTGCATTTATATTTAGTATCCCTTGGAAAGTTCAAATGGCTGCAATGGTCTAGCAAGAGACCAGTTTTATGTTGAAGGATCATGGGAAAATGGATCCCATATGTACTCACAAAGCTTTGCAAACTTTCACAAGGACACTGAATGACTTTGTTGAATTAGCATAACCACTCAGAGCTTCCTGTCTTCAAGGTTTATAGGTAAGAGTACTAAAAGTGTTTCAGCTAAATTTCATAGAGTTTATTTGAAAATTTGAAAAAGTTGCAACAAAAGTGAGTTTAGAAGGATTTTTCTCTATGCGTGTATAGAGGGTTGGTGAAAACTTTATATCATGTATGAATGAAAAGATTAAACATTTTAGACTTGCTTATGATTTTGTTATGAAGAAATATGGGTTTTAATAAGAGCAAATATCTGAAACACACTGAACTTCAATGATCTCAGTAAGTGCAACTGAGCAAGATAAGAATCTAGTTTCTTTTTCTCACTCTGCTCTAGTCTTTCAGTCAACATTGACTGCCTCCTTTCTATAATATGAGAATTTACAAGAAAATAGAATGTGGGACCTTCAGTGAACTGAGCTTATGTGATTCAATAAGCCTCATTCACCCTAAATCTAATTTTACCAGTTAAGTTCTCGATAATAGGCCCATGTTCCAAGACATTCTTGAAAGCACTGAGGAAATCTTTGGATAATATTATCTCTGGTATATTTATTCCACATTGGATTTATTTTCATTTAATGTCACACTATCACTTATAATCCTTTCAACAAGAGAGAGTAGTTATGTCTGACTCTAGACCATGCTTTGCAAATAAAATTTCCTAAGTACGGAAGCAGGTGCCTTATTCCCAAACCCAAAATAAATGGAGAACTATGCTAAATGAATGCTGACACATTATTTGGAGTGGGGATAGAATGTTCTATTACATAACAATGACATAAATGCAAAAAAATAATGGAAGTGCTCAAATATCTGCATGTAGAGGATTTGTAATGGAAGGTGATAATAGTTTGGATCTATGTTCTCTCTAAATTTCATGTTGAACTGTAATTCCCAGTGTTTGAGATGGGGCCTGGTGGGAGGTGATTGGATCCTGGGGGAGAATCCCTCATAGCTTGGTGCTGTCTTCACAATGGTGAGTAAGTTCCCTCGAGATCTGATTGTTTAAAAGAGTGTGGCCCTGTCCCCCACAATTATCTCTCTTGCTCCCATTCCTGCCATGTGAGACACCTGTTCCCCCTTCATCTTCTGCCATGATTGGAAACTTCCTGAGGCCTCCCCAGAAGCAGATGCTAGCTCTATGCTTCCTGTGCAAGCTACAGAACCATGAGCCAATGAAACCACTTTTCTTTACATAAATTACTTAGTCTTAGGTATTTCTTTATAGCAATGCAAGAATGGCCTAGTACAGAAAATTGGTACTGAGGAGGGGGGAACTGCTATAAAGTTACTTGAAAATGTGGAAGCAGCTTTGGAACTGGGTAACAAGCAGAGGTTGGAAGAGTATGGAGAGCTCAGAAGAAGACAAGAAGATGATGGAAAGTTTGGAATTTATTAGAGACTGGTTAAATGGTCATGATCAAAATGCTGATAGTGATATAGACAATAAAGTCCAGGCTGAGGAGGTCTCACATGGCAATGAGGATCTTATTGGGAACTGGAGTGAAGGTCATGCATGTTATGCCTTAGCAAAGAGCCTGGTTGCAGTGTGCCCCTGCCCTAGGGACCTGTGGTAGTTTGAACTTCAGATTGATGATTTAGAGTATCTGGCAGAAGAAACTTCTAAGCAGCAAAGTGTTCAAGATGGGACCTGGCTGCTTCTAACAACCTACACTTATATGTAAAAGCAAAGAAATGACTTAAAGTTGGAAGTTCTATTTAAAAGGGAAGCAGAGAAAAAAAGGTTGGAAAATTTCCAGCCTAGCCATGTGACAGAGAATGAAAAAGCTTTTGGGGGAGAGGAATTCAAGCAGGCTGTGGAGCAACCACTTACTAGAGATACTTGGAAAAGGGAGCCAAGTGCTAATATCCCAGACAATGAGAGAAAGGCCTCAAAGGCATTTCGAGGCCTTCAGGGCAGTCCCTCCCATCACAGGCCTAGAGGCCTAGGAGAATGGTTTTGTGAGCTTGGCCCAGGGCTCCACTGCTAGGTACAGCCTCAGGACACTGCTATCTGCGTCCTGGTAGCTCTGGCTCCAGTCTCAGCTCAAAGGGTCTCAGATACAGCTGGGACTGCTGCCTCAGAAGATGCAAGCTATAAAACTTGGCAGCTTCCATGTGTTGTTAAGCTTGTAGGTACACAGAGTGCAAGAGTGAATGAGGCTTGGCAGCCTCCACCTAGATTTCAGAGGATGTGCAAGAAAGCCTGAGTAGCCAGGCAGAAGCCTGCTTCAGGGGCAGAGTCCTCACAGAGAACCTCTACTAGGGCAGTGTGGAGAGAAAATGTGGCTTTGGAGCCCCCACACAGAGTCCCCACTGGGGCACTGACTGGTGGAGCTGTGAGGAGGGGTCCACCATCCTCCAGATCCCAGAATGGTAGAGCCACTGGCAGCTTGTACCTTGTGCCTAGAAAAGCCACAGGCTCTCAGTTCCAACGTTTGTATGGTGCAGCTACTTGGACTGCACCGTACAAATCCACAGGGCATTGGGAGTCTACCCCTTGCTCCATTGTGCCTTCCGTGTGGGACATGGAGTCAAAGGAGATAATTTTGGAGCTTTAAGATTGAAAGACTGCCCTGCTGGATTCTAGACTTTCATGGAGCATGTAGCCCCCCCTTTTTTTGTCTGATTTTTCCCTTTTGGAATGAGAATTTTTACCTAATGCTTGTACCCCCATTGTGTCTTAGAAGTAAGTAACTTATTTTTTATTTTATAGGCTCATAGGGAGAAGGGACTTGCCTTGTCTCGGATGAGACTTTGGACTTTGAATTTCTGAGTTAATGCTGAAATGAGTTAAGACTTTGGGGGACTGTTGGGAAGGCATGATTGTATTTTGCAATGTGAGAAGAAACTGAGGTTTGAGGGGCAAGGGGCAGAATTGATATAGTTTGGATATGTGTCCCCTCTAAATCTCTTGTTGAATTGTAATCTCCAATGTTGAAGGTGGGACCTGGTAGGAGGTGATTGGCTCATGGGAGAGGATCTTCATGATGGTGAGTGAGTTCTCTCGAGATCTGGTTGTTTAAAAGAGTGCAGCACCTCTCTCCCCACAACTCTCTCTCTCTTGCCCTCCTCCTACCATGTGAGACACTTGCTCCCCCTTCACCTCCTGCCATGACTGGAAGCTTCCTGAGGCCTACCCAGAGGCAGATGCCAGTGCTATGCTTCCTGGATAGCCTGCAGAACCATGAGCCAATTAAGTTTCTTTTTAAAAAATTAAATTACTCAGTACCAGGTATTTCTTTATAGCAATGCAAGAATGGCCTAATACAGAGGCATATTTTAAATGTTAGAGAGCAACTTCAATAAATGACTGTTAACTTTCCAAGTTTCTAATAACAGTATTCCAGTGATTTCATTTGCTTTTGCTCTTACAAAACACTGAGGTGGCTAACAATGGAGATGTATTTGCTTTGCTTTTCCTCATTAATTACATAAATTTCTTAGAAAAATCTCTCAAGGTTTCCTGACATGTCTGTTCTTTCCAAAACTATGCCAGTTATTGCTCACAAATACATTAACTCCACTTTCTTCATGTCCTTTCTAATGCTTTGTTTTTATGTCCATTTACATATATGTGTATATATAAAGTATATACATTTATATAATATGTGTATATAATATATATACCTATACATTTTATTATTATTATTTTACTAAATATTGGTGTCAGACTTGCTGGACATTTGTTTCTAGTAATAATCTTCCTACTTGAGAAAGTAGCTTTAAGTCAACAGATGGTGGCCATGCTTAGCAGTATTCTACTATTATTGTGAGTACAAGTGGTCTGCAGTGTTCCACTGTTTTCTGTGCCTGTTGTGTATTTTTTATTAACCTTTATCTGCCATCTTATTTTTCTTGTATTTTAAAAAATAAATGAAAGGCTTCGAGTCTGTTGAATCCCAGTGACATGTTCATCTTGCTGCTTAGAAATCTCACATTTCAAAGGACTGTGAGTCAATTCTCACAGCGATACCTTTTCCTGCTGTGTGAGTTTGATCAAATCAGCTAACTTTTTTCAGTTTTCTTTGTGTAGAATTCAAAGGCGATCATCAGCAACTTGCAGCTATGGTAGTGGCATGGGAAGGTCTCCTCTTGA
This sequence comes from Macaca thibetana thibetana, assembly GCF_024542745.1. NCBI lineage: Eukaryota > Metazoa > Chordata > Mammalia > Primates > Cercopithecidae > Macaca > Macaca thibetana. The sequence goes on from NC_065578.1 coordinate 170,692,213, forward strand.
AATTCTACACTGATCAAAACTAGTCCCAGAGAAATTAAGATTTAGACAGAATTTGTCATAGCTAGGATGTTTTCCATTTTTCTTATGATGTTAGAGCTCTTTGCCTAGACTTCTTCCTAAAATTTAGTAAATTTGGCAATCCATCTATTCCAAATGTGGGGCCCCTCCTACCACTGCAACTCTGTATTCACTGGGCCAATCTTCCAGATTGCTTCTTTCCCTATCAATATTTACTTGTCTTGGATTTCCTTTTTTATTTAGTTAGTTGATTTCTGTAAATTCCAACCCCAATTTAATTTTCCTGCTTTTTCTTAGATGCTCATAGCTGGATATCGATCCTCCCAACTGCACATCTCATCCAGCTCCCTCCTGTTGCGGAGGCACATTGAGTTGTCTGTTGTTTTAGATAGGATTTTCATAGTTGCAAGTGTCAGCAGCCCCATATTGACTATTAAGTAGCTTAGGTAAATAGGAAGATAACTGGAATACCCTCGGGTACCTTAAGTAATAAAAGGAAAGGTTGAACAACTAACCCCTCAAAGATCAGCTAAGACTGAACTAGGGGTAGGGGACTTAGAATGCTTGTAAATTGTGAATTTGCTGTAGACCAGAGTCAGCTACAAATTGTGGAAATGTGACTATTAGCAACTTGTGAAGCTTGTATTTTGCACTTCTAAAGGCAGCAGAATCCTGAAGTGTAAACAATTTCTTCTTATCCATGTTTTTTCCTCCTATGTGTTTTGTCTTGCCTATTTTTTTATTGTGTTATGAAAACAGAAAACGAGGGCAATATATTTGGTAGGAACTCAAAGATAGAACAAACTCATAATCTTGTTTTATGTTTTGTTTCAGATGCAATGGAAGATCAGAAAGTATACATTTATGAACTGCCGTAAACTGAAGATCGGGTAACTTTTGTCTTCTCTTTGTAGTTAGTCACTGCAATGTTTTAAGTTCTACTTCATCTTAATTTGATGTTTTTTATTTGTGACTTTGTGGCTCATCCCCTTATTGATTCTCTTAAGACCAGGCTCTTAGTTGCAACAGGAATATCTTAAAGTACCAAAAACAGTATATAGAAATATTAAGAGGCCTGGTTTGTGTGGGAGTTTGTTCCGTTTTTCTAGCCTGGAGTTTCTTTTCTCACATTTTGCTTAGGCAAGGTTGAGGCATCTCTGTTGCCCCATGTGAAAGAGTGAGCAGTTCAGACAAAGTGTGGCGATTAGTAATGCTTGCACTAAATGAGGGCAGGAGGTTGATGTGTGCACGAAAGCGGGGAAGTGAGGACAGAATGGGATAAGGTTGGGAAATGTCATGGTGGGGCTGAGAATGTCCAGGACAATCTCTGAAACTGATCTGTCCCTCTCCTGACTTCATTGTTCACTGTAGAACAGCCGTTGGTTGAGTCTCAACAAGACTGAAACCACTTCAGAATAAAGTAGTTGTGTCAGGAATTATGTGACCCTCTTTAATCCTGGAAATCACATTCTTTAACCTTCTAAATGGTCACATTTCATAATTTATCTTTCATATTTTTAGATGAATCATTATATACCATTCACGGAAAATTAAAAGCTGCTGAGAAGACCTAAAAATTGTCAGTCCATTAGGATTTTCCCCCTTTATACAGAATTTCCCCTGATTTGGGGCAGTTTCCAAGACAGTAGAATAATACCAAAGAAAATGTCACGATTTCACTTCTCTTTTATGAGAAAATTTGTGTATTTTACACAAAAGATCACTTTGGAAGTAATCATGAAACAGATTTGAAACATTGAGTCTTTCTTTCTCTTTGTCTCTCTCTCTGCGTTTTTCTCTCTCTCTTCTTTTGGCAGGAACCATACCCACACTCAAATCAAATATCAGTTGATCTAGAGTAGGAAGGCCTGGGAAGCTGTGGATAGCTCTAAAACCATTTGATTGCACAACTGCTATGAGATGAGGGTATGACAAAGGTGTTTGTAATCTCATAGAAAGTTGAATAAAAGTACCCATGATTACACCAAATTAAAGTCTATTTTAGCCATGCCTAATCCAATACGACACTTGATATTAACCAATGATTAAAACTATGCCCAGCACTATATAGTAAGGAGGACATTATCCAGGTTTTTTTCTTTCTCAGAAACACTGTTCAGCCTCCTCTTTCTACTTCTTTAATATGCCTTTTCTGCCAAAACCCTTGTATTTTTCTACCTGAACTATTTTTCTTCTTTCCCCTTCCTTCCTTCCCTCCCCTTCCTTCCTTCCCCTTCCTTCCCTCCCTCCCTTTCTTCCTTCTTTCCCTCCTTCCCTTCTTCCCTCCTTCCTTCCTTCTTCCCTCTTTCTCCCTCCCTCCTTCCTCTTTCTCCCTCCTACCTTCCTTCCCCCTCCCCTCCCCTCCCTCCCTTCTTTCCTTCCTTCCTTCCTTCCTTCCTTCCTTCCTTCCTTCCTTCCTTCCTTCCTTCCTTCCTTCCTTCCTTTCTTCCCTCCCTCCCTCCCTTCCTCCTCCCTTCCCCTCCCTTCCTCCTTCCTTCCCTTCCCTCCCCTTCCCTTCCTTCTCTTCCCTTCCTTCTGCCACTCTCCCTCCCTCTCTTTCTTTCCTTTCCTAGACAATTTCTCTATGAAACCTTTACGTTTGTTAACAGTTTACCTTTGTGAAATTAGACAAAAAAATAGATCACCTCAGTGAGTAGTTAAACTCTTGGGGCTTCTGAGGACTGTCTCCCATGGTCAAGTACAATCTATAGTCTTTCAGTCATAATCTACAAACAAAGCAAAATTTTTCTGAACAAATGTTTCACATTATTTTAACAGATCAGAACAAGGAATGGCTTTGTTGAGACATATTTAAGGGAAATTGAAACTAAGGTTAGTTTTTATATGCTAGGAATTAGAGTTCAGTAGGAAAAAAACTAAGGTGTTTTCAAAAATTTTTTAAAGTATATTTTTGAGCAGGGGTCATTTTTGGATATAAATTCAATACCCCAACAGGAGAGGCCTCTCCAAACTGGTTCCAGATGCTAATGTCATTGTCTATTAAGTTAATAGACTATGAAAAAATACTTATTTTTAAACATGTATTTTTGGAAGTCCTCTCAATTTTACCCAAAGTGAAAAATCAAAATTCTTCTAAAGGTCTGTGGGGCCTGACATGATTTAATTCTTGACTCCTCTGGCCTAAGCATCGTTTACTCTTCTCTGCCCTCATTCACCTCCAGTCTCACTGGTCCCCTGGCTGCTTCTCAACCTGTCGGCTCATTCTTGCCTTTGGGCTCTTGTACTGGCTATTCCTTTTGCCTGGAATATCCCCAGAAATCTACTTGGCCAGTTCCTTCACTTCCTTCACGTTTTTGGTCAGGTGTTATCTTATGAATGAGGCCTTCTGGAAACACTGTAATTAGAATTGCAATCGGCCCTCTCCTTATCCTGTTACCATCTGTCTTCATCTGCTCTCCCCCTCATTCTACTTAATAACTTCCAACCCCCTATTTAATTCAATGTATTATGTTTATGTTAGTTTTCTGCCTCTTCCCCATTACAATGAAGAATCTGTGAGGACAGGGATCTTTCTCCGTTTTGCTCAAATGTCTGGAATAGTACCTGGCCCATAGAAGGTACTAAAAAATCTTGTTGAATAAAGGGGTTAAAGGCTGGGGCTTATATTAATTTGTTCAACGATTCAACAAACATTTAGTAAATGCTTATTGTCTGCTAGTCACTCTGCTAGATAAAAGAATCCAGAGGGGAGTCTTATTTTGGAGAGAGAAAAATGAATGGAAAACAACAACAACAACAACAAAAAACATGTACTATGTACAATATAGGGTTGAACACAGGGCATTCTGGGAGGACATAAGATGGTGCGTAACCCAGTACAGGCAGGGTCATAAAGGATTCATTAATTTTATTTACTCAACAATTAATACTTCCTATGTGCTAATTATGCTTCCAGGCACTTTAAAAGAGGGCAGGTCCGACCAGCTTGTGTTCTTTGCCCTTTGCCCTTTCCCCTCCTTCCCTCTGTCTGAGCAGCCATCTTGCTACCATGTGGTTTCAAAAAGGCAAATGCCAGAAGCCAAGGCTAGCTGAACAGAAATATAGAAAGATCTGAGTTCCTGATGAAATCATGAAGTCACAGTTCCAGCTTGATTGGCTGATCTCCAGATTTCTTGTACGTGAGAAAAAAAAAAGATCAGACTTTTACCACCATGACTTGACTTACCACCTTTGAGAGGTATTGTTTGGTACCCAACAGTAAAAGGACGGAAATCAGCATATCTTAAATTATCTCCACTCGTCTCTGTCCAGTTTTAGTTAGTTGGAGCATCATTTCTGGATGATTGGAATATGAAGGGTTAGAGAAGGAATATGTTCCAGATAGAGATGAGGCAATGAAAAGCCTCCCCAGTTTTTTTTAGAATTGCTTCCTCCAGCAATTGTGCATGGAGGCTTTTTTCCACAAAGTCAGCAAGGGGCAGCCGAGTGGAGTGACAGAGATTTCATTCAGCTTTTTAGGGCAAGGCCTCTAGTGTCTTGTACAGCAAAAGCACAAAGCCGTTATCCTACATAGAAGGCTCTTTGTGTGTTCGGGACTATTTTATTGTATTTATTTTTAGAGACAGGATCTGGCCCTGTCACTCAGACTGGAGTGCAGTGGCATGATCACAGCTCACTATAGCCTTGCACTCCTGGGCTCAAGGGATCCTCCTGCCTCAGTCTTCTGAGTAGCTAGGATTACAGGCACGTGCCACCATTCCTTGTTAATTTTTCTTTTTTTTGTAGACTTGTGTAGATACGGTTTTGATTGTTGCCCAGGCTGATCTTGAACTCCTGGCCATAAGTGATCCTCCTGCTTCCTTCATCTCCCGAAGTTCTGGGACTACAGGCATGAGCAACCACACCAAGGTAGGACTAGTCTAGATTCTAGTACAACATCAACCCATGTACCCCACAAAGGCTCTGCTGATATCTATTTTCCCCTGTAGAGTTTCATCTGCATAGTCTAAAACCCCACTCTCTGCCTATGCCTGAATGTGGCTAATGTTTCCAGAAAAGAAAATGTCAGTGATCTAAGCCCACCTATGAAGGGATCTTCCCTTTTTGAATTTTAATTCAGCTAATTTGCTTTGCTTCTCTAGCTGTCTGATGTCCTCAACAATATGACATTTTGGTAATTACTTTGTTTTAATTTTCCAAGTCCTACCACTTCCTCTTATATCCTTATCAGAGACAGTATTCTGAACTCATAGATTTAGTGAAAGTTTGGATATATTCTGGGATTCTAAACTGAAGTGATTTTCTCTTGAGCCCCTGGAAGAAGAATATGCAGGCAGCACTCTGTTGTAGCTCTGACAGGCAATAGTGCCTTTACAATTATACTGTTATTTTGAAAAAAGCACTGCTTACTGTTTTCATATTACTTGCAGTGTTTTTTTAAAAAATGTGGAAACAATACAGTCATGCTTAAATAGAACAAATTTAAAAAAGAAGGCAAGCAAAGATTATAGAAAAGTCAGCCCAAGTGTCATGTTGAGCTTACCTTTCCATCCACATGCTAAGGACCCAAGTCACAAGTGTCTGGCTATTACAATTCACTTTTTTCTTATACGCCCCTACCAGATCCAGAGAAAATGGATCATATTGAGCAGTCTGACTAGGAAGATGATAGAACTTCATCTTTAGAGCAATCTTATGAGGTATGCACAATTACTCATATCTTAGATAAGGAAATGGAGGCTCAAAGGGATAAAGAAACTTACTTAAGATCATATAGCAAATACATGGTGGTTAATAGAGAACAGAGAATTTTCCTCACCCATGCTCAGGCTCTGTCTGCTTTTGTTTCTCTGAGCCGCAGTATAGCCCTGTCTTGAGAAACTGTCTTTCTTCCCTTTGCTAGTGGTCTAATCCATTGTGTCTGCTCCTAGCTCTGACTTCATCCTCCCAACTCTCTGAAGGCCTGGTTGTGCCTTCCCTCCTGCAAGGCCTTATTGGAGGAAAAAGTCTCCATTTCCCTTAGTTCCACTTTCATTTTGTACCCTTTTCCCCTTTAAAGGAAAACAAAACAAGCAAGTACAAAAAAATCACCATTAACATTTCAAGAATAAAAGAAACCAAAATCTCCTATCTAAAGCATTTTTTTTTCATTTTTGTTGTGCGTGATAGGACATTTTATATTCCAGTAGTTAAGATTTATCTTTTAATCTATACAGTTTTAGGTTTTCGTATCTTGTGGCTCTGCCTCTAATTTTCTTTTTGATTATGACAAATGGGACACATAGATACACGCATGCTCTATCCTCTCTTTTGAAGTTTTGTCACCTCAAGTCATTCAAAACAGAAAGATGGATATCTCTAATGGGAACTATATTGATTAGAGTGCTATGATATCCTGGGTTTGTAATGTAATAAAAAATGAGCCTTGATTCACTCTATAAAATAGGGAAAATATTACCTGACCTTTTTTTCCCTCAGTGATAAAATTAGGAGAAATGGTATCTGTGTGGAATTCAACTTTTAAGAGGAACATTTTATGAAAATAGCCTAAGTTGCTAGAATGTGCTATTTATGCATATGCTTATTAAATATATATTTATAAAATATTTATATATATTATTTATGTTTCAGCTTCTTTTAAAAAATAAAACCAAAACTTTCCAGAGTTAGATATACTAGTCCTTGTACATTAGTTCCGTTCTTCCTCCAACTGTGCAAAAACTCTTCATACTGCTTTATATTGAAGACGATAAAGAGAAATGCTGCCCTGTGGGTTGACCAGAAGCCAACTCAGAGAAAGAGATTTGTGTGCAGTAAGTTTCTTGGGCATGCATTTTGGGTTCAATACCTGTGGGGGACGAAGGTCAGTGAAATAGGGCAGAGAGAGAGATTGGGCTGAGCTGCAGTCACAACGAAGGCCTCAGTCACTCCTGTGGTCATCATCATACCTAGGTCTGCCCTTCAGACTTTATCCACCTTGAATCAAGGGGATTGTGCCTTTAAATCATGTGCTGACTGGTGATGGGATGCAAGCTGCCCCAACAAAGGTGCTGGGACCTTAGGAGAGGTAGGTCCCTTCAGCTGTGCTTAGCTAAGAGGTGTTGGTTGGCAACACTTTCAGCAACCGGGGAATGAACGCTGCAGTCCTGAAGCGGGGGAATCTGGGTGGCACAGCAGAGCAATCACTACGATTAAGACATTAATCAACAGTGCAGATTACATTCTTCATTATGTTTATATTTATATTTATTAGATGACTCATGAAATTGTCTTTTTTTTTTTTTTTTTTGAGGTGGAGTCTCGCTCTGTCACCCAGGCTGGAGTGCAATGCCATGATCTCGGCTCACTGCAACCTCCGCCTCCTGGGTTCAAGCGATTCTCCTGTCTCAGCCTCCTGAGTAGGTGGGATTACAGGCATGCTATCAAGCCTGGCTGATATTCTTTTGTATTTTTAGTAGAGACGGGGTTTCACCATGTTGATTAGGCTGGTCTCAAACTCCTGACATTGTGATCCGCCTGCCTTGGCCTCCCAAAGTGCTGGGATTACAGGCGTGAGCCACCGTGCCCAGCCGGAATTGCCAGTTTTATAGTAAAAATTTGTTGAATATTGACAATTTATATGGTACACAATCTAATTATGTAATTTATTTTCAGGAGTTTGTGTGAAAGCATACAGCAATAGAAAAATAATTAGTGGGTATAGAGTGTAGGAGCAGATAGAATAGTTGGTTTTACCAGTTTCTATTGATGCTACTATAGAGCAGTCTATATTTCCAAAAATAAATTTTATCTTTTTAAAGAAGAAGCTTTGAGTTTTCTTGATTTTATATTTTCTATTTTATTGATTTCTGCTCTGATTTTTATTTCATTTTTTCTGCTAACTTTAGGTTTTATTTGCTTTTCTTTTTCTGCTTTCTTGAGGTGAAAGTTGAGATAATTGAATTAAGACATTTCTTATTTTCTAGCACAGATGTTTAGTGCTATGAATTCCCTTTTAAGTACTACTTAAGCAGCATCCCATAAATTTTGATATGTTGTGTTTTCATTTTTACTCAGTTCAAAATACACCTTAACTTCTTTTTGATTTCTTCGACCAATAGATTATTTAGTAATGTGTTATTTAGTTTCCAAATATTTGGAGTTTTTTCAAAGATCTTTTTGTTTCTGAGTTTTAATTTAATCCTATTATGCTTTGAGAACATACTGTGTATGGCTTGGATCTTAATACGTTTAAAATGTATTGAGACACTTTATGGCCCAAAATATGTTCTATTTTCATAAATGATCTATGTGCACTTGGAAGGAGTGTGCAGGCCTATCTTGTCTAATTGCACTTCACTTTATTCCACTTCATAGACAGTGTCGTTTTTACAAACTGAAGGTTTGTGGCAACCCTGCATTAAGCAAGTGTATCTGCACCTTTTTCAAACTGCATGTGTTTACTTCATGTCTCTGTGTCCTGTTTCAGTAATGCTCAAAATATTTTAACATTTTCATTATTATTATATCTGTTATGGTGATCTGTGACCAGTGATGTTTGATTTTACCATCATCATTGTTTTGGAATGCTACTAACCTCACCCACATCAGATAGTGAACTTAATTGATAAGTGCTGTTTGTGTTCTGGCTGCTGTACTGCTGGCCATTCCCCATCTCTCTCTCTCTCTCTCTCTCTCTCTCTCTCTCTCTCTCTCTCTCTCTCTCTCTCCAGGTCTTCCTATTCCTGATACAAAACAGTGTTAAAATTAGGCCAGTTAATAACCTCAAAATGGTCTCTAAATATTCAACTGAAAGGAAGAGTCACATGAGTCTCACCTTAAATTAAAAGCTAGAAACGACTGGGCTTAGTGAGGAAGGAATCATAAGATGCAGCAATTCAGTCATATTTTCAGGCTCCAATTCTATTTCTAGTTCTCTTGCTATTTGCACCACATCCGCAGTGACTCAACTTCTTCCAAATGCCTGTTATTACTGATCTTTTGACCTCCTCTCATGAATCACAAATGTTCTCAATGGCATCTGGAATGGTGAATCCTTTCCACAAGGTTTTCAATTTACTTTGCTCAGATCCACCAGAGGAATCACTGTCTGCGATCCAGAGGAATCACTTTCAGCTGAGATAAGCTGAAAGCTAGGCCTCTTGCACCAGTGAGTTAAGTTATAAATGCAAAGAAAAAGTTCTTGAAGGAAATTAAAAGTGCTACTCCCGTAAACACACAAATGATAAGAAGGCAAACCAGCCTCATTGCTGATGTGGAGAAAGTTTTGGTGGCCTGGAGAGAAGATCAAAGCAGCCACATTTCTTTAAACCAAAGCCTAATCAAGATCAAAGCCCTAACTCTTCAAATCTATGAAGGCCGAGAGGTGCAGCTACAGAGGAAAAGTTGGAACCTAGCAGAGGTTGGTTCATGATGTTTAAGGAAAGAAGCCATTTCTATAACAGAAAAGTGCAAGGTGAAGCAGCAAGTGCTAGTGTAAAACCTTCAGCAAGCTATCTAAAGGATCTAGTGAAGATCATCTAGGAGAATGGCTACACTAAATAATAGGTATTCAGTGTAGACAGAACAGCCTCATATTGGAAGAAGATGCCATCTAGGACTTTCCTACCTCAAGACGGTAAGTCAATGCCTGGCTTCAAAGCTTCAAAGGACAGGCTGACTCTTTTGTCAGGGACTAATGCAGATGGTGACTAAGTTAAAGCCAATGCTCATTTACCATTTTGAAAACCCTAGGGCTCTTAAGAATTATACTAAATGTACTCTGACTGTGCTCTAGAAATGGAACAACAAAGCCTGGATGACAGTTCATCTGTTTACAGCTTGGCTTACTGAATAATTTAAGCCAACCATTGAGACCTAGTGCTCAGAAAAAAGATTGTTATCAAAATATTACTGCTGCTTCACGACTTACCTAGTCACCCAAGAGCTCTAGTGGAGGTGAACAAAGAGATTAATGTTGTTTACATGCCTGCTAACACAACATTTAGTCTATACCCCATGGATCAAGGAGTAATTCCAACTTTCAAGTCTTATTATTTAAGAAATATATTTCACAGGACTATAGCTGCCAGAGATAGTGATTCCTCTGGTGGATCTGGACAAAGTAAATTGAAAACCTTGTGGGAAGGTTTCACCATTGTAGATGCCATTGAGAACATTTGTGATTCATAAGAGGAGGTTAAAATATCAGTAATAACAGGATTTTGGAAGAAGTTGAGTCACTGCAGAGCTGGTGGAAATTCCAAGAGAACTAGAAATAGAATTGGAGCCTGAAGATGTGACTGAATTGCTCCATCTCATGATAAAACTTGAATGAACAAGGAGTTGCTTCTTATGGATGAGCAAAGAAAGTGGTTTCTTGAGATAGAATCTACTCCTAGTGAAGATGTTGTGAACGCTGCTGAAATAACAACAAAGGATTTAGAATATAACATAAACTTAGTTGATAAAGCAGGAGCAGAATTTGAGATGACTGATTTTACTTGCAAAAGAAGTTCTACAGTGATAAAATGCTATCAAACAGCATCATGTGCTACAAGGAAATCTTTCATGAAAGGAAGAGTCAATCTGCAGCAAACTTCACTTTTGTCTTATTTTAAGAAATTACTGCAGCCACCTCAACCTTTAGTAACCACCACTCTGATCAGCCAGCAGTCATCAACATCAAGGCAGGACACTCCACCAGCAAAAAGATGATGACTCATCATTTGAAGGCTCAAATGATTGCTAGCATTTTTTAGCAATAAAGTCTTTAAATCAGAGTATGTACATTGCTTTTTAGATATAATGCCATCACACAGTTAATAGGGTCCAATACAGTATAAACTTAACTTTTGCAATGCACTGGAAAACAACAAATTTCGTGAGACTCTTTTTATTGGGAAACAATCTTTATTGTGATATTCTGGTACTGAACCTGCAATATCTCCGTGGCATGCATGTATAGCTACTGTTGTTACATGGAATGTTCTATAAATGACAACTCCAGTTAGTTGATAATGTTAAGTCTTGTATGTTTTACTAATTAATTATTTAATTACTCATCCAATTACTTAGAGAAGATATTGAAATTTCCAACTATAATTGTAAATTTGTATCTTACAGTTTTATCAGGTTTTGCCTCCTTTATCTTGAAGCTCTCTTATTAGTTGCATACACATTTTAATTTTAGTCCCTTTGGATGAAATTATCTCTATCATTGTGAAATGACCTTCTTCATCCCTGTAATATTCTCTGCTCCGAAATCTGCTTTGCCTGACATTAATATAGCCAGAGCTGTTTTCTTTAGATTGGTATTAACATGTTATTTTTTCCTGTATCATCTTATTTTTATCTGTTGTATGTATTTATGTTTAAAATGTGTTTCTTGCAGGCCTTATGTAGTTGGACCTAGCTTTTTAGTACAATCCAATGAGCTCTGCTTTTTATCTGGGGTGCTTAGATCATTTATATTTAATTTAGTTATTAATATGGTTGTAGTGAAATCTACTATCTTGCTATTTGTTTTCTATTTGTCTCATCTATCTTTTGTTCTCTTTTTGTGGCTTATTTTGGATTAATTCTGCCTTTTTTATGATTTCAATATCACTTCTTTTGTTGGCTTCTTAGCTGTAATTCTTTTTTAAAAAAAAATAGTGTTGACTTTAGGGTTTATGGTTAATGTCTTTAACATATGAGAGTCTACCTTCAAGTGATATTATGTCACTTTATGGTCTTATACTTTTAATCAAATTTACAAATTATTTTTACCAATTATTTCTTCAATATTCTTCCTGTTGCCTCCCCCTTTCTCTCCTTTAGAGACTTCAATCACATACATATTTGGTTGCTTAAAGTTACTCTACAGATCACTGCTAGTTGGTTTTTTAAAAATTTTTCTTTCTTCCCTCCCTCCCTCCCTCCTTCGCTTCCTCCCTCCTTTCTCTCTCTCTCTTTTTCTTTCTTTCTTTCTTTCTTTCTTTCTTTCTTTCTTTCTTTCTTTCTTTCTTTCTTTCTTTCTTTCTTTCTTTCTTTCTTTCTTTCTTTCTTTCTTTTCTTTCTTTCTCTTTCTTTCTTTCTTTCTTTCTTTCTCTCTCTCTCTCTCTCTCTGTGTCTCTTTCTTTCTTTCTTTCCTTCTTTCTTTCTTTCTTTCGAGTGATTTTTTCCCTCTGTGTTCCATTTGGGTGGTTTCTTTTGCTATGTCTTCAAGTTCTGTAACATTTTCTTCTGCAGTGTTCAATATGATATTTATCTTATCCAGTGCATTTTTTATTTTAGACATTGCAGTTTTCATCTTTAGAAGTTTGATTGTGTCTTTTTATACCTTCCATTACTTTACTTAACGTGCTCAATCTGTTTTTCTAACTTCTTGAGCATATGAGATGTAGTTATGATAACTGTTTTAATATTCTTATCTACCAATTACATTATCTGTATTATTTCTTCAGAGGTTTCAGTTGATTGATTATGCTCTTCATTACAGGTTGTATGTCCTAGGCTTCTTCGCATGCCTGACAATTTTTGATTGAATGGCAGAAATTGTGTATTTTACCTTTTCAAATACTAGGTACTTTGCATTCCTATAAATATTCTTGTCCTTATTTCTGAGATAAGATTCAGTTACTAGAAAATATTTTAATTTTTTCAAATCAAGTTTTGTGAAGTGGGATCAATGCAATATTTTGTCAAAGGTTAATTTTCCTTAACCTTTGACAAAGGCAAAGCCTCACTAAGTACTAAGAAGTACTCTCCCTAATACTTTATAAATTTTAGGTTTTTCATTCTGGCTTTTGGGACTAATCCCATCCCTGTGTGATGTCTAAGCATTGTTCCTTCTGATTCTTTCTAGTCATTTTTTCTTTGGCCCCTAGTAGTTTTATTACAAATAAATGCTAATCAGTATTCAACTGAATGCTGAAGTGGAACCCTGTACAAACTCTACAGTCATTTATCTCTGCGCATGTTCTTTTCTCATACTTTTCCTTGTGGATTCTATCTGCTTTAGTCTCCTTGAACTCCCAGCTTTGCGTCTTCAACTTACAGAGACTGCTGGACTCTCCCTGGGTTTCTTTACCCAATGCAGTAGGCTAGACACTTTCTCCAGGCAGTAAATTGTGTAATCATAGGCTCACTTTGGTTGTTTCCTAACTCACAGGGATCACTTTTCTTTATTATCTAAAATCTTGTGAGTCCTGGAAAGTAAGTCTTTGAAAAGAGAAATCTTCTGCTTGGTGACAGGCTTACATTCAGTGACCATAATTTTTGTGCCATTTTTATGTTGATATAATTATTTCCTAGCCATAAGTTTTTCCTGCATTGATATTACATGTTGACATCTCATTCATATCAAAATTCATTCTTCATATTTGTGTTTATTTGACTATAAATTGACTTGCAGAGCACTAGTATGCTGACCTTATTGCATTTATTCATGAATATAATATAATGATTGCATAGATTATCAAATAGTTTTGATTTGTAGGTTTAAAGTTACAGTATTAGACTTTGTCTTTATAGTGATGGCATTTGAGGCTGAAAAGAAGTAATTGAAATAAACAGATTGGCTCATAGCTGGTCAACCATCTAGACTAGCGTCAACTAATGCGTCACTGTCAGAGCAAGAGACAGCTCTTGGGAGCATGACTTCCAACCACTTGTCCTAACCTCTAGACCACACTTTCCATCATTCAAAACCCTAAAAATGATTAAGGAAGTACTATTTGCTTTGTTAGCATACTTATGTCAAATAATAACTTTCAAGTTTGGTTGTGTCACAGACAGATCTAGAAATTCATTAATATTTTTAACATATACCAACCAGTTTCTCCTTCTTATCATGGTTGGAAATAACCCATTATATTTTGCAGTGGTTTGACCAATTAAAAAGAAAAGAATCTTATTGTAGTACAGGTGTCTGAAAAGAAAAATCACTTTCAAGAGAATGATTTAATATAGTGACCCTTCGAGGGGTGATCTAGGAGGAATAAACTATGTGAAATAAAGTGATCTAGAACAGGCTGATTATCAGGAGACTTAATGCTACGCTCATGCAGGCACAACTCTCTGTGTCAATTTTTCATTTGTCATACCTGCCAGCGATTAAAATCACCCTGGGAAGCACTCATGGCCAATGTTTTCCTTCAGACTTGCTGTAGAAGCTTTTTTTTTTTTTTTTTTTTTTTTTTTTTTGAGACAGAGTCTCACTTTGTTGCCCAGGTTGGAGTGCAGTGGCACAATCTTGGCTCACTGCAACCTCCACCTCCCAGGTTCAAGCGATTCTCCTGCCTCAGCCTCCCGAGTAGCTGGGACTACAAGAGTGCACCACCACGCCCAGCTATTTTTTTTTTTTTTTTTTGTATTTTTAGTAGAGATGGGGTTTCACCATATTGGTCAGGATGGTCTCGATCTCCTGACCTTGTGATCCGCCTGCCTCAACCTCCCAAAGTGCTGGGATTACAGGCCTGAGCCACCACGCCCGGTCCTGGTGTAGAAGCATTTTTACACTACTGATAAAAGTGATGATCATAGCTAATAATAAATATGATAAGATAACAAATACAAAACCATCTTAGATGTTTTAGATTACTTGGTCTAATCTTTACCATAATTCTTTGAGACAAATTTCACTATCCCCATTTAACAAATTTGACAACTGAGTTTAAAAGAGATAAACTTTTCTAACTAAAAGTGTCGAAACTTGCAATAGAACTTAAGTCCGACTTCAAATTCATGCTTGTTTCATTGTTTTAAGCTGCTTCTCAAAGTTGCTGCTTTATATGACTAAAGCTATCATTACTTCAAGGTGCCATTTCTTCTAAGTGTATTGAGCATATTGCACCTAGAAGACCTCCTTTCCACACAGAGAGAAACTTTCTCATTCAAATCAAGTTATTCCCCTGTTTAGGTAGTCATGAGAGTTACCCTTGTGGCTTCTTTTTTGCATTTGTGTCTTTCCCAAGTTGAAATCTGATTTGGAACTTCTCTCACCTGTGTGGAGTCCATAGCTCATAATCAAAGCTCTTTCCTGGTAAATTATCTTCCCGGGCTATACATTTTTTGTTTGTTTGTTTTGTTTCATTATTTCTCCCTCCATCAACTTAATGAATTGCTTTCTTTCCCTAGGCAGTTCTTCTCACAGAAATTTTTGTCAGTGTATGAAGAATGTAGCTTTTAACAGCATATTAAGGCCTTTATCTCATTTTCAAGTATGATTCGGAAGGTAGCCTTTTCAGTTTGAAATCAGAATGACAATGTATCATCCCATGAGATTTTTGGGACTTGGCTTGTGAGTTGAATGCCTCATTGAATATCCCTGTTCAAAAATCACTCTATTGTTAGGATTTCAAAGTTTTCTATTATACGATTATTTCAAGTGTATTTTGTAAATTTTGGTGTGGAGAATTGGGTAATAGTTTACAGAATTATGTAAGGGTTTTTCCAGTTAAAATGTTTCCAGATCACTTAGTAGGACAACATTTTGTGCCAAAGGGAAAAACATGAAAAGAGACTTTGAAGGCAATAAGCTGGGTGAGAAGTTATGAGACCGACTTTAATAATATAATTCCAAGGCAGTTTATAAGAACCCTACATACCATGGGGATTTCCATTAGAAAAATGCTAAAATTTACTTCTGTGAAATCTAGGGGCTTTCTGATGTTCAACTGTCACATATGTGGACTGAAAAATTAAATCTTGTTTCATAAGCATCCTGTGTCAGTTTCTTTGCAGTGCAGGAAATTGGTTCAGAAAAGATAAGAAAGATATACAAAATAGCTATGCAGGATGCCCTGCATACCAGTTCATACCAATGTGGCCATTTCCAGGAATCAATGGTTGATTATTTTTCACGTGATATACTTAAAACACAGTGATGGGAGGATATCCACATTCAGTCAAGTTCTCAAGCATGTTTGCCAACACGGTCATATGTTCTTGTATTTATTATTAATGCTGACAGGTGGGCCCAGGCAACTGGCCATATAGTCATGAGATAGGTATTATTAATTTAGAATGAAATGTCTAGCCTCAGAGATTTTTAAGAATTTCAGTTCACAAATCTAATGAAAGATACATGTGTTAAGAATTCACTGTATACTATCTTTTCTGTGTATTCATCAATCCTCACAATGACCATAGGAGGAAGGAACTGCTTAATTAACTCCATTTGACAGATGAGGCAACTATAGGTTTGAGAGGTTAAGTAATTTGCCTGAGTTTACACAATTAACAAGTTTTAGGGCTAGGATTAGTATCAGAATTTATATAAAATCATCAACAAATTGATGGCTAGGGATAGCAATAATTTCCACAACTAGAATTCTTTTTTTTCACTTTATTTTATTTATTTATTTATTTATTTTTACCCATAAGAGTAAAACCATAGAAACATCTGCCCCCTACCATATATGCTTGAGTAAAAGTGATAGAAAATGTTTTATTTTATTATTTATTATTTATTTTGAGACGGAGCCTTGCTCTGTTGCCCGGGCTGGAGTGCAATGGCACGATCTCGACTCACTGCAACCTCGGCCTCCTGGGTTCAAGAGATTCTCCTGCCTCAGCTTCCCGAGTAGCTGGGATTACTGGCGCCTGCGACTGCACCTGGCTAATTTTTGTATTTTTAGTAAAGACGGAGTTTCACAGTGCTGGCTAGACTGGTCTCAAACTCCCGACCTCAGGCAATCCGCCCACCTTGCCCTCCCAAAGTGCTGGAATTACAGGTGTGAGCCACTGTGCCCGGCCTAGAAAATGTTTTAGTAACTTGGCACAGCAACTAATGTGTGGAAGAGCCTCTTATCAGTTAAAAGAGTGCCCTCAAGAATGATCAGTTGTTACTAAAAGTATTTTTTTTTTTTTTTTTTTTTGAGACGGAGTCTTGCTCTGCCGCCCAGGCTGGAGTGCAGTGGCCGGATCTCAGCTCACTGCAAGCTCCGCCTCCCGGGTTCACGCCATTCTCCTGCCTCAGCCTCCCGAGTAGCTGGGACTACAGGCGCCCGCCACCTCGCCCGGCTAGTTTTTTTTGTATATTTTAGTAGAGACGGGGTTTCACCATGTTAGCCAGGATGGTCTCGATCTCCTGACCTCGTGATCCGCCCGTCTCGGCCTCCCAAAGTGCTGGGATTACAGGCTTGAGCCACCGCGCCCGGCACTAAAAGTATTAACCGTAAATAATATAAAACCTCTGTTGGGCATTTCCCTTAACTATTTGAAACATCTACACTACGTGCATGCCAAAGCACTGGTTTTGAGTCAATGAAAAAAACCCTGCTGGAGAAGTGGTGGTGAGTTTTTCTGGAGTACTACCCCTCTGGCCTTCCTGTCCTGTAAACTGAGATAAATTCCCCTGCAGTGAACTTCAGAGCTGTGCTTATGAGCACACGTGCGTAGTAACCAACTGCTTTGTCCTCAGAGGTCAATTCTTCCCTTGAACTTCCTCAAGTGACATCTGATATGGGGGAAGTCTTCCAGTTTCTCAAATTCTCTTTAAGAGCGGTGGTGACTTAGAGTGCCCTTTCTCTTTGTGAAAGAAATGGCTCTAAAACTTTGAAAAATGCTGGCAGGAAAGCTAGTAACCACAGTTAGTCATAAACTGCATTGATATAGACAGATCCTTGCTCTTTTACTTCCATTGGAGCCTTCTCTACTCAGAGTAGAAGCCTTAGCTCAATGCTCAAACAGCCTCAAGTCAAGGAGCACACAGTTCTTGAAAAATGACACTGTGGCTGCAGACACAAGGCTGCATCCTAAGTGTATGATTAATGTTTGGGTTTCTGTCTTTTTGCTGGGAGGAAATACTACTGCAAACCTTAACCTTGAAAATTCAGACTGAAAAATTCCAACATAAGTCATAGTTACAATTATTAATTAAATGAAAATTGATGTGTAAATCCCCTGCATCTCTCTGGATAACCTTTTTCTGGTGCTCTTCACTACACTGTCTCCAGTGAACTTCCTGGGTAGTTGACTAATTAAAACCTGCATTCCCTATGTATGTTAATCAGTTGCTGTGATGGTTAAAGAGATACTTTAGGACACAGTTATCACTTCTCAGCTGTATTAGCCCGTTATAATGCTGTATTAGCCCGTTATAATTGTCTAAACAATTGCTAGTGTTTTGACCTTTGCAGCTCATCTCAAAACAGATTTGGCCAGGTATGTTGGCTCATGCCTGTAATCCTCAAACTTTGGGAGGCAGAGGTGAGAGGATCGTTTGAGGCTATGAGTTTGAGATCAGCATAAGCAACGTAGTGAGATTCCTGTCTCTACAAATAATAATAATAATAACTTTAAAAAAAAACTATAAAATTTTTAAAAGTGGATTTACTTGACTGTTTATTATTAAAGTGAGTTCAAATTGAGAATTTAAGTGGAAGCTAAATTAGCATATGAATGATAAGTACTGATTAAAGGCTACTGGAGGAAGAATAAAGAATCGGGAGAAAGTGCAATTGGTTAAAGCTCTGTAGGCAAATCTCAGTTATGAAAATGGCACTGGCCTGGGTGTCCATGCTTACAGCTCAAGAAAAAGAACACGCCCTACTCTCAGAGGGCTCTCTGCCTGTCCTCACAGCAGCTTTCTGTTGGCTTAAAAGAGGCTCACAATTTCTAAGTAACTATAAGTAGGGCAGCAACAGAAGTGGGTTAGAGGTTTTTTGTTTTTGTTTTTTTTTTTTCTTTTTGCATATTTCTTTCTTTCTTTTTTCTTTTTAGTTAAAACCTTTAGTTACTAAGAAGCAACTATGAAGACTTCTGAGGAATAATGTGGCGAAGACAAAATTTTATGTAAAGACCAGTTCAAGTGAAAGGAGGAATCTGTTATTTTAACTTCTCTAGTAAATTCTTGAGGGTTGGAATGTAACTTTCATCATCTATTCAATTTAGGGCATTTGATTAGTACATTATGCACACTATTGAAAGCAATGCAGAGTTATTATTGTTTTTACTATTTACCCAGTAGAGAAAGTGCTGCAGGCTAATTGCACAATTATGTTTAAGACACAGCCGAATAAAATCAGTGCTATTAGACCAGTACAGAAAAGGGATATAACATTGAAAAGATGCAGAACTCACAATGGAGGTGTCAAGTTCAATTCCCAGAGGCTACCTTGCTTCCAGTATTCACTGACACACAATGGTCTGGTCGGTCTTTCATTATAGACGGAATTAAATGAGAGTAGTATTAGTACATTCTTTCATCTACTATTGTAGTTTAAATAAAAATGCTTTCAGTTAGCATGTAAAAAACTGTCCTTTGGAAAGCCTGAAGTAGTATACCTGTAATCTGTAGGAGGAAATGAAATTCAAGTTCAATTAGGGGGTGACTTTTTAAAACTTTCTATTTTGATACAATTTTAGACTTATAGAAACCTTGAAAAGACAGTACAGAGCTTTTGTATAACTTTCACTCACTCCCCTTAATTTTGACATCTTCTATAATGATTTTTGTAATTAGTAAAACTAGGAAATTAGAATTAGTTAATACTATTAACTAAACTACAGACTTTAGTCAAACTCCTCAATTTTTCTACTAGGGTTATTTTCTGGCTTACCCTTCAGATTGGCAAAATACTGAAAATATCTGATAGAACAAATGTTGATAAGGGTGTCCAGTTGGAATGTTCATACAATGGTGCCAACACTGAGGCAAATAATGTAGTAATATTGAGAACTACACTGTTCAATAGGGTAGATATTGAGCACTGGAAATGTGTTGAACTATGAGCTGGGCACGGTGGCTCACGCCTGTAATCTCAGCACTTTGGGAGGCTGAGGCGGGTGAATTGCCTGAGGTCAAGGGTTCGAGACCAGCCTGGCCAACATAGTGAGACCTTGTCTCTACTAAAAATACAAAAAATTAGCTGGGCATGGTGGCAGGCGTCTGTAATCCCAGCTACTACTACTAGGGAGGCTGAGGCAGGAGAATCGCTTGAACCCAGGAGGCGGAGGTTCCAGTGAGCCAAGATCTTGCCATTGCACTCCAGCCTGGGCAACAAGAACGAAACTCTGTCTCAACAAACAACAACAACACCACCACCACCACAACAAACAAACAAACGTGTTGAACTAAGCTGGACTGTAAGTATAAAATACACATTAATTTTCAAATAATACAAAAATGTAAGCTATCACATTGATAATTTTTATTTTGCTTATATTTTGAATATATTGTATTAAATACAATTTATTAAACATGTATAATATATTTTTTTAACACGGGAACTAGAGAATTTAAAATTATATTTGGAGATGACATTATATTTCTGTTAGACAGCACTGGCCTTGAATGTAGAAAGAATATTTATCCTGAGACTCAGATATATTATGTTAGATGCACCCTGGAGAAATTCTCATCCTTTTGCATGAGGAAACATATGCAAGACTTTCATTTTATTCATTTTTCTAATAATAAGAAATTAGAAACAACTGACATGTTTATCAATAGGGGAATGCATTATAATCCATTTATAGAATAAAAGAAGTGTAGTAAAAACTAGTATAAATTTAATGATCAACTCAGGTAATCACTGCAAACAAAATGATTAAGAAAGCCAAACTGCACAAGTTAAGAAAACATTACATCATTTTAATGTGAATCTTAACAATTAAAAATATCATTAATTATTATGGATATAGACATAAAGGATTAATATAAAAACATGAATGGGAGTCGAAGTTGATTGCGTTTTTGGCCCTAATTTTTTACCCCCTACTGTATTCATGCCCTTTGACTTGTAAGTTATATGCCCTCTCATTACATGTGGACTGCACCTTTCCCCCTCTTGACTTTGGATTTGGCCATGTGACTTGCTGTGGCCAAAAGCATGAGATGGAAGTGGTAGTGTGACAGTTTTGAGCCTAGGCCTCAAGAGACTGGTATTTCTCCTTGCTTTTTTGTGACTCTGCATTGTTGGGAAAAAAGAACATACCTAGGCCAGTCCTAAGGGAAGATACATGGAACAGAGTGAAATGACCCCAGTCAAGCCAAAACTTAACTGGCTGTCTTCCAACTAGCCCTCATATGCATGAATGGGTTCTGCTGAGATCTGCAGATCTTTCATTCAGACCCATGAAAATAAAAGATTGTAGTTTTAAACCACTGAGTTTTGGGTAGTTTGTTATGCAGCATTTTTCATAGCAATAGCTGATAGCTGAGATGCATAACAACTATGGTATAATATTTCTGTCTGGGATGGAGGAAAGTAGATGTTGTATATCCAAATATTTTTTCCCTTAAAATTGTCTTATATAAATATGAAAATAATTAACATTTATTGAATTTGGATAATAAATATATGATTTTGTTATAATTCAAGTTTTTTATGTTTGAAAATGCAATTTTTAAAAGATAGAATATTTTGAAAAGTAAAACTAGCGTTCTAATTGCCCACTTTTATATTTATTTCATTTGTGATTTCATGCCAATATTAATTTTCCAGTTTTTTTGGTTCATGTTCATTACTGGCTTGCTTAAAGTAACTGTGGTTCATGCTTTATGTTTATGTACAATCATCTCTTCTAGTTTAGCTTATGTCCCATAGTTTTTTTTTTTTAATAAAATACTCTTATTAATGGTTGCATAAATAAAATGGAATGGATTTAGTGAACTTTTAATTTGTATTTCCAGTTTCTGTCATGATCTTATCTACTACAGTGTGAATCACATGGCAGTAAACAGACTTCTAATTTCAACACATGGTTAAATCTGAAAAGTGATGAGTGATAACTTGACTCTCTTTTTCCTATATTTTTTCAGAAGTAATGAGACATACACAGCTAGAGATAGCTCAATTCTCTGCTTGTGGATAAGAGGAGCATTTGAAGCTTTTTGTCCCAGCTAGTGTCTTTTTGCACCAGCCATTTGTGCTGTGCTCATGGCGGTACTGTGATACGTGAGATAAAAAGAGCTGAACAAACTTATGTTGGTGGAGTCAGGGCGAAACGCGGGAAATGAAAAGTCAATTGCACACGAAGCATTGCCAGGAAATAGAAATTGAGTACTCCTGCCAAAGAATGTGTAGAAGGCAGTCTGAATATTCGTGCAAAAATGTTTCCTTTTTAATTTATCATATGCTGTTATTATATATCTATTCATTTATTTTTTTTTTAAATTTAGCAACAAAACCCTTTCCACAGCAATAAGCTAAAAAAGTTTACGTTTCATTAAAAATAAAGTACATATTTCTGTTCCTCAAGGAAACTGATGATAGACATGAATTTGCACAGAACATTTCTCAATATTTTCCATCCACTATGGGGTCTGTTGTACTGTCACTGACCACATGAAAAAGAGAAGACACAAATGTACCAAAGAAGTACCAGCATCTACTTCAAAAGTGAGTCATTTTATGAAGACTGCAGAGATTAGGTGCATCAGTATTTCATGCATTAATGAAAGTCTCTGTGATATTAGTTAAATGGAGCCTGGAAACCATAAACTACTAAGACCCATTAGAAGCCACCTTAACATGTTGAAACCATGTTTCATACTTACTGGTGGGTGGTTTCAAGTTCCCCTAATACATGCAGTTACCCGGTATTCTGAGTCCTCAGGCAATCCTCACACACAGGTCCTTCCTCAGCCTGCATCTGCTCCTTTCTGCCTTGGATACCATCTCAGCTCATGATTTTGATGCAAACCTCAGATATGATTTTCAACAGGGATTGCATCCAGAAAGGCGTTCAGCTTATCCCATCTTCTGTGCCCTCTTATTTTTAACTATCATAAAATATTTTTGTGCATCTGTGCTTTCTTCAGATCACCTTTACTTTAAAAAGAGGAAGTGATAAGAGTGAAGTTGTTAGTATTAATCAGTGAAATATTCTTTAAAAGTGGGGATAATCCCATCAGTTATTTTAGCTAAATTTCTTGGAATAGAAAATTTCCTCAGTAATAGAGAAACTGACTTGATATCTAACAGAAATGAAGGGAATATTTATGTCCAGAAACAATTTGCACCATTGGAACTACACTTTCAGTTCCAAAACCCTACCTTCCTTCTTCTATTATAAACTTGTAAAGTATTAAGTTTTGTAATACTATTGTTCCAAATAATTACCATTATAATCTCAATATTGTAGCCAAAAATATTAACATCCCACAAAGACTTCACATATTTTGATACAAATTCTGTTTTTTAACGTTTGTGCTATTTCTATGAGGTTACAAGTCGAAAACAATTACCACTGTATTTCAAAGGTGGAAACATTTTCCGGGTTTCTCTAGGAGTGAATGCAGTGGAGATTAAATGAGACTGCTCATTCCCAGTCTATAGCTCCTGATTCCAGGTGGTTTGCATTTTTCATTCCCAGTCTGTAGCTCCTAATTCCAAGTTGTTTGCATTTCCTCATTAGAAATGATGAGGAATGATGAGAAAAATGGTAATAACGTTACTGTTGCTGGAAATTTTCAAGTTGTCCATGGAGGTACTTTCTTTTTAGGAAAGAACATACAGTGTATCACAGTTCTTGCATGAACCCCTTTAGAGGAAAAAAAAAGAGTTCAAAGGGGATGTCCAGAGGCCATCGCTCTGGGACTACAGTGAATTGATACTTAGTCAACAGGGGAATTTCTCAAGCTTTCTTAAAGCTTAACCCACAACCGCATCTGTCAGCAGTTTCTTCCAAGTGAGAAACATTTACAAGTATATTACACTTAAAATGTGAAGAATCGTCTACTCCCTCTTAAACAACTGTTTTTATCCCTTCAAGAGAACCGAATCTAAATAATGGGACTCTGCATGTTTGGCAAATTACTCATTTCCTGAAAATGCAAAACCTAAGTAACATGAAATGAGGAGAGCAACACGCTGTGCAGTATGAGTGTGTTTCAAAGGATTCAAGATCCTATGAAATATTTCTGTTTAATCTAAGGCCAAAAAGAGTAGATCTCTTATAGTCTTTCTCTACTCCAGGCAATTTCCCTTTTAAAGCATCAATTGGAATTTCTTTTTTTTCCACCAATTGACAAAAGCAATTCTTTTCTTTTTTTTTTTTTTTTTTTGGAGACAAAGTCTTGCTCTGTCACCCAGGCTGGAGTGCAATGGCGCGATTTCAGCTCACTGCACCCTCCGCCTCCCGGGTTCAAGCGATTCTCCTGCCTCGGCCTCCCAAGCTGGGATTACAGGCACTTGCCATCATGCCTGGCTAAGTTTTGCATTTTTATAGAGATGGGGTTCCACCATGTTGGCCAGGCTGGTCTTGAACACCTAACCTCAGATGATCCACCCACCTCTGCCTTCCAAAGTGATGGGATTACAGGCATGAGCCACTGCACCCAGCCAAACAACGATTCTATTAGTGTTAGTTTATTTTGTAGTTTATAGTTCCTATGCTAAATTGTAGTTTGTGCAGATGAATTTTGGAGACGTGTTGTTCATTAGTGTTTACTTTGAAACTATATGTGGACTAGAAAGTTCTAATATTTATGGGATTGGTTCATAATACTGAGTAGTATTTTAAGTATTTAGTCTGTCAGACTAGGTAAAATCACAGGTTAAATATTATGGAGAGAGAACACTATCTCTCCACTAAAAGATATATAGAAAATGTGGTTTCATAATAAATCATTATGATATTTAATGATCTCTATTACTTAAAATGAACCAATGTTAATTTTTTATAGAAATAATAAATTATTCTTATAATCTGATTGGCTGTCAGTCGACCTAACAAAAGTTGAAGAAAAAGAACAAAAAGAATAAGTCTCTCTTGTCGAAGATAAATAAAGCCAGACATTACAGTAGTGAAAATATATTTTATTCAGAAACTAGTGGTAACAGGAGAAAGAACTGATCCCAGTGCTTTAGGAGGCTGAGGCAGGAGAATTGCTTGAGGCCAGGAGTCTGAGCCCAACCTGGGCAACAGAGCAAGATCCTGTCTCTAAAAATGTTAAAAATAAAAAAATAAAAAAAAAAAAGAAGAAAGAGCTGAGCGCCATTCTGATTTGTGCAGAAGTGACTGAGTGTTTTAAAGGGAAAGTAAGGGAGTAGGGACAGGGAGCGAGTGAAGTCGTAGGAGCTGCGTGTATATCTCAAAGGGAAGAAGACAGGATTCACAATTATAATCCCTTTTTAATAAGTGCACTAAGAAAGAGACGTCAGTGGCCTATCATCAGGTATTAGCCAGAACAAACAGGAAATGCTTTTGACACTCATGAGCTTTATAAGGCAGAAATTCATGAGATGGTTGGGTCATACCAGGGGTGTGAACTTAGGCTGCTTAGAAACCATACTAGCTACTGTGGCTCAGGTCTCTTAGTGCAGGGATTGAAATTAAGTTGTTATGTGCTGAGACTTCTTTTGCTCTCTCTTTCTCTCCTCTCCTTCCCTTTGTTCCCTCTTATTTTGTCAGGATGCACTAATGGAAACAGAAATTACCACTGTAGGTGTTTTAAGCAAGAAGGATTTTAAAAATACAGGACATGATGTACTTAAACAATTATTGAAATGTTAAAGGAGAGGATAGTAGGCTGGGTGTTCAGGACTGACCCCAGATTGACTCCACTAGGAAGCTACCACCTCTGAGGTCTTCACTAAAGCTGTAAGTTTAGGAACAATTCCTGGAGCTGCTATGCAGGTGTTAGAATGCTGGAATTAAGAAGCGGGACACTGATATCATTGCGACTGCCTTCCAACACTAATAACATCCCAAAGTGGATTCCCATAGCTACAAGCTAGGCATTGACTCTTGACACCGAAGAAGCTGTGGAATAGATGCCGACAGTTTACTGTAGAAACACCTCATGTTTCCACAAGTTTGCATGCGAACAGAAATAAGAAGATAGCTTTGACCTTGCTGCTTGCTTCCAAATCTTCTAATAAACAGACACTAACTTGCATCCAGAATACTAGCTACTCAAGTATCTTCATGTCTTTCCATTTTCCTCCCCTCCTTTTTTCCTCTTCATCTTTTAAATGTATGAATACATTCTTGTTCCATGAAAAGTGCTAAACATTGCTGACCTTTAAAAATTATGTATGAAATAGGTGAACTCCATGCTTTTATGTAGTTCACAGTCTACACAGGGCAAAAAAAAAAAAAAAAAGAGGATTTATTTATTGTTCTAGGAGTTAAGTGCTATACTAAAATTGTGCATGTAGGGTTTTGGAAGCATAAAAGAGTTTATCTTTAGATGGAATCAGAGAAGTTGTCATAAACATGGCCCTTATATTGTCTATGAAAAGATGAATATGAGGTTGTCCAATAAGGAATGTGTTGGGAGCATCCTCTTAGATAGAGGACACAGTCTATTTAGAAATACAGGTTTAAGAAAGTTTGGTGAGCTATGACTGGGTGCAGTGGCTCACTCCTGTAATCCCAGTGCCTTGGGAGGCTAAGACAGGAGGATCACATGAAGCCAGGAGTTCAAGACCAACCTGCTGAATGTAGCAAGACCCTACTTCTAAAACAATTTTTTAAAAATTAGTTTGGCATGGTGGCATGTGCCTATAATCCTAGCTACTTGGGAAGCTGAGATGGGAGGATTGCTTGGGCCCAGGAGTTCAAGGTTACAGTGAACTATGCCGCTGCACTGCAGTAGGCTAGACCAATAGCATGAGACCCTATCACAAAAAAATAAAAAATAAAAAATAAAGAATAAAAAAAAAGTTTGGTGAGCTAAAGGAATAGCAAAATGTTCAATACAGTTCTATTATAAGGATAAGTAGCTCCAATTCTAGAAAATAGTGAAATATAAGAACTTACCTCTAAGTACAAGGCCATGAACGCTGGAAGAACAATAATAGCTAAATAAATTGCTACTTTGTTTTTCTCCAACATTGCTTTATAGTTGCTATAGGAATTAGATCTAGGCCAATGAAAGTCAATATCTGCTTTCTCAATAAACATTTTCCCTCTAAGCTTATAACTCAATTTATTTATTAAGCTTAAAATAACACAGAATGTCTTCATTATTATGGAAATAAATATTTCATTTTCTGATTCATTTAACAAATATCAAGTGCCAGTTTTGTTGTGGGAATAGTGCTTAGTACAGAAGAAAAGCTGATGACTGTGTCTGTGACAAGGAACCTTTAGTGAGGAAACAGACGTGCAGACAACATCAATATAAATCAGATAACTGGTTTGAAGAAATAACGTACAGAATGCTACAGGAACTCAGAAAACAGCTTTCCTATGTCACCTAGAGACAGCAGGGGCCTCATGGAGGAAGCAGCATTTAAGCTGAGAAGCAAAGGCTGAATAGGAATATTCTAGATAGTTTAATACGTGAGACTGGAAGGATATTCTAGGAAAAGGAAATAGCATTTCACATATCAACTGTTCTCAGTGAGGAGAACATGGGAACGAGATGAGACAGGAACATAGGACCAGTTGGCCACTGACCTCAAAGGGATTTGCAGGTATGAGATCTGTGTGGTAGAAACGACAAGTACTGCAAGAAGTCGGAGAAGAGAGGTTTCTTGAGGTACAGAGACGCCAACTTTGTGCAGAGAGTAGAATTTGACTAGGACTTGTCCTTGGAAAGACTGAAGGGAACATTGCTCTAGGTTTGGTGAGCAATGTGGACCACTGTCCAGACAGGTTGTGTCAGTGTGCTCCCCGTGTTGGAAAGTGAAATGTATAAACCTGTCTTTAGCAGAGGCGCATTTTTGAGATGGTAAAATTAAAGATGGACATGTTACTGGGACATGTTATCCAAAGCTAAAATTTCTGGGGAGCACTTAAGGCAGTAAGACAGAAAAGTGTAGCAGAAAATGCTGTAGCTGGGAGTCAGTGGATTCAAGAACTGGTGGAGATTATCATTGGTTCTGTGATGTTGGAAATATCACCCAGTCCTCAAGTTTCTGGAGCTATAATGTATACAATGAGGATTGTTAAACTTCATAATCTGTAAGGCCACTCCATTTCTAAGATGCCACATGGGTTTAATAAACAGGGACCTGTTGAAATTTTTAGTGGGTTTTGTTGTGGTGCTGTTGTTATTTGGCCTTAAGAAGGCAGTATTAAGTTTAGGGAACTGAGATTTGGATCCAAGGATTTTGAGTTTAAGTTTTGTCTCTGCCTCTTGCTAGCTTCATGATGTTGATCAAGAAAGTCATTTAGTCTTCTCGAGACAATTTTCTTATCTGTGAAGCTGGGATGATGTTTGCTTTGCCTAAAACATAGATTGTTGGAGGATCAAATGTGATGACTATATAAAATATTGTGTATTCTATAAGGTGCTACAGGAAATATTTTAAAAGACGTAAAGTGGTAGACTATTATGGTAATCTTATGTGAGGAGATATAATTGGGAGATAAGTAGTACTTATGAGAAGAGAGAGCTACAAACATATAAGACATTTTGAATGAAATATAGATAGAAAATAGATAGTGACTTATCCCACACTCTCGTTGATGAAAATGAGAGATGGAGAGAGTGAAGATGGCAACAGTGACTAAGGAGTGTCGACCACGTTTATTTAAAATCTCTGTGCTGGACACTGTAGAAAATCTATTTTAATGTGAATGGATAGTGTAATAAAGTAAGTTTTTGTGATCTGGTTCAAAAGTAAGCCAAAATGAAAATTTTACTTGCAAATTTCAAGAAGTAAATGGAAAGAGAACCAGGCCTTAGAAAAATGTTTGCATTTCTGTATTGCCCAGTAATATTTTTATATAACACATTTTAGGTAATAAAAGTTTGATAATTTATTTGTCTCTTCTGGAAAGGAAAAAAGATAAGCTATAAAGCAGTATAATTTTATCAAATCATTTTTCGATACCTTATAAGTGAAGTCAGAAAACTAGAAGTGAAAAGGGAATGCTTCTAGAAACTGTAGTGAGGTCTGCATCAAATCCAAAGACATGTTTGTGCTCCAGGTTTCCTACAATTGCTACCATAAAGGGAGCATTTCAGACCCAGTGCTCTGTAATGTGGTTTCTTTCCTCTGGAATTCCTCCAATCCTTCATGAATAGCTGGAAGAATGCAGACCTCTGGAGGCTGTATTTTACAGGTTGCTATGGAACTGTCTAAATATTATGAACAGTGCAGTAGTATATGACATACGACAGCCCACTGCCATGAAATTAGGGCAGCTAGAAATCATTTCCATACCCTTGAAATGTAAGTTTCTAGTTTAAAAGAATGGCATGAATGTTTTTCCTAAATAAATTATCCTTTATCATGCTAAGTTAGATCCTGGGTGGAGATAAGAAGTCTGGGACTTCAAAAGAACTTTAGTTCAGAGAGAGGCCTGTAGACCCTAACAAGCAAATACACAAGCAGGCCAGGGGAGGCCTACTGAGGGGAAGGAGGAATATAAAACTTGATAGTTTTCAGGATATAAATTGTAATGTTGATGTTACAAAAAGAACTGCTTTAAAATCTCACTCCAAAAGTGTGCTTGGAGGTAAACAAGCTAACGTAACTTCGGGATCAGGCAAGTCACCTAGAGCAAAAACAGGGCTTCCTCTTTCAACACCTTTTTTGTGTGTGTGCTGTGAGACCCCCAAACTCTCAGCTACTCAGGGTTTGATGCTTGACTTTTTCTCAGATTCCAATAATTGTTTATGAAACCTGATTCAAATTTTAAGTCAGAAGTTACCCACCATAAAACACACCTCCCCCTCCTCCCTGGTTCTACTTAAGTTTCATTTAAATAAGAAATACAGCTCTCCGGGTACATTTTTTTGAATAACAGTTCTGTGAATGCTATTTGCTTCTGCAGGTTATGCCAAAGCCAGTTTCCTCTCTGAATGAATGTTTCTAATGTGCGAATTCAAAATACAACAAGCCTACGTCATAAGCTGCACTAAGTGAACAGGAACTAAGTGCAGCTGGGCTTTGTGGCTTTTCTTGTTTTCTTTCCTTTTTTCTCCTCTTCTTCAGACAGTTGCTAGTGAATAGTTGTTTCTTTTTAATAAAAGAGGGTAAAGCATTTCTCACAAATCCTTTTGCCTGCACCAAGAAATTCAAATTAAACAACTGAAAATGTAAAAGAAACAAGTAAGTTTTACTTTGCAAGATGTGGGGGAACCCATCTGTCTGAGTATCTGGTTCAGTTTCATTAGGAGTGGCAAGTATTCACTTCATGTTGCCTCTCTATTTTCTTATCTTCCCTGCCTGGGAGGAGAGGAAAATCGCCTTCCCATTTTTCTTTTTCAGTTTCTTATTAAAATAGCATAAAATATCTTTTAAAAATACATTTTTGTTTATGTAAGGTGTTTTAGATATGCCACCACCGGAATATCCCTAAGCAGAAAAAAAGTATAGACTCCCACTAACAGTGGAAAAGCATCCCTATTTCTCCACATCCTCTCCAGCACCTGTTGTTTCCTGACTTTTTAGTGATCACCTTTCTAACTGGTGTGAGATGGTATCTCTTTGTGGTTTTGATTTACATTTCTCTAATGACCAGTGATGATGAGCATTTTTTCATATGTCTGTTGGCTGCATAAATGTCTTCTTTTGAGAAGTGTCTGTTCCTATCCTTTACCCACTTTTTGATGGGGTCGTTTGTTTTTTCTTGTAAATTTATTTAAATTCTTTGTAGATTCTGGATATTAGCCCTTTGTCAGATGGGTAGATTGCAAAAATTTTCTCCCAATCTGTAGGCTGCCTGTTCACTCTGCTGATAGTTTCTTTTGGTATACAGAAGCTCTTTAGTTTAATTAGATCCCATTTGTCAATTTTGACTTTTGTTGCCATTGATTTTGGTGTTTTAGACATGAAGTCTTTGCCCATGCCTATGTCCTGAATGGTATTGCCCAGGTTTTGTTCTAAGATTTTTATAGTACTAGGTCTTACATTTAAATCTTTGATCTATCTTCAGTTGATTTTTGTATAAGGTGTAAGGCATGGGTTCAGTTTCAGTTTTCTGCATATGGCTAGCCAGTTTTCCCAACACCATTTATTAAATAGGAAATCCTTTCCCCATTGCTTGTTTTTGTAAGGTTTGTCAAAGATCAGATGGTTGTAGATGTGTTATTTCTGAGGGCTTTCTTCTGTTCCATTGGTCTATATATCTGTTTTGGTAAAGTACCATGCTGTTTTGGTTACTGTAGCTTTGTAGTATAGTTTGAAGTCAGGTAGTGTGATGCCTCCAGCTTTGTTCTTTTTGCTTAGGATTGTCTTGGCTATGCAGGCTCTTTTTGGGAAGGATCTAGAACTAGAAATACCATTTGACCCAGCAATTGTATTACTGGATATATACTCAAATGATTATAAATCATTCTACTATAAAGACACATGTACATGTATGTTTATTGTGGAACTATTCACAATAACAAAGACTTGAAACAAATCCAAATGTCCATCAGTAATAGACCGGATAAAGAAAATGTGGCACATATACACCATGGAATACTACGCAGCCATAAAAAAGGATGAGTTCATGTCCTTTGCAGGGACATGGATGAAGCTGCAAACCATCATTCTCAGCAAACTTGTGATAACAAGAACAGAAAACCAAACACCATCTGTTCTCACTCATAAGTGGGAGTTGAACAATGAGAACACATGGACATAGGCAGGGGAACATCACACACTGGGGCCTGTCAGGGGGTAGGGGACTAACAGAGGGATAACATTAGGAGAAATACCTAATGTAGGTGATGGGTTGATGGGTGCAGCAAACCACCATGGCACGTGTATACCTTTGTAAGAAAACTGCACGTTCTGCACATGTACCCCAGAACTTAAAGTATAATAATAAAAATAAATAAATTGAGGTGGGCAAAGTGAACAAAAAAAGAAAAAAAATGTAGAATAAGTCGGGGAAGTTTAAAAATATCTGTTAAATGTCTCAGGTTTTATATCATCAAACCTTCCAATTTTCCTTTCTTTTTGAGGCTCTTGATGTACAGTAGAAGAAAGTCAGCAAGAAAGGATTAAAGTTCAACTACAATCAAGAGTAAACATAATAAACTCATAAAGCAAATCAAATTCTGTGACTTCCTTGGTATTATCTTTTATATATTTTTTAAATAAGTGGCTCATTCATCTAGTCTCTAAAGTAAGTTTTGCTATTGAGTTTCTCTTAATATATTCCACATAAGAAATGCTTTATATGCATGAAGCCTGTGCGACTGAGTTTTTCTTCAAGCATCAAGCAAGAAATGGGAGTGTAATGGACCAATATGAAGAAATGCTTGGTTTTATTTATGTTCCAGTCAGAAGTTTCCAACCATTGCTTTTCCCCTATGACATGGAAATCTACACAATCAACATATAACTTTAAAAAATGCCTGACATGAGAGATAATTATATTAAAAGATACTAGTATCAGAAGTGTGCACAAAGGTAAAAGCTGTTATCTGTAAACAGATTAAAAACCAACAGAGTTCTCCAGTACCCATCTGTACTCTTTCTGCCTGTGGCCCTGCTTAATGAGACACAGACTATACTGAATGGACAAAAATCACCTGATACTTGCTATTGTTGAATTTCTGAAGAAGGAAATTGATTAGTCAACTGTGTCATCTATGAGTTGCATGAATATGACACAGAAGTAACTGATATTTTCTATGCTACATGAAATGATAGTGTACATGGTTTCATTTAACAATTTTGGGGAGATATGATGTCTTACATGATCTCTTTGGCAAAACTCTGTTGTCTTCCTTTTGTTGAAGACTTCAAATGGTTGCTCGAGATGGTTGAATAACAAAATATGAAAATGAATTTAGTTCTCTCTTACAGTCTGTAAAGTAATAGATTCTTTATGAGTGGTTCTCAACTAGGGCACCCCCAGGGGATATGTCACAACTTCAGAAGACATTTTGTATTTTCGTGACTCGGGGTGGTGAGGTGGGGAAGTGCTATTGGCATCTAGTGGTTAGAGATCAGGGATAATGGTAAACATGCCACAGTGCACTGGATGGCCTCCCACAACAAAAACTCATACAGCCTCAATGTCAATAGCACTGGGGTTGAAAAACTCTGTTTTATATGAATAATCAGAAAAAATAAATTATCTCATATGTATATGATATAATTCTAAAATGTTTTACTTCTCTTAAGATTAGAAAACTAAATGCTTTCTTCATTTTTTTTAAAAGAAGCTTGTTAAAAAACGAAAAAAAAAATAGTCATGTTATACCTGGTTTGAGACTATAGGACATTATTGTGTATGTAAAGACATGAAAATGAGACATAATTATTCTTCTGTTTGTGTGTGAGGATCAATTTACCTTTCTCCACCCATTCATAAACCCCCAAAGAGACGTCATCTTCAAACTCAATAATAAGTTGAAAGCAAATTACAGGAAAAAAAGTTCTAGTTCACATTTAAGTTGTAAGCACTGTGTACATTATTATAACTCATATTATGCTGAGTTATTAAATAGTAACATGTCTGGGTTTTCCTCTTCTTGTTGGAGTATGAGAGTGGGGTGAGGTATATAATGTCATTGCATGGTTAGGTATCACTGCACTTCTAATTATAATAAGCAATGGAAATCTGTATTTGTTTTGGATTTTAATCATGAAAACTCTCTTCCCACCAATTTCTCTCATTGTGACAGAGGGCAGATAAAAGAGGACCTGGCAGAAGACTGGAAAGAATAAAGAAGCAGTTCACTCAGCTTTGAGAAATAGACTGGACTATATTACTTGGCCTTAGCCAATGGACCATATTGAAAGAAACATAGTTTCAAAGAAAACAGCTGACAAATATCTTGGTCCCTAACTGGAACTAGTATATAAGTGTACATGCACCTGTTACCAAACTGAGGGTAAAAATGGCATCATACATCAGTAAACTAAATTACAGTGACCCTGACCCTGTATCAGGCTAAAACTTTCCAAGGATGTAATTACTGAATAGCAATCCTCTCCTTGCAAAACATTTCCAAATTTATTTCTGGGCTCTTCAGGAGGGATGCCTCACATGCATTCACCACGGGGCCTCTCATTCCCTCCTCTTTCCTATACTGCCCCCGCTGGATGGTGTTTACTGCCTCACGTGGATCGGGTTCTGAACAGAGCCAGGAAAGACATTCTTCTCTTTAATTTCTTTTAGATAGTCAGGCCCTTACACAGCATCGTTTGTACCGAGAGATTCCTAATGTCTTTGCAAAGGCAGCCCCTCTGTTTCATGTTTTAGCAGCTCCTAAAACTAACAAAAAACACCCCCAACTCTTTGACCAGGTGCAGGCAGAAGTCCAGACACATTGCTAGTCCTTCTCACCACTGGATAACTGTTCTTTTTCCCTACTGACAAAAATAATATGCAGCCTTAGCTCAACCTACTAGTTTACATTCCTAAACCAGAATGTTTATTATTATCCAGAATATTTATCTGCATTTAGATTAATGATGATATCATAGATTTAATAGATGGATATTTTCTTTACATTTATGTAAAAGAAAGGCCAGTCTGGAGATTGCAAAAAATCAATAGTCTGTTCCAGAATCAAATGGAAAACTCTACTGCTGGTAGAGAAATCTAATTGTGATATTTACAAACAGATTTCTTCAACTTCTTCTTAGTCACATTTTAAACACCTTGGTGTTCAGTTACAGCCAAGGCATACTGTGAAATAATAGAGAAAAAAAGGACATTTTAATAAAATAGGAATGGAGTAAGATGTAAAAATATCAGTACAGGTGTCATTAGCCAAGAACAATGGGGTATACAAAGAATTTCGATTAGAGTAGAACTTCTGAAGAATCTAGATGTGTTGCGAACTCTACCTTTTGCTGCACTGAAGAAAAAAGGCTTTCCTGATTACTTTTAAATTTGTATGTTCAGCCTGATCACTCCCCTGAACACTGGACTCATGTGTCCAACTGCCAACTCACTGTCTCCACTTGAGTGTCCAAGCGTCTCAAACTCTTGTGTTGAGAACTGTACTCCTGACCCTCCTCCTCCACCATTGCCCTTTTGGACTCTCTCCCACACTTTCTTATCTAAGTCCATGGAAACACCAGTTTTTCAAGTCCTGAGGTCAAAAACTTTGGAGTCATTCTTTATTCCTCTTGAAATTTCTCTTCTCCCGTAATAAAACCCATCACCAATCTTGTGAGTTCCAGAGTCTGTAACTTCTCACCATTTGAGCCAAGCCACCACCATCATCTTTCATCTGGATTATTGCAGTAGTTTTCCAAGTGGTCTCCTGCTTCCACTCTGGGCTCCTAAACTAACTTCAACAAAGATCCTATACTTTAAATTGCTCGAATCTTTCCAATTACGTCTCATTTATCTCAGAGTGAAAGTCAGATTTCTTATAAGAGTTTAGAAGACCCTTCAAAATATGTTCTCCTACTGTCTTACCTGTTTGACCTGACCTTATCTCCTACCAAAGCCTGCTTTTTTGGTGTGTGACCTGTGCAGCCACTCAGGGCCCTGTGCTGAGAAAGTTTGGGTTTATGCATGATTTAAGGTTCTGCTTTAGTTGCCTTGAAATTCTTAAGAAATTTTAACAAAGGCCAAACCGAATCCAGCAGCACATCAAAAAGCTTATCCACCACAATCAAGTTGGCTTCATCCCTGGGATGCAAGGCTGGTTCAACATACACAAATCAATAAATGTAATCCATCACATAAACAGAACCAATGACAAAAACCACGATTTTCTCCATCGATGCAGAAAAGGCTTTCGACAAAATTCAACAGCCCTTCATGCTAAAAACTCTCAATAAACTAGGTATTGATGGAATGTATCTCAACATAATAAGAGCTATTTATGACAAACCCACAGCCAATATCATGCTGAATGGGCAAAAACTGGAAGCATTCCCTTAGAAAACTGGCACAAGACAAGGATGCCTTCTCTCACCACTCCTATTCAACATAGTATTGGAAGTTCTGGACAGGGCACTCAGGCAAGAGAAAGAAATACAGGGTATTCAATTAGGAAAAAAGGAAGTCAAATTGTCCCTGTTTGCAGATGACATGATTGTATATTTAGAAAACCCCATCGTCTCAGCCCAAAATCTCCTTAAGCTGATAAGCAACTTCAGCAAAGTCTCAGGATACAAAATCAATAGGCCAAAATCACAAGCATTCCTATACACCAATAACAGACAAACAGAGAGCCAAATCATGAGTGAACTCCCATTCACAATTGCTTCAAAAAGAATAAAGTACCTAATCCAACTTACAAGGGATGTGAAGGACCTCTTTAAGAAGAACTACAAACCACTGCTCAATGAAATAAAAGAGGACACAAACAAATGGAAGAACATTCATGCTCATGGATAGGAAGAATCAATATTGTGAAAATGACCTTACTGCCCAAAATAACTTATAGATTCAATGCTATCTCCATCAAGCTACCACTGACTTTCTTCACAGAATTGGAAAAAACTACTTTAAATTTCATATGGAACCAAAAAAGAGCCCGCATAGCCAAGACAATCCTAAGCAAAAAGGACAAAGCTGGAGGCATCATGCTACCTGACTTCAAACTATACTACAAGGCTACAGTAACCAAAACAGCATGGTACTGGTACCAAAACAGAGATATAGACCAATGGAACAGAACAGTGGCCTCAGAAATAACACCGCACATCTGTAACCATCTGATCTTTGACAAACCTGACAAAAACAACAAATGGGGAAAAGATTCCCTATTTAATAAATGGTGCTGGGAAAACTGGCTAGCCATATGCAGAAAACTGAAACTAGATTTCTTCCCTACACCATATACAAAAGTTAACTCAAGATGGATTAAAGACTTAAATGTAAGACCTAAAGCCACAAAAACCCTAGAAGAAAACCTAGGCAACACCATTCAGGACATAAGCATGGGCAAAGACTTCATGTCTAAAACACCAAAATCAATGGTAACAAATGCCAAAGTTGACAAATGAGATCTAATTAAACTAAAGAGCTTCTGCACAGCAAAAGGAACTATCAGCAGAGTGAACAGGCAACCTACAGATTGGGAGAAAATTTTTGCAATCTATCCCTTTGACAAAGAGCTAATATCCAGAGTCTACAAAAACTTAAACGAATTTACAAGAACAAAATAAACAACCCCATCAATAAATGGGTGAAGGATATGAACAGATAATTCTCAAAAGAAGACATTTATGCAGCCAACAGACACATGAAAAAAAAGGTCATCGTCACTGGTCATTAGAGAAATGCAAATCAAAACCACAATGTGATACCTTTTCATGCCAGTTAGAATAGCGATCATTAAAAAGTCAGGAAACAACAGGTGCTGGAGAGAATGTGGAGAAATAGGAATGTTTTACGCTGTCAGTGGGAGTGTAAATTAGTTCAACCATTGTGGAAGACAGTGTGGCTATTCCTCAAGGATCTAGAACTGGAAATACCATTTTACCTGGCAATCCCATTACTGGGTATATATCCAAAGGATTATAAATTATTCTATTATAAAGACACATGCACATGTATGTTTATTGCAGCACTGTTCACAATAGCAAAATCTTGGAACCAACCCAAATGCTCATCAATTTAGACTGGATAAAGAAAATGTGGCACATATACACCATGGAATACTATGCAGTCATAAAAAAAGGATGAGTTCATGTCCTTTGCAGGGACATGGATGAAACTGGAAACCATCATTCTCAGCAAACTATCACAAGGACAGAAAACCAAACACTGCATGTTCTCACTCACAAGTAGGGGTTGAACAATGAGAACACATGGACACAGGGAGGAGAACATCACACACTGGGGTGTGTCAGGAGTTGGGGGGTTTGGGGGAGGGATAGCATTAGGAGAAATATCTAATGTAAATGACGAGTTGGTGGGTGCAGCAAACCAACACGGCACATGTATACCTATGTAATGAAACTGCATGTTGTGCACATGTACTCCAGAACTTAAAGTGTAATAAAAAAAGAGAAAGAAAATTTAACAATGTGTCCCCACACATTTTTATATTGCACCGAAAATTGCATTGCCAGATGAGGCTATCATCTATTCTTCTTCTCGTTTCTACTTTTAAGCTGACCTCCTCACACTGCTGCAAACACTCCAGGAGCCCTCCTTCCTCAGAGCCTTTGTGCTTGCTGTTCCCTCTACAGAGCCCAGACGACTCACAACTGCGTCTTCTCCAAATCTTTGTCCTAATGTTAACTTTTCAATGAGACTCACTCTGACCACATTATTCATATTGCAGATTCTCCCCAGTCTCCTTACTATGATGCATTTTTTTCTCATTGTACTTATGATCTTATTACATATTCTTTTCTTAGGTATTATGTTAATTGTGTACTATCTATATTTCTCTCTTTTGAATATAATAAACTTCACAAACTCAAGAATATCTGTTTATTCCCTGTTGCAAACTAGGTACTTGACACATAGTAGTTCTTGATAAATATTTGGTGAAAGAATGAATAAATATTGTAGATTGATAGCAGAATTCAAGATATAATCTCTTAATCATACGGAATATGGAATAAAATGCTATATATAGTTTTATTATAGAATGTGATACATTTTATTCACAGAGAATGGTTTTGTTGAGTCCATATGCGTTTCACTCTAATTCAAAAAGTAACATGTCAAGATCTTCTGAAACACCACTAAAACATGAGAAGATTTTAGTTTATATAAAGATGATCAACTTTGGGCCAATATTGAAGCATGAAATATTTTGTGAGGAGGGGCATCAGTGTCTTTGCAACATAAAGAAAAAAATCTAGTGTTTGGGATTCCTCATTAAAAAACCTAAAATATTTACCCCTCCATTCCACATCCCCATTAGAAAAACAACCAATTTTAAGTACATAAAGAACTTATTGGTTAGTAAAACTGAAACCTCCTGATATAACGTCTGAGTCTGGACAGCACTGAAGGCAGAAGTGAAGAGCCAAATCTGATTCAGTTTTACTGTTTCATTTCCTTTAAGTGAGGCTCCGAGTACGTGGCTTTCCTCTTTTCTTCACAGATTATGCTGCAGATCTAGACTTTTTGTACATCATCACATCTTGTCCTGTCTTCGGCCCTTGTACTGAAGTTTGTCTATAACGAGATATAAGGTTATTAGCAGGGATCAGTCCTTTCTCTTTGGGCATTCCTTTTGTTGTTTGCCTTGAATTATGTTATGGGTTTTATTCTTTTAACTTTTACTATCAGGTAATAATCTTGTTTCTCATTTTACTGAGAAGATAGAAGCAATTAGAGAAGAATTCCTGAAAACTCCCACTACCTCATCCATTCAACCTCTGGCCTCCTTGCCACATACTCTCCTTTCTCTCTTATTCGCGAGGATGAATTATCCATGCTGGAGTCTTGGGCAGCTCCCCCACCTCTGGAAGATATCACTCCAGCAATTCTCTCTCTGGAATTTTCCCCTTGCTAGCATGATCTTTCCCATCAGCATGTAAATATGCTATGACTTCTCCCATTAAAAAAAGTGTGATCTCTTTATCTCATTATCTGCCTCAGCTACTGCACCATTTTTTCTTTCTTTATAGTTAGAGTCAATTATGTTTACTATCTCTAATAGTGAATAAAATAGATTCATTAAAGCTTTTGTTTTCAGCATTCCATAGAAACTGGCCTTGTCTATGTCACTAAAACCAAGATATATCATCAAACCCCTCTTGCCTGACCTATGAGTAGAATCAGACAAAATTGACTATTACTTCCTCCTTGGCAAGTTCTTTCGCGTGTCTTCCAGGACAAGCCTGGTTTACCTTTGACTTCACTGGCTTTTCCTTTTCATTTTCCTTTCCTGGTTCATCTTCATAACCTCACTTCCTAACTTTGGAATGCCCAAGGCTCAGACCTCAAATCTCTCTTTTTTTCTCATTCTCAACGAATGAGTGATCTTTCATTCTTATAGTTTTGGTACCATTTGTATGCTGAGAACTCCCTAAATTTAAATATTTATCTGAATCTCTACCT
The DNA here is from genome assembly GCF_024542745.1 of Macaca thibetana thibetana. Lineage (NCBI taxonomy): Eukaryota > Metazoa > Chordata > Mammalia > Primates > Cercopithecidae > Macaca > Macaca thibetana. The sequence continues at coordinate 170,731,951 of NC_065578.1, forward strand.
TTAATTCAGGATGCAATTATCTTTACTTGAATGTTTAATGTTTAAAATACAGACATCACAATTAGGATGTCTGTATTTTCCATCACTCTTAACTGGCTTTTGGTAAATTCTTTCTACTCTCTGTGTGTTTATAGGAACTCCGTTTTTTCCAGGTGCTCAGGCTACAATCTTTACAGTCAATCTTTATGCCTCTCATATCTAATCTGTGGTACATCCTGTTAATTTTAATCATCAAAATACATTCAGAGTATCTGTTTCTTGCCATTTCCTCTGGTAGTAACTTTCTCTAAGTAAGACTGATTATCCTTTGTTTGGATTATGGCAATGACCTCTTAGCTAATCATCCTTTTTAAGTTTTCCATTCCGTCTCACACGTTTAGTCTATCCTAAATACAGCTACCAGAGTGGTCCTTTAAAAAAAAAAAGTGTTGATTATTCGTTCCTCTGCTCAAAATCCTCTGTTGACTTTCTATTTAACTTAGAGCAAAGCCAGAGTCCCACAGGCTGTAAGTAGTCTGCCCTGTAATTCCTCTAACTTTATTTTCTTTTTGTGTGCTTTACTTCACTCAAAAATCTTCCTTTACTGTGCTAGGCACCGTTTCCCCCCCCGCCCCCACCCCACAAATTGTGACCTCCACCTGGAGGAACATTCCTTGAATATCTTAATAACTTGCTTTCTTACTTCTTTTGGATTTTACTAAAATCTTAGCTTCTCAATGCTTTCACTGACTGTGATATTTAAATTGCAACCTTCCAAAACCTTTTATCCTCCTTTTCTGATTTATTTTTATTCACAGCAGTTATAACCATATAGATTCTATATATTTACTTGTTGCCAGTTTTTTACTGCCTGTCTCCTCACACTAGAATATAATTCCCAGCAGATATTTTTGTCTTTTTGTTCATTACTATTTTCCTGGTGCCTAGAACAGTGCCTGCCACATAGTAGTGCTCAAGAAATATTTGTTTAATAAATGATGGATATATTTTTTACATACTTGTTTATATGCGTGTGTAAAGTCTTCAATAAGAAAAGGGAAAAGTTATAGATCTTACTTTAGTCCACTGAGAGAAGCTAGGTAAAAAAGAAATCACAGAGATTCAGTGAGATATAATTATTTTTGTTTTTAAAAATGAAATATTATTATTAATTTTATTATATATTTATATATTTATTATATATATACACATACACGCACAACTTATTCAGTTCTGCATAGAATTTTCCTACTACTCTCTTGTCTAACTTTATTCTTTTTTGTTTGTTTGTTTATCACTGTGACTAGAAGGCAAGTTCCGTAACCACATCATGTGGCATCTTGACTCTAATAGTTATTTTCAGCTTTAAAAGTTTGCATGCGTCAGTAGTAGTTCTCTGGTACTGGCCAGTCAGAGCTTCCCAAGCTGAAGAGGAGGAATCTTCTGATTCTGCTGTCATTCAGCCTATGGAATATGAGTGAAAGAGTGAGAAGAAGAGAGAGAGTACTTGATGTTACATCACAGCCTTCTTTTCCATGACTGAGTTTTCCCAAATTGTGCAAATACCCTAATTTCCAGGCATGTTAGTCTAATTATCTTTTCCAAAATGTGAAAATGATAAATAAGAAAAAAACTTAGAAGAATACATGCATGACCCATGTATCTTCTATAACCTCTTGTCATATATCTTTGCTAGCCTGTGTCTATATATATTCGTGTGTATGGATGTATATATCTGGGCACGTGCCTAGTTTTAAAATATATTTGAAGCTGCTCAAGAGAAGGAAACTGTTCCTGAGAAATCCCCAATATTTTGTCATGGAAGCTGAGCATTTGACTTTACTCATGACTCCCCTGGTCCTTGGGCAGAAGTAAATGGCACAGAGTTCTTGTGAAAGTGAGTAACAGTGAAAAGCCTTTTTGTTCCTGGAATCCAGTGGGAGTCTTAACTTGATATTCATGGATAGCGTCCTTTAGGAAATCTATATTCTGTTTAAGGTATGTCAGTTAGCCTGGGTTTATTCTGTTACCATTCAGTGAGCTTCTCCTCTGACAAATGATTATTCCTGGATCTAGTCACTGAATGGTTTAGTGAGTAGACCTCCTACTGTCTTCTGAAAACTCTAGAGAGAGGCAATAAGTGACCATGGCAAGTTCTCTTTTTTCCTGTGGAATATATACAGGTTGGTCATGTGAAGGTGAATGAAATGATTTGAACTTGATCTTTTCCTACCACGATTTTGTGATCTCAGACTGATTACAACAGAAGTGGTACTCATTTGCTTTTTCATTGTGTGGGTTCTTTGTATTGTTTGCAGTGTTAAGCTCTTTGACATTACGTACCTTCAGATTTATTGATAATATTTTATTAATTTGCAGTTCAACATGAACTTGTTAATATCCAGGTTTAGTTATTATTTTTGTAAGTTACACTTGCATTTAGTTGTAAATGATATGTTTGTTGCTTATACCAACAGAAATGGACAATAGAACTTTGCTATTAGTACCAGTCAGGTCTGTAGAGAATAAACTGAAGGCTGTGTAAAATCAAGATAATTCATTGAGATTGACTGAGTCCATATTATAAGTCATTTGTAGTTTACTAAAAAATAACTTACATATATTTAATTAGTAATTTTTGTATTCAAACTTTTTGTATTTAAAAATTATTTACTAGTTCCCATGACCTTTTGGGAATTGCTTTAGACCCTGGGAATATAGCAGAAAATAAAACAAATCAAGTCCCTGACTTCATGAAACTTATATTCTAGTGGTGATATCGGTGAAGACAATAAGCACATAAGTAAGTGATATAATGCCTGATAGTGATATATGAGCCATGAGAGAGAGAAAAGAAGTAGAGGACAATGTTGGAGAATAAGGAAAGGAAATCAGGAGAAGCCTCTTAGAAGATCTGACATTTTAACAGAGATCTGAGAAAAGTCATAATGCAAGTTATAACAATATCTCAGGGAAGCGTATCTGGACAAAAATAACAGCAAGGGCCGGGCACGATGGCTCATACCGGTAATCCCAGCACTTTGGGAGGCCAAGGTGGGCGAATCCCCTGAGGTCAGGAGTTTGAGACCAGGCTGGCCAACATGGTGAAACCCTGTCTCTACTAAAACAATACAAAAAAACTAGCCGGGCATGGTATTGGGCGCCTGTAATCCCAAATCCCAGCTACTTGGGAGGCTGAGGCAGGAGAATCACTTGAACACGGGAGATGGAGGTTGCAGTGAGCCGAGACCACATCATTGAACTCCAGCCTGGGAAACAGGAACAAAACTCTGTCTCAAAAAAAAAAAAAAAAAAAAAAAAAAAAAATCTAGTCTAAAGACTCTGTGTCAGTAGTGTAATGGATTGTGATTAAAAGATTGATAGGGTTAAAAGTATCAGCTGTTACTAGGCCAGACAAAGGAGGATCTCATAGACCAACCTAAAGAGCTTGGGTTTTATTTTGAGTGAGATGGGAAACCACTATATGTTTCCAAGGAGGAAAATGATAGAATTTTGTTTGTATTTTCAAAAGAATTGCTGTTTTCTTTGGAGAATAGATTAATGGGAGAACAGGGTAGAAAAATGGAAGCAGAGAAACCAGATAGGAGACTATTGCAGGAATCCAGGGGAAAACTGATAGCATTTGATCTAGGATTCAGATATAGTAAAATTTGGACATAGAGTGGCCAGGGTTTGCTGAAGGAGATGATATAGGTTGAGAGAGAAAGAGGGGAGCCAAGGATGCCTTTAGGCTTTTGAGCAGAGCAACAGATGAATAATGGTGGCGTTAAGTGACAAGGTGAAGACTGTGGGAGGAGGCATAGGTTTGAATGGGTGGGTGGGAATCAAGAGGTCAGTTTGAGAAATGTTAAATTTGCGAAGCCCACTAAAGATCCAAGGGCAGATATTGAAAAGATAGTTGGATACAGGAGTCTGGATTTTAGGAGAGAGGGGAAAGCCGGGATATAAACTTGGAGGACATCAGCACATAAATAGTACTTAGTGAGAACACCTATAAAGAAGGAGCAATATTGAAAGGTTGGGAAGAAGGGGAGGATCCAGCAAAAAGGAAGGGAAAGGAAGAGGGAGAAGACCTAGACAGTGAGATCTCTTGGAACCAAGTGAAGAAAGTACATATTTTCATCAGGAGGGAGACTTTATGTTAAATGCAGCTGATAGATTAAGAAAAAGAATGATAATTAATCACTGGAATTTGAAGCATAAAGGTCCTTGGACAATCATTAGCAAGGTGTGGAAACATATTTAAGTCTCTAAAAGATTCTTTCTTTTTTTTTCACCTCAGATCTCCATTATCTGGTAATACTTTTCTGTCTTTCGTAGTAGTCAAAATTCTGTTTTCAGCTAATTTGCAGTAATTAACTTTTTGTAGAAAGCCTTTTGTTTTCCTTTTTAAGCTATATAGAAGGGCCTTTCCTTCTTGATCATTAGCTAAAATTCAGAATTTAGACTGTTCATCTATTATTGTACTTTCAAACATATTTTACTGCTCACTCTCTCTGACGTATGTGTTAGAAATTGTAAGGCAGCTTTTGAAAATAAAATTCAATTTATCTTACCCTAGGAATGTCCTAATCATGTCCTACTTCACATGTTCTTGTTAAACCCACTTGTCAATGTTGCTCCAACTATGTGCTTTTTGTCTGGGATCTTAATGTTTCAGAAGTAATGATTTCTGTAGTAGGGATAGATTGGTCTCCATATCTATCAAAAGTGTTCTAGGTAAATTAATGATGAAAATAGTATTTCCTAGGGAATATTTATTTATCCTCCTCTTCCTTCTCAGTATTTCTGTTAGATGCTTGCCTATATAGTCATCGATTATTCGATGGGAAAAAATGACTTTACAGTTCTTTAAATGTTGAAGAGGGAAACATCTTTAGAAAGGGCAAAAGGTCAACGAGGTTGTGTTAGGGGAAGCCACACTTTTTACCAACACCTTCTCACTAGCTGCCTGGACCATAGAAAAAGGAGGAATTGGGAAAATTCTATGTTTTAGTTGGCAGTTGGTAGAACTTTTAATGTGGATTTTGGAATTTGTAGTTCATATTGTGTTTCTGACTGGGAAGCGGGAGGGCACTGAAGGCAGAAGAAAACTATCCATTTATTTGGTGGGAATTTCGAGACATGAGAACTCTTTTCAGGATATGATATAAATAGCCACTGCTGTGAGCACAAGTTCTACTAGAAGTACCAGTGCCAGAGCATACTGGCCATTCTGGTTTCGTCAGCTCAGGTGGCATTTTTGAGTACTGTACAAGGCCCTCTTTATAAATATTCTCACATATTCCCAACAAGCCCAATAAATAGATATTAATAATTACATTAAATAGAAGAAAATTGGAAAACCAATAGTGTTTATATAATTTTATTAAATGCACACAGGAAGTAAATATTGAAGCCCAAACCTTTCGAATTCAAAGCCCATGTTCCTTCCACTCTAACATGCTGACAATTTAAGTGACAGACACATACACAGCTAAGCAGTATATACAGTAGGATAAACGTGGTTCATTGGTGTGAACCAGTGGCAGGAACAAGTAATTATCAATTGAAAAGGCCAAAAACAGTCACAGATGTCTGTTTTCTGCTGTGCCTTAACACATAAGGATGAGAGATAGTGATGTTCCCAACTTTTGGGGAAACACAAGAAAAGGCATAGAATTATCAGTGATGACTTTTGTGATCGTATGCAAAAGATCTCAATAGCTAATAAACCAGTTGTTGAAAACTTTTCCAAAGCAGAATTTCAGGTCACTTTGTGTTTAAATATTCGTTCATGCTCTTTCAAATTGGACATAGGCTGGTGGTGATGGGAGGTTGTGGTGGCATACATACCCAGAAGCTTACATGAACAATCATGTAACAATCATTTTTCCCATTTTATCACCTACCATAATTGCCTGAGATGCTTGTTACAAAGCATATTCCAGAGCCCCTCCGAAGATATTATGATTTAATAATTATGGGCATGTAAGGACATGTTGGGGATATGTGTTAGGAAAGTTCCTCAAAATTCTGTGCTATCAAGTCACTTAGAGGAGCAAGAATTAAAATATAGAGAAAAAGAGGGAAGGCAGTGGGGCAAGTTATTCCCTCTTCAATCCTGCACTTGCTTCTGAGCATCTCTTTTGTCAATATTTGTTGCCCTTAGAATATAACATCGAAAGTAATATTATTTGGAAGGCCTGAAGTCAAATCTGGCAAAATTAAACAATATAACAAAGAGTTAAGTGCATGCAGGTCTGGGAAATAGCAAAATTCAGTCCAACCCAGGACCCGTCAACCCTAGAGATTAAAACATGAAAGAAGGATTAGGCATCCAGGTAAAAAACCCTGCTTAGCAAAGTACCTCCCTCTAGGTAGCAATTTGGGAAACAGGGATGGAAAATGGCAGTTAAGTTTGTATGTTGTTTTATCCTAAACCAAAGTCTTTTTGGTGCAGGTTGGAGCATATATCCTTTCCAAGGCTGTAACTGTCACAAGGGTAGGCAATTCTGATTTCATAATTGAAGGCTTATTTTTGTTTGGCTGGAGTGGGGGAACAAGGTCTGAAAAAACGGGTTGAATTCCTAAATTATGAATTTGTAGTGACTCAGACCACCTTTCCTGGATTGATTTTCCCAGGGGGAGAGAGTTGAAGATACAGTCCTGGCATTCCTGTGCTCTGTCCCTTTGTGTTTTGCACTATCTTTTACATTTCCTAGGACATCCGTAGTTGAAGAAGTTGGACAGGACTCTGCTGCACAAATATTTCCCTGATCATGACTAGAACTTCTAAAATGTCACTTGGTCTCTCAGCAAAGTCTCCCAACTAATGCTTCTTCATGCATTTCGTAGGATTCACAGGGTTCTGGCCTCACTTTTGCCTTACAGGGTGTATCCTAGGAGGACATCTAGTTGCTGCAGCTGAGAAGCTGCTATTTTCATTGATCTCTAATGCCTGGACTACTAAGCCATTTATGGGTTCCATTTGTTTGGGCATGTATCCTGACAAGATATTGTGTTAATTATATTTTCAAGTGTGTATGTCTTATCACCTATCAGCTGTATTTTGAGTACCTTGTGGTCAGAAAACATGAGTGTCTTTTTTGATATTGTATGTAACACCTAGTTTAGTGCCCAATCCAGCATTTTTCCCATTGTATTGCCTACCATAATTGCCCGAGATGCTTGTTACAAAGCATATTCCAGAGCCCCTCCCAAGCTATTGTGATTTAGGAATTATAGGGTGGATCCTCATAATAATATATTTTTTTAATCAATTGTCTCTATGGATCATTACTATACTTTGAAAAATACTAGAGTCGGTAGTAAAAGTTCAAAAAGCACATATTGACTGATAATTGATGTTCAGGGAATAAGTGAAGAACAAAGAAAATTAGGAAGTGCAACTTTTTCTTTTCTGTAATAACTACTGGCTCTCTTGGTTGTGTACGCTGTTGAATATTTCTTCTTAAATGGCTAAGTTCAAAATGTTCCTTAGTGTAAAGTCACTCAGTCATACATTTCACCCATCTCTCCACCCCACCCCCATGCTTGATTCACTCTTTCCTGTCCTTCCAATTTTGGCATAAATGTCACTTCCTCAGAGACTCTGCTGAACTTCTCTAAGTCTGTTAAGTGGATCCCTCCCTCAACTCAGCTTTTATTCTGTTGTAGCACCTATTACAGTTGTAAATTTTGTGAATACACATATACAAATATACACACACAAACTCATTTATTGTCTGTATGCTTTTTCCATGTAGGCAGGAACTCTGTCTATGTAATCACCAGTGCACATTCGGTGTCTGGTATAATTCCTAGTATTTTATTAGTTTTGGCAAATGTTTAATAAAGGAAGGGACGATACACTTGGAAACCCATATGTTCATATGGATGGAACTTTAAAATTGATTCTAAAAAAACAACAAAGCCTTTGAAAATTCATTCTGCTTTCTACTTTATTCTGCTATGTGCTATTTTATTTGGTTACCGTGTTGGTGAGGTAGATAACATTATCCTTAAGGTGCAGATGAAAGTGCTGAAATTTAGAAAATAAGTGTCTATCTCCAGGTGTCCTAGGTAATAAATGGCAGTGCCCACACATCTTCTCACGGCGAGTGTTGTGTGTGTTCTTCTGTATTACATTAGATATGCAAGGTAATCAAACTCACTATAGCAAGATTGTGTTTCTGTAATAAGGAAAGGATCTCATAATTCTTGTTTCACAAATGCACAGTTTTGGAACTATGTCTTGGGAAAATTATATATATATGTGTATATATATAGTTATATATAGTCTATGTATATAGACATAGTTATATATATAGCCTATATATATAGACATAGTTAACTGGATATGTATGTATATACACAGTTTGAATATCCCTTATCCTAAATGTTTGGGGCCAGGAGTGTTGTGAATTGCAGATTTCTTCTGATTTTGGAATATTTGCATACAGATAATGAGATATCTTGAAGATGGGACCCAAGTCTAAATATGATATTTATTATGTTTCATATATACCATATACACATAGCCTGAAGATAATTTTATACAATATTTTTAGTAATTTTGTGCATAAAACAGAGTTTTGATATTACTCTTGTGGCTGCGCTTGTGTGGGGGAAACTGGGCATGTGTGAAAAAGATGTAGTTAAAGAAAGAGGGCAGAGTGGGTGTCTTTTTTTCCTTGGGGAAACTGAATAAACTGTCTTGGGCCCTTGCGTTTTCACACTGACCTGTTAGATGAGATCAGGGGTGAAATTTTCCACTTGTGGCCTCATGCAGGTGCTCAAGAAGTCCTGGATTTTGAAACATTTTGGATTTTGGAATTTTGGACTAGTGATGCTCAACCTGCACTTCAAAGTGTATTTCTGTTGACAGTAGGTGTCACTGCAGTCCCTCAGACAGCAGCAGTTGGGGAAGGTTTTTTTGAAGGAGAAGCACCATCCCTTCTCCCATATACTCAGGATTATGTGCACAGAGCTTAATCTTGGGGTTGAAAAGTGTAACCATACTTGAAGAGAATTAATATTTCTTTTAGCATGCAGGCTCACAGAAGTACTTCTCACTGATTCTTCCCTAAGACTGTTAACTAGGTCTATACTTTCAGTGGTGATGTGGGGTTTCTCATATTCATCTCTGGCGTGTGTGGACAAAACCACCAATGTATTCCCTACAGCTGACAGAACACTATGCAGACAGAATTGCAACTTGTTTGTCACAATATTCTACGCATATAATATACGTATATGATCAGTTTTGAAACCTAGAATAGTTGTATACATTGTTTATGATGGCCTGTTAGAGAACTCAGGTTTCTAATTATGATAATGTTGGTATATTTTTATGAGCTTAAATAAGAATCCTTCTTGAAAATGAAAACACAAAACAAAGCCTGTGTTAGTCTTTCTGTTTAGAATTTTGTTTTGTGAATTTTATGTTTTGGAAAATTTTTTGTTTGGCCATGGCTGTGAGAAAATGGGTAGGTATATTTTAGGGTATTTCGATTTACTAAAGTAGCCTACATTTTTTTTTTTTTAAAGTTTGCAATTTAATTCTGTAAAGCAAGTTACCTTATTACTTATGGATTTCATCTCTCTTCAGATGGTTCAATATTACAGAACTTTACAGCCTAATAAAGGTACTGTGGGTCATGTGATAAAATCATGTAATTTGGGGCCGGGCGCTGTGGCTCACGTCTGTAATCCCAGCACTTTGGGAGGCAGGCAGATTGCTTGAGTCCAGGAGTTTGAGACTAGTTTGGGGAACATAGCAAGACCCCATCTCTATAAAAAATATGAACAAAAAAAAATCATGTAATTTAATGTTGAGCCCAAGAAAGATGATTCTGCTGCCTTCCTGCATTTTTAGCAGATAAGAGTAAGAACCCCAAAGACAACTTAATAAATTCAGGACCAGACCAGAGATGTCAAACCACCCCCAAACTGGACGTTAAGCTTGGATGAGCCTATGGAATGTGGTTGCACAAATATAAACTCTAGTTTGTAGTCTACTCTGGTTTCTAATAGGATATGTGGCAACCATTTCAGAGCTGTTAAATAGATTGTATTGAACTAATTGTTAAAAGGGGAAGTTTTATTTGTCCTAATCATATTCAGGTTAAGAGGAGGGCTGGTCAACCAGGTGTCTGGGCTATTTATTTATGTGACCTTATAATATCAATATAATAAATCTACATAATCTATATAATAAATTTATATACTATAATAAATATATCATATAAATATATAATATCTAAATAATAAATGAAGTGCCAGGTCACTCACTTCTGCAACTATACCATTTTCAAACTTGGCAAAATGAATCTTGGTCTTACTCTAGCCGAAGGAAGCAATACCCAAGACTGAAAATAAATGCATGGTAAAATACATAAAATAAATACCTAATATAAACATGTAATGAAAAATGAAAAGTACATAATGAAATCAAATACATTCTCACTGACATTGACCCATCTTGGCTTAGTATTTGGGGAACATACATGGAAACTCTACAGTGCATAAAGTCCACATCACTAACTTGAAACTAGTCAGCTGAGAGTCATTCTCAGCTTGTGAGGTGGTGAGTGGTTAAGTAAGTACGCTGAAACTCTGAAAATGAATAATGCATGACATGGCACTGTTTACTGAATATAAATATTATTTATATTCTCAAATCTATGCCAAGAAGCCAAATGTTACAAGAAATCACAGAGGAAAATTGAAGGAAAATATGAATTTTGAAAAATAGGAAACAATTTTTAACCTGAAAACCAGAAAATTCCAAAAGAGTGAAAATGCTATATACTATTCATGCTATGGATCATACACTTGGAAATCCATATGTTCATATGGATAGAATTTTATAACTGATTCTGAAAAAAACAACAAAGCCTTTGAAAATTCAAGCAAAAACTATGCAAGGCTTAGTAAACACAATAAATCTGTTTTTAATATAAAGTGGAATATAATTTACACTAATAGAAAGTTAGTTTCTCCCAGGCTGGACGTGGTGACTCACACCTGTAACCCCAGCATTTTGGGAGGCAGAGGTGGGCAGATCACAAAGTCAAGAGTTTGAGACCAGCCTGGGCAATATGGTGAAACTCCGTCTCTAATAAAAATACAAAAATTAGCTGGGTGTGGTGGCACGCACCTGTAGTCCCAGCTACTCAGGAGGCTGAGGCAGAAGAATCACTTGAACCTGGGAGGCAGAGGTTGCAGTGAGCCGAGATTGCTCCACTGCACTCTAGCCTGGGTGACAAAGCGAGACTCCGTCTCAAAAAATAAAGTAAAAATAAAATAAAGAAAGTTAGTTTCTTCTAATCCTACTAAAGAAATATTGAACATTCTATTTAAAGAATATATATATTTGAAGAAATGTCAAGTTGTTAGCCTGATGAAGTTCTTACATCTCTCTCAACATACCTCGCCCTAACTATAAATCCTAGCCTTTTTCCTTCATGCAACCTGCAGGTTCGTCACATGACTCAGCAAAAAGAAAATATCCAGTGGCTCATCACTACCTGTGGGAGGAGGTCTGAACTCCTTGGCTTTGCATTCATGTTCTTGCTTGTCTCACTTCAACCTTTGTTCCCTCCAAGTCCTCGCTGTCCTCCCAGGGTTCCTCTGCTATAGCCAGGGGAGTCTGATCCCTGTTTCCTGAACTTCTCTGAAGCTTATCTACACCTATGTTTTTGCTCCACTCTTCGTTCTCCTTTATACACCAATTATCTTCTGTTTTATCCAAATTATTCCCTTCTGCAAGACTCACGTCAAGTATAATTTCTTTCTAGATGGTTCTAACTCAGTTACTGTAATCTAACTGCACATGTATCTCTGATTATCGGCATTAGTCATTTGGCAATTTATTGTATGCTGCTTTGTTTTATTAGTTCTTTTTTTCACCTGCCTTGTGGTTACTTCCCCAATTGGACTGCAAATTCTTTAAGGATTAGAAGGCTAATTTACCTACTTTTTGTCTCTATAGCATCTAAAACAGTAATCTGCAAATATTAGGTATTCAGGATATAATTCAATCTAGAATCATTTGGGATGTTTAATTTTTAAAGAACTCTGAATCATTTTTCTCAAAACTGTCATGTAATGCTAAATTTTGATTTCAGATTCTGAGAGATATTCTTCTTTTAAGTCCAGCATTTTTGACTTTCAAATTTTAATAAATGGAACACCCAAAGTTAGTCAGCAGAAACGACCTAAATTAACGTGAGTGACCTAAGTTCCTTTGCTGTATTTTGTACACGTTTTATATATTGCATCAAGAAAAGCAAATGATTGCTAAAATGAGTAATAAGGAGCTTCACTGGTTAGTCAATCTTATTCCGGAAGCACAAACTTCCACACAAGGCTCATTTACATGCACACACTACAAAAGGAAGTTTTGGGCAAAATGTCTGCAGACTCTGTTCAACATGCGTGTCCCACTTAACCACATGATCCTTATAAAACCACCTATATCCGTTCTCATACACAGTGTCTAGCCGTTGTGTTAATCACTACTGACTGCTGCACTTTTTTTTTTTTAAACCTCTGAGCTCTTTGTGGCAATGTGGCATGTTGTAAGTAAAGCAAATGCCACTTTAAAGGTAATCATGTTCGGTATAACTTTTACATTCCATCAGAAAGAGTTATTTGCTTACATATTCAGGTCTTGCTCTACACTAGGAGTTCTTCGAAGGCAGGGACTATTTGTTATTCATTTCTTCATCATCTCCAACACAGGGCCTGGCAGGTGCTTAGTGACTGTTTATTGAATGAATGTTTGAAGAAAAAAATAAAGAAATCAAGAGATGGAGAAATAAAGAAATCTGAGAGGTGGAGAAATTAATAGTAGTCCCACAACCAATGAATTAATTGATAAATGTTTACTAATCTCCTACTTTTGAGCCCTGAACTTCAAAGAGAATGAAGGGAAATATGACAGAACAGATTCATTCAGGATCACTTTTTACTCAATTTAAAATGCAAGCAAGTGAAAACAGAAACTGGGAGGAAAAACAGTTCTCCTTCCTTCTCCCATAATTCCTTTATTGAGAGCAGAACTTGCATGGATGTTCTTGGATTATCCAATGCTTGTTTCCTCCATTCTAGACATGATCATGAAAGGCACAAACTGGTGGTTTATTTAGTCTTCTTAATGTTAAAAAAATAGAAAATTTTACATCGATACTCAGATGTCTATTCTTGAAAAATATCTAGCAACCGTAGGTTAAAATTTCTGTATAGCAATAATTTTTTGAAACTAGACAGTGGCTGCAACCTTTAAACAGGGTACATGGGTAGCATCTCCAGGTTGCCATTGTATCAATTTTTGAGGCACATGGAACTTTACAATCACTATCTGCACTAAAAACCTGGGTGCTGAAAAATTCTTGATTGAATTTAGAATGGAAGGGGTTCTGGAGGGTGGATGGAACATGAATTAACTTAATTTAGCTATACACATTATCTAGATAGAGTGAAAAATACATTGAACTTGGAATCATTTTTTAGTATATTTGCCACTGCTTAGTTGTGTTTATATCTTTAAACACCTGGACCTTATTCTCTTCATTTTTTAAATAAGGCCATTACAGCTGCTTTCAGCTTTACCATTTTCAATTTTATTTTTTAGTTAGTTAACTATCCAACGTAAGTGGATCATAAGACAGGAGAGAAACCTGTAGGGAAAAAGGAAGAAGAAGAAGAAGGAGCACATAGAAGAAGTAAACGGATGTTAATTTTGTCCCTACTTCGTAGCTACTGTTTTACATTGTCTCTTGTAACCATCACCAACCCATCATGAGGTAGTTTTATTATCCCTGGTTTATAAATGAAAAGCAAGGATTTGGAGTTTAAGAATACACTGTACAAGCAGAATGTGTGTCCTGGCTTCTTTGACCCTAAATAGCAGATACTTTCAACAGGACTTGTTGATTTTAGTGCCTTTCCTTTCATAGAAAATTAGATTCGTGGCCAAATATGGTGGCTCATACCCATAATCCCAGCACTTTGGGAAGCTGAGGTGGGCGGATCGCTTGACCTTAGGAGTTTGAGACCAGCCTGAGGAACATGGTGAAACCTCGTCTCTACAAAAAATGCAAAACTTAGCCAGGTGTGGTGGTGCACAGGCCTGTAGTCTCAGCCACTAGGGAGGCTGAGATGGGAGGATTGGTTGGGTCCAGGAGGTCAAGGCAGCAGTGAACCATGATTGCACCACTGCACTCCAGCCTGGGGCACAGAGCAAGACCCTGTCTTAAAAAAAAAAAAATTTGATTGGTGATACAATAGCTTCACATCAACTCTGAAGCATAGGGTTAGATTTAGACTGCTGTAAAAATTTCAATAATATAATTAAATATAAAGCATCTGTCTTGAAACCAAGTATATAACAGATGCTTAATAAATATAAATCTTCCTCCTTTTTGATTGCCTTAGAAATCATTGCACTGGCCGGGTGCAGTGGTTCACGCCTGTAATCCCAGCACTTTGGGAGGTTGAAGTAGGTGGATCACTTGAGGTCAAGAGTTCGAGACCAGCCTGGCCAACATGGTGAAACCCCATCTCTACTAAAAATACAAAAATTAGCCAGTTGTGGTGGTGCACACCTGTAATCCCAGCTACTTGGGAGACTGAGGTGGGAGAATTGCTTGAACCTGGGAGGCAGAGGTTGCAGTGAGCCAAGATAGTGCCATGCACTCCAGTCTGAGTGACAGAGACTCCGTCTCAAAAAAAACAAAAACAAAAACAAAAACAAAAAAACAAAAACAAGCCAGCAAACATTGCATTTGTATAGTTGATGAACTAATAACCTTAGACAGTTAGTGATTGAAAGAGTTAATAGCAATAAAATATGAACTCTTTACAGTGGCAAATATATATTTATATCTAGTGGTATGTATCTGTCTATGTATGTATCTGTAGACATATATATCTTTGAGTTTTAAGACTTGAGCTGGGACCATAGCCTATTTAATTCAAATAATATAGGAGATATTTCACAATCACTGACTGGAATATTCCTAGCATAGTATATGTATCAGCAGAAATCACCATAACAAAGAGAATCTAATGTAAATCTTGGCATACTGGTTACTAAATGTAGTTATAAAGGGCAATCTAATAAATGTCTTTGGTTTCCAAGGTGCTAAAAACAGGTTGGAATAATAAACCCTTCTGTTCTTGGAAACCAGAAATGTCTTTAGGAATCCTGGCAAAGGAAAAAAAAATTCTCTGTAAGCTGATCAAGCCCAAACATTTACAAAAGAAAATTAACTCACATAACTCTGGCCCAGATCTTATTATTTAGAACCATTTTTGAGGTAATGAGGCATATATTTTGCTTTACACTGGTAAACAAGTAGCCAAAGTGAATTAATTATTAATAATTTAAAAATGATGAAAGTTTGTTGGTTAATAATAATGAATCAATTTGAGCTGATGGTGGGTTCTGGGATGAAATGAAAGGGAAAGGACCAGGTGGAGATGAGGAGTACTTTGACTGATTTGATTACACACTCAACAGTGTATAATCCTACTTCCATACTGAAAGGGCCTGAACTGGCCCCAAGAGCCAAGCTTCCTGCCTACCTGTGGAAGTCAGGAAAGCAGTGGTATACTGAAGAACAGCCAACAGCTTACAAGCATCCTGTGTAGGGTAAATTAAAAAATAAGAGATATCTTGTATTTTTTTTTGCCTGATTCTATTTTATTTTTGGTCCAAATCACACTAAGAAGGCGTCTTAAGATTTTGAAGGGATAAACATCAAGAAAATGGATTCTTTTCTGTAACTTTAAATAATTTAAAGTTAGACAGCATCTTTCTGACAATACTTTATTTATCTGTATCAATGCTTAGGGAGAAATGGATGTGGTTTTATTTTTGTATTTCATTTAACTTGAAACTAAATTGAAGCTAGCTATTTTCTCCCTCCTGCCCTTCCTTCCTTCCTTCCTTCCTTCCTTCCTTCCTTCCTTCCTTCCTTCCTTCCTTCCTTCCTTCCTTCCTTCCTTCCGTCTTTCCCTCCCTCCCTCCCTCCCTTCCTTCCTCCCTCCCTCCCTTTCTTCCTCCCTTCCTTCCTTTCCACTGAAGCTCCATCATTAATGCAAATCCACCCTCTTCTCTCCCCTACTTCTCTACATCCACAGAGCTATCTTTTCCCTTTTTTGAAAATATATACATTAGCTGAACTGGAGAGCTAAGGTATTTTACTATTCAAACAAGGGTATTTCTCACATATATGGGTATCACAAGGCTTTTAAACTATTTTTGACTCCTATAATTTCTATAACTCTTTACAAGTCTAATGTAGACACCAATTGGAGAACTTAAGAAATAAGTTTAATGTAAAGGATATCAAAGAAATAAAAGATTATAGAATTTCAACAGTGAATTGTCAGATTCATTCTTGTGTGGCAGTGTTTGATTGCTGTCATTTCTGCCATCCACAAGTATTATAACTGAGATAGAGAAAAAAAGGGCAGATTTCTCAAGTACAGATAAGGAAGTTGATACTGACCCAAGACAGCACATTGATGAATACTGTTTCGAGTGAATGCTAATGGCTTTTTGTGGACTAACCATTAGGAAGTAGAGTGCTCCCTTTATCTCCTCCATTCTTGCTATTCAAACAAACATAAATCGAGAAAGTAGGAATGTAAAAGGTAGAAGATTAATGTTCTTTACTTTGCAAAAGACAAGATTTTACTCAAAGTACTAGGTTACAGATGAGTAATGTGGAATAAGGGAGAAGCCCTGATAGGACTAAGGGGCTTTGAACTCCCTCTTTGTGGCAAATGACCTCCAGGCTGGCGGTGCTTCCTCTGAGTACCATGATCAGTCTTCTGTAGCTTCGGAAATGAGGAAAGCCCCAGCTGTGGGAAGTGGTTTCTCTTCCTTTTCCTTGTAGGTGGTTCTGGGGTGGGAGTAGCTGGAAATCCAGGATTAGAGTCACTTGAGCTGTGCACTTCCCCAAATGTGTATTTCCTCCATGTACAACACCATGAATGGGGTGGAGGAGAAGTTATTTCCTATGTTAGTTCTAGGGTTTAAGAAAGAGGTTCAGAAATAATATTGACAAATTAGAGATGGAAGAAGGGAACACAAATCTGTTGAGTACTTCATTTGTGCCAAATACTATGCTATTATTATAGTGTCTTATTTATTTATCAGGTAAGAAATCTGAGAAACGAGATAAGGAAAGTGAGGCATGGAAAGTTTATGAAACATGTCTGAGATTGCACAGCAGAATTGGATTTTGAACTAATAACTGTCAGTTCCTCAGGCTGGAGCTTTCTCCATGTCATTACTCTGAACAGCAGAAGGCAGAAAGAGCTGAAAAGCAAAGCCATTATAGATGATCATTTCTCTGGGTTAAAAGATTAGGCAAGCAAACAAATAAATCTTGTTTATATTGTTTCACTTCGTATAATAGTTTTCTTAGAAACAAGGATCAAGGCCTTCTCAGTTAGGCTGCTTCTGTCTTTCGCTTTTTGGAGACATTCATAAAGAGTATCTGGGAATATTTAAAAAGTTCTGGAATAATACAGTTATCCCAGGCATAGTTTTGCTACCTAAGGCTGTGAGCTGACTTCCAGTGTGGAAAAATGCCTGAGGTGATTTTACACATGTGCACACACACAATTATATATAAATTATTTAGTAACCTATAGAATGGTCCAGGAACCACACTTGGAATATCACTGCCCAAGAACTTCAGCAGGACAATGGAAGAATCTAAATCAATTCTAAAAAATTTATTTTTTGGTATTCAGTCTTTAATAGCTACAAGGGATGAGGCTAGAATTTATTCTTTTTCTTTGATAATTTTTAAGTTTCAATTAAATTCAGTTCAACTTAGGGAGTATTTCTGCGCATCTTCTTTGTTCCAAACACAGCACCACACACTGTCAACGAAATTTAATATTAATGCCTTGAAACAAATAGATGCTACAAGCTCTTATATTGTTCTAAACTGTAGCTTTAAAACAAATCAGCAAACAAATCTTAATCACAATATAAAAGAAAGAAGAAAACATTAAATGTAATCGAATACAACTTTATTTATGGATGAAGAAACTTCTCAGATAAATAACCTGCCCAAATTCACACAACTAACTGTGGACATGGCATGGATTGTATTTCAATATTTTTAATAAACAACTCAGAACCAAATTCTGTCCTGGATTTTGAAAAAAAAATCTGGGAAATACTCTGACATTTACCTTTCAATCCTTACTTTTACTAGTTGTTATTACCTCATATACAAATGATCATGTTTGTTTCTGGCTGTTTTACTTGCCAGATCTCTACTGCCCCCAAGCCATCTTGTACCTGAGAGCCAGAATAACCTTAAATTAATTTTTCTTGGCCAAGTGCAGTGGCTCACACCTGTAATCCCAGCACTTTGGGAGGCTGAGGCAGGTGGATCACAAGGTCAGGAATTTGAGACCAGCTCTGACCAATATGGTGAAACCCTGTCTCTACCAAAAATACAGAAAAATTAGCCAGGTGTGGTGGCACATGCCTGTAATCCCAGCTACTCAGGAGGCTGAGGCAGGAGAATTGCTTGAACCTGGGAGGTGGAGGTTGCAGTGAACCTAAATCATGCCATTGCACTCTGGCCTGGGCAACAGAGCAAGACTCCGTCTCAAAATAATAATAATAATAATGTTTCTCCTCCTACGTTCATCTTAGATTCCCAGGCTCTCCTGGATACAATTAAAACTTTTATGGCTAGCTCTGGAGGACTTCTAAAATCTGTTTATACTTTTCAGTCTCCACTGTTTATTTTACTGTTCCCCAATATGAACCTTCTGCTCCAGATCTGCCATTCTCATGTACACACAAAACATATGAATTTCTAACCATCACTCACATGGATTCACCCATTTAGAATGTCTTCTTTCCCCTTCCACCTATATGGCAAATCAGAATAGAGTGTCACTCTTGAGCTTGAGCGCTCATAAAAGCCAAATCGTGATGAAATTACAGCTATGTCCTTTGAACAACTTATTAACTTTTCCAGATATTCTTTCTTTGGTTTCCTCCTATAGGAAATGGGACAGTAGCAGCAACTTATCATAGGTTTTTGGTGGAGATTAATTGAGATATCACATGTAAAGCACTATGCCTGGCACCTGGCATATAATGAACACAATGAATGTCAGCAATTATTATTTTTATTAAAACACTATTAATCAGTCACATTTGTGTCACATTGCTCAATTTGCTTTTCCCAAATCCCTCTTAAATTTGTAATTGTACACATACCATTTAGCTTCTAATGATTTATTTCTCTCTTTTTTTAAAAAAAATATTTTTAAAGTTACCCAGACTTTTTCTCCTAACTGGGCTGTAAACAATTTGACAGTAGAGTTGAGGATCCAAACACTTCTTACAACATTCACTGCAACCATCCGGGTCCAAGCCCCTATCATCTCTTCACCTAAGTGCAATGATAACTTTATAACTATTCTCTCCATTTCACCAGTGACACCGCACAGAATAATCTCCCACTATAAACAATAATTTTGTTTCTCTGGTCACGACCTTCTAATGGCTTCTTACCTTAGTAAGAATGAAGACAATGTCATTATAAGAAGCTGTGCAGCTTCACCCTCCTTGCCTCTGTGACTTTGTCTCCTATCATCCTCCTCTTACTCTTGCCTCCAGGCACACTGCTCGCTCGCCTGGCTGTTTCTCAAACACAACAGGCATCACCCCTGTCAGAACTACTACTGATGCTCTTCTACCTGAAATGCTGTTCCTCCAAAGAGTTACATGTCATTGTTCCTCACCTCATCTCTCAGGTCTTTGCTCAAATGCGATCTTTTCAGTGGGGCTTTCTCTGGTCATCTACATTGAAATTACAATTTCCCCCACCAACCCATAATTTCTATCTCTTTCCCCTGCTCGTGCTTGTCCTTAGTATTTATCAATATGTACCCCACTACATATTTTTTATTTATTGCCTGTCACCTTATGATATGTATTTATGAACACATTTTTACTGGTATGACAGATAAGGCAATCAAATACTTAATGAATGTAATACTTTATAAAAATTCTTACCTCAGAGTGAAGACAACATCACTATAAGAAGCTGTGCACCTTTGCCCTCTTTGCCTCTGTGACCTTATCTCCTATCACCTATGTCTCCTAGCAACAAATACTTGATGTTATATAATACTTTATAAAAATTCTTTCATAATTGTTAAAACAAACTAAATATGGCCTGAGAAGGACTCCATACTTCTACATTTGAGTCGTTGTGGACCACTGCAGCCTAATTTAGTGGGTAGACAAGATTGAAACCCTAATTTAGCAGTATGGGCCTGTAACAGTGGTTGAGTCTTGGCCAGTCCCAGCAGCCACGCTACAACCAGTCATTCACTGCTGAGTGTTCAAGCTGTGTTCAAATAAGGTAAATGCCAACCTGTAATCACGCCAGCTGTTCTGTACCTCACCTCTGATTTCTGTACGTCACTTTTTTTTTTTTGGTCTATAAATTTGTTCTGACCACGAGGCATACCTGGAGTCCTTCTGAATCTGCCGTGAATCCGGGAGCTGCCTGATTCACGAATCGTTCATTGTTCAATTAAACTCCTTTAAATTTAATTCGGCTGAAGTTTTTCTGTTAACATTGTTAAGCACAGGACTAGAAATGTTGTGGGTACTCATCACGGTTGCAGTGTCTCTTTGTATGTGAATTTAGAGGTTTTTTTTTTTTTTTTTTTTTTTACTTCTGTCAGCCTGTTTCACCTGGTCCGTTTTAATTCTTTTTTTTTTTGACGAGTCTCTCTCTGTCGCCCAGGCTGGAGCGCAGTGGCGCGATCTCCGCTCACTGCAAGCTCCGCCTCCCGGGTTCACGCCATTCTCCTGCCTCAGCCTCCCAGTAGGTGGGACTGCAGGCGCCGGCCGCCACGCCTCGCTAATTGTTTGTATTTTTAGTAGAGATGGGGTTTCACCGTGTTAGCGAGGATGGTCTCAATCTCCTGACCTCATGATCCACCCGCCTTGGCCTCCCAAAGCGCTGGGATTAGAGGCGTGAGCCACCGCGCCCTGCCAATTTCTTATGTATACATTGGGTACTTAACTCTTCTTATACATATATTATTATTTCATTTGATATTTAAAACATTCATAGGAGGTTATTAGTTGTGTTGTGTAGATGATAAAGAGAAGGATCAGAACACTCTTCAATTATTCTATCCTTTAGACTTTCAATAGCCCTTATTGTCCCTATTATATTTAAGGCACCTGATTATTTTCCATCTCACATTGTTCTCTGTTTTAGTCTTCTATGCCATACTTCTTTACAAGTATTATTCACTCATTTATGGATAGGTAACATTCATGTACTAAGAGAGTATTAGGTGCATAGTAACGGCTCAATAAATATGTGTTGAACCAATCATAGAGAGTCATAATATCTTTAATATACTTTTTATTTTAGTTGTGATCCTAGGGAGAAAGAGACACTCACTTATATATTCCTCTCCTACTAAATCCTTGGAAAATAAGTACCACTCAATTTCATGCATAAGAATATATATGTATCTATATGCAAGAATATCAGATATATTTATATTACTGGAATTCACTAAATATAGTGGAATGGCATCCACTGGATTGAGGATGAAATAGTACATTTAAAAGAAATTCCTGTAATTTTTTCCCCTTGTTTAGAAATTCAAATCAAAGCAGACATTTTAATTAGGGATAATTGAAATACAGAATCAATAAACCATAGAATCAAACTTTATATTGATTTTTAAGTCATTCAGAGAGATAAGCATTTATGGCTAAGAATTTAGAGGATAAAACCAGTCTTTTAAAAGATTCCTGATTTTGTATACTTGCAATTTCTACATTTCTTCTTCATCCTCATCATCTCTTCCTTCTCCTCCTTTGCTTTCTTCATTTTCTTCTTCCTCCTCCTCCACCATCTCCATCTTCCTCTTGCTCCATATATTCCGTTTTAAAATTGTATTTTATAGTAATTTTGAGAAAAAATTTCACAATGAATCAAATGCTTCCAGAGAGCTGAAATAAAACGTATGGATTTACTCAATGGTTTTATTCAATGGTATAGAATAGGATAACTCAGTGGAGGGTTGGGGGGACTGTGGGGGTGGTAGGGAAAGGGAGCCTGAAGTGAGTTAACTAGTTTTTCCTAGGCAAAGCCAAAACAACACACCTAATTTATTCATCAGTCCAATTGCCATATATATATATCTCCAGGCTGTCTTAAGTTTTTTGGGAGACACAGAAAAATATTAAAACATGATCTTAACCTGTGAGGAATTTGTAGTACAGCTGGGAAATGGATATTTAAGTGAGCTAAGTAGTTAACAACACATGGTACATATGAAGATAATCAATGTGTTACATTTTAACTGTAAGCTGTATCAAAAAAATGAAGACGTTAATTATAACTTTCACTCCAGTTAAAGATTCCTCCTTGTTGTAAATATTGACTGACTTACATTGAACCTGATTGGGATGAACTGATCACCAACCTGAAGGTAGATGTCTAGTAAGAGTAGTCGCACACTGTCTGCGTGACCTGAGGGGTCCCCCTAATGGTTAAACAAGTCTCTGAAAGATGGCCAGGAAAAGGAATACAGACAATGGTTAGAAGCTTAGAGTCACTCCTAAACATCTACATATGTTTTATTCATTGCAGCTACATCCACAATGAATAAAAAATTTAACATTTGAAAAATTTATATTTGAAATCTATTTGAAATAATTCTATATATACATAATTGAAATTTAAGGTAATATGTAATTTTTTATATTGTTTTTTAAAGATACAATTTACACAGAATGAAATCCACAGTTCCTGACTATTTAGGTCTTTGAATTTTGACAAAGGTACATACCCATGAAAACACCACTGAAAACAATATATAGCACAATTCCATCACTCCAGGATGTGCCCTTCTGTCTGTTTTCAGTCAATATCTATCCTCATTCATCTACCCCAGACAGCAATTTTCTTATTTCTATCACCATAGATGAGTTTTGCCTCTTCTCGGATTTCATATAAATGGGATGATGGAGTATGCATCCTTTTTTGTCTGGCTTTTTTTTTCACGCAGTATAGCATTTCTGACCATTATCCATGTTGCGTGTATGTATGAATATTTTGGTCCTTTTTATCACAGTAGTTTTCTATGCATGACTACAACATGTAGAATTCTCCAGAGAAATAGAGCTAATAAGATTTAATTTAAGAAACTGGCTCGGTCAGTTGTGGGGGCTTGGAAAATATAAATCCATAGGGTAGGTCAGCAGATTGGAAACTCAAGTAACAGTTGATGTTCCCGTCTTCAGTCTGCAATATGCAAGGCAGACTACTAAGCTGGAAACTCAGGCAGGATTTCTATGTTACAGTCTTGAGACAGAATTCCTTTTTCTCCAGGACATCTCAACCTTTGCTTCTAAGCTATTTAACGATTGGCTGAAGGTGATACACATTAGAGAAGGTTGCCTCCTTTACTCAAAGTCAACTAATTATATATGTTAACCATATCTATAAAATACTTTCATGGCAACATCTAGCCTGGTGTCTGACTAAACACCTGGGCACAGTAGTCTAGTCAACTTGTCACATAAAATTTAACCATCACGATGACTGTTTGCCCATTCCAAAATTAGTGGTCGCTTGGGTTGTGTTATGGGCTAAATAATGTCCCCAGAAAATTCTTATGTTTAAGTCCTAACTTCCAGTACCTTAGAATGGGACAGTATTTGGAGATAAGGTCTTTAAAGAGATAATGTCATTAAAATAAAGTCATTAGGGTAGGCCCTAATGTAATACTGACCGTTGCATGCACACACCAGGGGAATACCATGTAAACATACAGGGAAAAGATAGCCATCTGCAATTCAAGGAGAAAGGGCTTCGGAAGAAACCAGCTCTGTTCACATCTTGATCTGGGACTTGTAGTTTTCAAAATTGTGAGGAAACAAATTTCTGTTTATGGATCTCGGTCTGTCTGGGATCTGTTATGTCTGTCCTAGAAAACTGATACAGATTGTTTCCAGTTTTTGGCCACAATGAATTAAGCTTCTATGAATATGCACATTTTCTTTCTGAATAAATGTTTTTTCTTAGAAAGAAATTGCTGTCTCATAGAGGTGTTTGCTTTTATAATCCACTACGAAATAATTATCTAAAGCAGTTCTACTATTTTACAGTTCCAGCAGCAATATATGAGAAGCGCAGGTGCTCTCCATCCTCACCAATATTTGATTTCACCCATCACAGTGGGGCTGAAATATAGATCACTGTGGTTTTAATTTGCATTTACCTGATGAATAATGATGGTGGACAACTTTTCATATACTCATTTTTACTAATATCTCCTTTATGAAGAAGATGCATTTTTGTACGAATGCATTTTTCCATTTTTTTTTTTTGCAAAAGCTTGATAGTTTCGGCTCTTATGATTAGGTCTGTGATTCATCTTAATATACAATATCTGGTCAAGTATTTGCTGATTTAAAAAATTTTAGATTTAGGGGAGTTCTTCTTTGTGTATTCTGGATACACATCTTTTGCTAGTCATATGTGTTGCTGTTTATGCCTTGCCTATTTATTTTCTACATGGTATCTTTTGATGAACAAAAACTTCTTATGAAGTGCATATTTATCAAATATATATTTTTTCCTTTGGTGCTTTTCATATCCTGTTTAAGAAATTTTTGCCCAAGTATATTAGTTTTATAGAGGTGCTGTAACAAAGCACTATAAACTGGCTGGCTTACCAAAACAAAACTATTCTCTCATAGTTCTGCAGGCTACAGGTCTGAAATCCAGGAGTTGTCAGGGTTAGTTTATTTTGGAAGTTCTGAGGGAGAATCCATTTCACGGCCTTCTCGTAACATCGCTGGTTATTGGGAATCACTGTCATTCCACTGTAATTTCTGCCTCTGTCTTCATGTGACATTCTCTCCTGTGTGTGTCTGTGTCTGTTCTCTCCATCTTATAAGGATCCCAGTCACATTGGATTAGGGCCTGCCGTACTCTAGTATGACCTCATTTTAACTTAACTAATTATATCTGAAAAGACTCTATTTCCGTCTAAGGTAATATTTATAAATATTTGGGGTTAGTACTTGAACATGTCCTTTTTGGAGATACATTTTAACTCACAAACTTAAGGTTACAAAAATATTTTTTTTCATTTTTCATAAAAGCTTAATCATTCCAGCCCTTATGATTAGGTCTATGATTCATCTTAATAAACAAACATTTGTATTGAATGTGATTGTGATAGAAATCAAAGTTTAATATTTTTCAAATATTTGTCCCGTAGCTGGAGGACTATTTGTTCTTATGCCCATATTAAACTGTCATGATCACAGTACCTTTGTATTTGGAACTATTTGTTCTTATGCCAATATTAACCTTTGTTCTTAAGCCAGTATTAAACTGTCGTGATCACAGTACCTTTTTATTAAGTCTTGAAATTGAGTAATAAAAGTCCCCAACTTTATTCTTGCGTTTTAAGATCAATCAGACTAGTCTAGATCCTTTGTACTTCATATAAATTTTATAATCACCTTCAAAATTTCTTTTAAAAAGTATACAGAGATTTTGATTGGGATTGTGTTGAATAGGTTAGAGCAGAAAATATGTATTAACAATAAGAAATTTTCTATGTTACATATAGAAAATATCTATTTATTTAGGTCTTTATTTTTTCTCAGCAAGGTATTATTTTCAGTGTAGAGATCTTTTATATTCTTGTTAGATTTATTAATAGATATTTGATTTTTTATTTTATTATAAAGAGTATTTTATTACATTTTATTATAAATCATACTACTGTCTATAATAGCATGGAAAAAATCAAATAGCTACCAATAAATCTAACACAAAATATAAAAGATCTGTACACAGAAATAATTCTGTTTACTGCCAATATATATTTCCTCTTTTTTTTTACTGCTATTGACAACTTGTATTTTCTGTCTTTTTCATGGGTCAATCAATTTTATCAACGTTTTCAAAGAACCACTTTTTGACTCTATTTAATTATTGTTAGTTTTCTATTTAATTGGTCTGATTTAATTTTTATTATTTCCTTTCTTCTACTTTGGTTTTAATAGGGTCTTTTTCCTAGCTTATTTAGATGAAAGGTTGAATAATTCATTTTAAATCTGTAAAAAATTCTGGTATCCATTTAAAGCTAAACATTTCTCCTAAGTACGTGTTTAGCTGAATCCCATAAATTTCAACATATTATATTTTTTATTATCAGGTCTAAAATATTTTCTAATTTCCACATGATTTATTTATAATCTCTGTTATAGGATTGTTGTTTCACTCTTAAATATTTGGAGGCTTTTCTAGCCTTACTGTTATTGATTTACAGTTTAATTCCATTGTGCTCATAAAAGATTCTATAAGTCCTTTATGTTTTTAGGGTTTATTGAAATTTATTTTACAGCGTTTCACATGGTCTCTCTTGATGAAAGTTCCATTTGCAATTGAAAAGAAAGTGTTTTATAAATGTCAGTTAAATCAAGTTGGTTGAGAGTATGGTTTAGACTATGTTCATACTTATTTTTAAAACTCTACTTGTTCTTTTATGTGCAAAAAGATTTATAATCCCAACTATAGTTGTTGGTCTATTAGTGCCTCTATTTCCATGGTTTTTGTTTCACGTATTTTGAATTCTATCATTAGATCCATATACATTTATGATTGTTAAGTCTTCATGATGCATGGTCCCTTTTAGTATTACCAAATGTCTCTTTTAATATCTATCTCCTTCCTTGATTGCATTTCTTATCTGATATTAATAGAGCCACACTGAATTTCATGTGCTTACCTTTTGCTTAGCACATATATATTTTTTCCTTTAAGCTTTCACTTTTTATATATGTATATTTAAACTACAAGACTGGGTGTGGTGGTTGATGCCTGTAATCCCAAAACTTTGGGAGGCCAAGATGGGAGACCAGGAGTTTGAAACCTTGTGAGATCTTGGCCTGCTGCAACCTCTGGCCTCCAGGTTCCAGCGATTCTCCTGCTTCAGCCTCCCTAGTAACTGCGATTACAGGCGTGTACCACCATGCCTGGCTATTTTTTTAATATTCAGTAGAGATGGGGTTTCACCACATTGCCCAGGCTGGTCTCGAACTCCTGATTACAAGTGATCCACTCATCTTGGCTCCCCAAAGTGCTGGGATTATAGGCATAAGCCACCAAGCCTGGCCTCCGTACTATTTTCTGTAGAGGTTTAACTAATTTATATTCCCACCAACAGTATATAAGCATTCTCTTTTCTCCACATCTGCACCATCTTTTGTTTTTGATGTTTTAATAAAAGCCATTCTGACTGGTGTAAGATGATATTTTAATGTGTTTTTAATTTGCATTTCTCTGGTGATTAGTGTTTTTCATGAGTTTGTTGGCCATTTGTATTTCTTCTTTTGAGAAGTGTCTGTTCATGTCCTTTGCCCAGCTTTTAATGGGATGGTTTGCTTTTTTCTTCAGTTATTTGAGTTCTTTGTAAATTCTGGATATTAGTCCTTTGCCAGGGGCATAATTTGCAAATATTTTCCACCATTCTATAGGTAGTCTATTTATTTTATTGGTTATTTCTATTGCTATCCAGAAGCTTTTTAGTTTAGTTAAGTCCCATGTATCTATTTTTGTTTTTCTTGCATTTGTTTTTGCGATCTTTGTCATAAATTCTTTGCATAGGCTAATGCCCTGAAGAGATTTTCCTAAAATTCCTAACATTTCTTAAACTTCATTACCTATAAATTCTTAACTCAGTTTGATTTGGTATTACATGTAGAGTAACATGAAAGATGTAAATGATTATTAGAAACTGACTTTGGAACATTTTAAACATGTACTAAACTTGACAATATAATGAATTCCTGTCTACCCATCACCCAGCTCCACAATTATCAGCATTTTCCCATTCTTATTTATCTATACCCTATCTTATGTATGAGTTTTCTCTAGATTATTATAAACCACATAACAGATATTGCATAATTTCACCTATAAATATTTCAATATACATCTTTAATAGATAATTATAGAAAAGGCTTAGCTTAGCAGTATTTCATCACAAATAACAACATTTTACAAATAATGTCACATCATCTGATAACCGGCTCAATGTTCTATTTTCTTCATTTCTCTAAAAACATGTCTTTTTTACAGCTTTTTGAATCAAGATCCAAACACAGACCACATATTGTATTTAGTTAATATGTCTCTAAATGCCTTTTAAAAATAATGCCATATATTTGTTGAAGATACTAATTTACTATTTTTCTAACTCTAGGTATGGTGGTTGTATCTCTATCTCCCATTTTTCCTCTAAGTTGACAATTTATAGACTTGATTAGATTCAGGTTCAACTTTGGAAAAAACACTTTATAAGTGGTGGTATACATAGCATCTTTCATCACATCAGGGGCATGTAGAGGGCATATTATTGTGTTTCACTTTTAGTGATGTTAATTAAGGTTGATCAGTAGGTTAATGTGTTGCTTGTTATATAGTGATGAGAGGCTAGATAATTTCATTACAGTTTGCCAATGGTGATTTGCTAACTCTATAATCTTTTTATATTTATTAGCTAGAATTCTTCCATGGAGAAGACTTTCATTAGGTATTTGGTTACTATTTCAGATTGATTTTCCTGAAAGGCAGACATTGAAACTGAGATAAGTGGAGGGCATTTAGTAAGCCTTGCTTTTGGGATCAATATTTTTTGGAAGAGAGTTCAAGATATTCAGGTACACCAATCTAGCTCTCCCCACCTCTCCCTACCTCATGTGTCAAGATCATACTTTTTCCCAGACAGAAACCTGATGTTGGTGTTGCAGATCTGCCTTGGTTGGAAGTTTAGCCTCTTTTGGGGTTTTGCTACTTTTATAGACCTCATCATCAGCTTTTTCTGTACAGTCTGCTTTCCCACTGTAGGAGAAAAGACATGACTCCCCTTCCTCCAGTCTCTCTCTCTCACCAAGGTGACCTATGACTTTTTACATTTAACTTTTATTTGTAAATTAATCACTCTTAGTTATTTCTTCCCAGAGTGTTACTTGAGCTCACTCAAGTCTCCTTGTAGTTACTACTCCTCCATGTTTACAGTTTCTGACACACTGCACTAGCTAATGCATTTCTCTTCAGCAGTGCACCAACCTAGTGAAAATACCATTTGCATTGCTATCTTGTACCAGAGGCTATTTGTGCTCCACCTGCCATCAGCGGTGGGGTCCTCATTGCCAGCTCTGGAACAGGTTAATTCAACTCTAAAACCCTATCTTAGGTTTTGCTTTCTTGAACCACACGTGACAATAACTGCCTGCAACAGGTTAGATTTCTTGGGAAGCAAACTGTAATGGAGGTTAGCATCCAGGAAACCGACTAGGGAGTACTCTTGGAAACAGGAGTGGGCAGAGGGAGGAACTGACCTGTGATACAATTTCAGCAATGGCTTCAGCTGATCCCACAGAGAGTTTGGTGCTCTGGTAGACTTCTGAGTCATCTTCAGTTGAGACAATGGGATTTTATACTGAAGAATTACCTTGGAAAAACAGCATGAAATATGCTACACACAGGGAAGACAGAACAAACAATCCATAATGCTTTCTCTTTTTAATATCAATATTTAGAAATTTTCTAGTAATTACCAAAGGTGACCAATGAGTGTGTATGTGTGTGTGTGTTTTGTTTTTGTATAATTACTAACTTATGGATATATATGACCTTTCCAGTCATTTTTATTGTTGCTCAAACTGTTCCACACTTTCGCCAGTGGGAGCTGCTCTAATTGGTTTCTCTGTCTCTTTGACATGTTCCCTGTAATCCTTGATTGCTTTCTTGCTTTTCAGCACAACAAGATGTTCCAGACTTATTCAACATATTGTCCAGCCAGTCCTGGAAACATCAGTTCTCTTAGGACAGAATTAAAGTTTAGAGACCAGAATCTGGGCCCCACAGGTGGTCGTTACTACTGGTTTGTCACTGCTTCTGTAGCTTTTCAGTGAAGAGATATTTATGTGATATGTATCTAAAAAAATAAATTCAAGTTATGTATTTTAAAAATAAGTTCAAGGTATGTATATTTTAGAAAAAAGGGAAAATCATGTGTTTATGTTGATATTTATATTTAAATATATAATTACATGTCTTAATTTATGGTGTTCTACCTTGGTAATTCTATACCTCTATTATTTTGATTTTATACCTTTTCTCCCCAAATTTTCTTATATTGAAGCTCTTGGTTCCTAATTACATGTACATACTTATTTATCTTATGCCATATACATATAGTAATTTCAAAATAACAATACAAATACTATTTTCATTAATAATAATGCTACTGAGTAAAGCTTGTGATTTCTTTGTGGAGATTTTTATCCTTGGGATATATCTCACTAGTGACAGATAGTAAAAAAAAAAAACCTTGCATTTTAAAGTCACTCGAAATAATTTTTCTGTGTGTGGTTTTGTCAACAATTTGATATGCAATTAGATCCCTTTGCTTCAAAAATTTTTAAACAACTGCTTAGCTTTTATTTTTGAAATAATCACGGTTTTTGATTACATAGAGCATAAAGCATTTTCATGGTTCCAAAGTGTGTGTGTACATGTACATATGTACACATATATGTATACGTGTGTATGTATATATGTATATACACACACATATATTCAGAGGCATCCATTTCCTGTCCCTGTGTCTTTTGCCATAAGTAACTATCCTGATAATTTTTATTTTATCATTCTATGGTTTCAAAATAAAGACTACAAAATTTATATTTGTAGTCTTTATTTGAAAGTATTTCTTTAAATTCAAAAATTAGAAAGACTTTCAAACATCTTCTTATTCTGCTTGACCTGGACTTGTAATTAATTAGACAACTATATCAGATAGAAGATTGTTTCATTTTGCAGTATTTTGGAGCCAGAGTGTAGGACAACTTCTAATTAGAGACAGCAAGTAGTATAAATCCTGAAGGAAATGTAAGTGGCATCTTATAAATGGAATATCAACTCATATTCATATAGTGATTTTCGTTTTACACAGTAATTTCACTATTAATAAATTTCACTTTTATTAATTTAATTTCCACAATGGCCTTATAAGTTTATCTCCATTTTACAAATTTATTTATTTTTATTTATTTATTTATTTATTTTTGAGACAGAGTCTCGCCCTGTTGCCCAGGCAGGAGTGCAGTGGTGCGATCTGGGCTCACTGCAAGCTCCACCTCCTGGGTTCATGCCATTCTCCTGCCTCAGCCTCCCAGTGGCTGGGATTAACAGGCACTGGCTACCATGCCCGGCTAATATTTTGTATTTTTAGTAGAGACGGGGTTTCACCGTGTTAGCCAGGATGGTCTCGATCTCTTGACCTCGTGATCCACCCACCTCGGCCTCCCAAAGTGCTGGAATTACAGGCGTGAGCCACTGCGCCCGGCCGATTTTACAAATTTAAAAATGAGACATGGGATAAAAATGCCTTTCCCCAGGCCTTGCCAAGTTCACACAGCTAATTCTTGACAGAGGTAAGAGAAGAATTCAGGTCTTCTGCCTCCAACTCTACATCATATGATACTGCCTCTCAAATTACATATGGAACTCCTATGTGTCTTAAACCATATTTTCTGTAGTTGCGATAAGTTACTCCAAATGAGTGTTAGAGTTAGAAAATTCTCTATTCCCTTTTAGGAGACTCATGATACAAATTGACATTGGTTAGTCTCTAAAAATTTATATATTATTGGAATATGTTTAATTTTGTATTTCTTAATGCTTCCCAATTTTACAAGACCACAGAACATCCCTCTACCTACTCCCACCAAATCTGGACTAAGCCTGAAAGGATATCAAAGGAACATAACTTTTTGTTAAGTGTGAGTTAATCTACAAATGATAGCTTCGATCAGCGGTAATTTTCTTAACATAATTCATGCCTGAGTATTATATTCAGTTTAGCTGGACATCTATGGCACACCATAAGCCAAATTTTGAGGATTATTTATGTTAGAATTGGATTCAGTCAATCCTTTGTGACTTAACAATCAGGCCTTAATTTAAAAACACACACACATTGTTATTGACAGTATAGAAATACTGACTCATAGAAAAATTCACCCATATTTAGTTAGCAGACTAATAGGAGCAGCAGCAGCTGGCCATGCTTCTGTGTGTTGCTAGCAACAAGAAACCATGACAGCAAGGCCCCAGACAGGAACCTTCTGCATTTTCTCATCTGTGATGAGGTACACTGATGCTGGGGATTAGTGAGCCTGAAGATACAAAGCGGCGTTTACCATTGGAAAATGTCTCCTACACTAAGAGCAGAGGTAAGTATCAGTGCAAACAGAGTGCAGCTATAAAGCCTTGATTTCTCTGGAAATTTATGTACAAAGTAATACAAATAAATACTACAATTACTTGAAATAACATGATATTCTTTATTGGCTTAATTTTTGTCATTTTTATTATGATTATTTTAAGTCAATTTGACATATTTTTAGAAAATAGAGAAAACTGTTTTGAAGAAAGAGTAGGCACTTAGTAAACGATTTTTTTCTTTCTTTCTTAAATTCTAAAAATTTCCTTAAGAATTAAAAATTGTAAGAAGTAGTTTCATAGAGAGGTAGAGACAATCTCTGGAGAGTTATATGACACTCAGAGGGTAAGGGGTAAATTGAAAACATGTGTCATGGATGAATTCTTATAAACAATGGAGCAATTAATTATAGCATTGATTTTTTTCCTAAGGTAATTGAAATTTAGTCATCCATCAAGGACCATCAAATTATTGTTTCCTGAGTGCACAAGATCCTGATGAGCTCTGTGGGAAATGAAACCCAGATGTGGGGAATTCTAGGTCCATAGTTGCTGCTCTCAGTGGGATGGCAGGCCAGCAGGATCACATGGCATATGGTAATTATAACATTAGTATCAATACAAGTGTAACTACCAAGTCATTCATTAGGTTAAAGCTCTGAGTGCGTGTGTTTGCTTGCTAGGGCTGCCGTAACAAAGTATACCACAGACTGGGTGGCTTACACAATAGAAATTTATTTTCTCACGATTCTGGAGGCTAGAAGCCTCAGATGAAGGTGTTAGCAAGGCTGATTTCTCAAGATTCCTCTCTCCTTGTCTTCACCTTGTGTATTCACATGGTCCTCCCTCTATATATGTTTATGCCCTAATTTTCTCTTCTGATTAGACATTAGTCATATTAGGGCCCACTTTGCTTATTTATTTTTAATTTAATAATCGCTTTAAAGACTCTATTTCTAAACGCAGTCATATTCTGAGTTTTATAACTTCAACATGTGAATTTTGAGGGGACCTAACTCAGTCCATAATAGTGTATTTAAAAAACTAAAAGACGTTTGAAGAGGGAGCTATGATACAGCTTGAGAGAGTATAGTATCAATTCAAATATCACCCCTTACCATAAAATATCTATGCTATGAATAGGCCAGCAGGCATGAGGCTAGCAGGATGACAAAACATATGACATTGGCATGTTTGAAGGCCCAGATCAGTTTTCCAGAATAACAATTTGAATAGTATTCATAGAATACTATTCATAGTATAGAATATTTTATGGTAAGGGGAGATATTTGAATTGAGCAGTGAACAAATGGAAGCGTTGAAAAGTTAGAGAAAAAGTAGAAAGAGATTTTTCTAAAGGGAAGGCTGTGTCATCAGAGGCCAGGGGAAATAAAGCCCCTGATGGGTTCAGGAGATGGGTAATACCATAGTTTGCCTATGGGGACATAGAAGGGAAGTAGGAGGCGAGAAACTGATATCAGTTGCCCCTGCTGGGATATGCCAGGAGAGACACACTTTTATCTGTACAGCACTCTTGTTCAGAATACATAAACTTTATCTGATCATCTAAAATATCCAACTTGTTATTCTGCAAAACAACTGGTCTGGGCCTTCAAATATGCCAATGTTATGAAAAACAAAAGAGGCTGGGAAACTGTCTCAGGATAAAGGAGACTAAAGAGGCAACTAATTGCAGTGTGTATTTAGTGATTGACTCTTAGGAAAACTTAAAAAATAAAATAAAATAAAAAGAGGCTGCGCACAGTGGTTCATGCCTACAATCTCAGCACTTTGGGAGGCCGATGTGGGCGTATCACCTGAGATCAGGAGTTCGAGACCAGCCTGGGCAACATGGCAAAAGTCCGTCTCTACTAAAAATAGAAATATTAGCCAGGCGTGGTGGTGTGTGCCTGTAAAACCAGCCACTCGAGAGGCTGAGGCAGGAAAATCACTTGAACCCAGGAGGTGGAAGTTGCAGAGAGCCGAGGTTGCACCATTGCATTCCAGCCTGGGCAACAGAATGAGACTCTGTCTCAAAAAAAGAAAGAAAAGAAAAGAAAAGAAGCAAAAGATACAAACGACATTGTTGGCATAATTGGGAAAATTTGAAAATGAACTCTATATTACATTGTATGTTGTTTCCTCAATGAGATCATTGTATTATTGTTATATAGGAAAATATCATTTTTCCTTAGGAGATATACACTTTGGTATTTAGGGATGAACTGCAAATAATTGTTAAATAATAAGTAATAAATAACTGCAAGTAATTGTTAAATGGTTCAACACACACAGATAAACACATACACACCATAAGAAAATCAAATATAGCAACAGGTTAGCATTGAGAAATCCAGACAAGGAGTCTATGGGTGTTATATTATTTTTGCATCTTTTCTGTTGATTTCAAAACTTTCAAAATAAAATGTGAAAGGAAAATGAAGTTTATTCTAACATTTGGATGCTCACAATGTTAAATTTTACAATTTCTTGTATTTATTTGATCCTTATCGAACATCTGTTAGTAAATTACCTTATAGTCACTTCACTCTGAGTTTGTGGTGATTATTTTTGTGGAAGTATTGCTTTATGATCATCATTAATAAATGTGTTAATATAGTGTGATATCATTATTTACCCTAAAAATGATTACTGAGTTTGCATAACTACATGCCAATTTATTTTCCTCTTAGGTAACAGTGTTGTGTAACACAGTAGTCTTCTAAAATGTTCTCAATATTTACCACCATTATAAAATATTTTCTTGCAAACTTATTTTTTAAGTTCTCATGAAATTGTGGTAGAATTTGTCATGAAGTAAAATTCAGTAACTATTCATTACACATGTATGATATGTCTATAACTCCACCAGACATAGTTCCTGCCCTCAAGGAATTTGTGCAATTACTGATATACAGCTGGCCAGTTCACTCTAGGAAATATAAGGCAATAATGGGATGATAGTTTTCATCTGCCTTGGGAATGAGTAATATGGTATAATTTTCTGGTAACAGTGAGATTTGGAGAAAGACACTTTGATAAATTGCATTGAGGTCAAACATTTGAGTTGTTCCCAAGGAATATGGCTTCCAGAAACTTCTAGCAGTAGACAATTCTTTCAATTTAGAATGTAGTAAGTGTTTTAACCTTTAATACTTCTATAAGAAAAGTTTTAGCCAAATAAATTCTTTGGTAACCTACTTTCTGCTGGCATCTAGAAGGAATTCTTTTTTTAAATAAGCTTTCTACCTACTAAGTTGATTAATACCTGGCCAGACAGATATTTGTTTATTCTAGAGGAGTTAGTGGACATGCACGGACTCACTCACCCACTCATATTCTTCCCTAAGGCGATCTTGAGCATGTGTTTTCAAGAGCACTAGTTGGGTCAGTGCCAGGCTAAACCATGGAATAAAACCAAGTAAAATGTTGCACAATCTTAAGAGCTTGGCTGGGGAAACACTACACTCCAAATAACAAGTCTACTATTTTCAATGAGAATTATTAGAGTTTATTTAATCTAGTTTTACTTTCATGGGGACAGGAGAAAATTAACATTAATAGAAAATTCATCTTTCCATTCAATAGGGTACAAATAATGCAGCCATAAAATTGAAGCAAAATTGGCACTAATGTAAATTCAAATCACTGTTTAACTTTCAGTGCAAACCTGTTAACCAAAGAGAATTGATCAGAAAGCAGACATAGTGGAATTATTTCCTAAAAATATTGTGGTGGCAGGCGCCTGTAGTCCCAGCTACTCAGGAGGCTGAGGCAGGAGAATTGCTTGAATCTGGGAGGTGGAGTTTGCCGTGAGCCGAGATTATGCCACTGAACTCCAGCCTGGGTGACAGAGCGAGACTCCGTCTCAAAAAAAGAAAAATCTATATCTATATCTATATCTATATCTATATCTATAAATACATATAGATCTCTCTCTTTATAGACCTACATAGATCTATATATATTTGGAACCCTGACCATTCCTAAATTAGAACACAGAGAAAGATAAATAATACTTACAGTTGTGAGAAGAAACTTCGAAGACCTCATAAGTTTTCAGAAGCAGACTGAGGAGTCAAGTATATTCTGTTGACTGCAGAGGAAGGGCTAGACCAGATGTAGCCCTGCCATGGAGAGTCTCAAAGCTAGAGTGGTAGTGAAATGGGAGAGTTCCCTGATCCCCCTCACCGTACGTGCAACAGGGGTGTGTCTCGCTTGTTCCATTGCTACCACTGCTCACTGCTTAAACCCCTGACAAGATGGGGAGCATGCACATGGGCATGTGTAGGAGCCGGGGTGAGTACTTTGGGATCCAGTCCCGTGGGTGGGTGCCTCCGGCTATTTTTGCCTTGCTGTCTGCCAATGGCTTAAGTGTTACCAGCTCAGTGGTCCCTCTGTCTTTACAGAAAGGCAGAGGGCCAATGTGACAGCTTTCTGTATCCTAAGTTTTTGCCCAGCATCCCAGGAGACCTGAGCATTCACAAGCCGTGAATGTGGGGTTTGAGTGGTGGAGGTGACTCTCAGCAGGATGGATGGGGAGCTGGAAGGGGGATGGAGTGGAAAAATGACCTTTCCCTGAGGTTGGCCATCCAGCAGCTGAGCTCTTCTTTGACTGGCCCCAGCCAAACTCCTCTCAGTGTTCAGAAATTCCTTCTCTTTGCTTTCTCTGCTGTGTTGTTCCACTGTGTGTCTTTTTATATCCTTGTCTCCTCGTGTGCTCGTCTGTTTCTGAAGCCTGGGGTTCGGAATTTATATGGGTACAGGATAGGGGCATGGCGGGCCAAAAGGCAGCTTTTCGGGTACAAAGACAGAAATGCCTGTTCCCACTTAGGGCTGTGGGTCTCCAGGCTTGAGGGTGAAGCCTTCCTGGGGAACTACCCTCTTCTACTCAGTATTTCCCTGTCTCCTGTCCATATCAGTAGCAAATGCATCAAACGTGATTTGAGGTGGAACATTACACACCAAGGAAGAGAACAAATATGGAAGACTTGAAAAGGCAAAGTCTAAGGACATAGAAGGATGATTTTAGTCTATATCATATTGAAAAATTACTAAATAATTTAATTTCAGAATGAAGATGCTGGGACTTCAGGTTGAATAATTATAATTTATTATTTTCAACTCAGTTTTTATACTTATGTATACCAGTTATATAACTGATCTGTCCTACTCCACCAACAACTTCTACAAAACAAAGTTATATTTATCAAGATATGCTATATAAACACATTAATGTCAGACAAAATAGACTTTAAGGAAATACATATCACTAGAGATTAAGTAGGCTACTTCATAATTACAAGAAGTTTAATTTAGCAAGTGGCAATATACATTCTAATTTGGAATGGACAATTTATATATGTATAAAAGTGAACAGAACTAGATTGAGAAATAGTTAAATACACAGTGATAAGGGAAGATTTCAAAGCAGCTTCCCCTACTGGTAATACAAACTTTGAAACTACAAAATTCATATCCCTCTATCACACATAAACCATCTATAAATTTTGGTGCATTTAAAATAACAGTGTGTTTTCTGGACACAGTAAAAATAAAGTAAACCAGACCACAAAAGAGAAAACCAAACTGGAAACAGCCTGTATACTTGAAAATTAAAAAATGTGTTTATATAAAAATTATGAGAAAATAAATCACAATGAAAATTAAGAATATCATGAAATACATAATAAAAGTACAACTTTTAGAATTTCTGGGACTGTATTAAAGATGTGTTCAAAGAGATATTTCAATTGAAAATCCTATATGTCTATATTTTAAAGGGAAGTCTAAAACTCAGTCAACTAAGCCTCCATTTCATGGTGCTGAATGTAGGAAAAAAAGAGCATATTCAATCCAAAGGCTATAATAGAAACAAAAACAAGAGAGCAGAAAAAAAAGGAGTAGAACAAACACATAAACAAAGGCATATCAAAGTTGCTAAATTTAAAATATTAATAAAATTGATAAACCTTTAACAAATATTACTTATAATGATAAATAAAAAGTTCTCTATTTCAATAACAAGGCTAGGAGGCTGCTTTCATTAATTTATTTCTTCATATACTGGAGGATACGTAGCAATGCAGTAGGAAAAAGAAATAAAAATAAAAATATAGCAAAGTAAGAAATAAAATTGATATTATTTGCAGAAAAGAGGATCATATATACAGAAAATTCAAGAGATTCTACACATAATATCAATTAATAAAAGAATTTAGCAAGTTAGATAACTTCAGCCACATACAGAAATTGTATTTATATATAACAGTAACAGAGTCAGAAATTAAAATTAGGGTATTATTTAAAATAGTATAAACATATTTACACACCTAACTCTATGTTCAAGAACTCTGTATAGAAAAGTATAAAATATCATTTAAAAGAATTAAAATAAGACTCAAATAAACAAAGAAACAGAGGGCTGTACTATATTCATAGATTGTAAGACCCAATATTGTAAAGGCAGTTCTATAAAAATCATTTATTGCCATTCAATCATAATCCCAACAGGTTCTTACTGTTTTGGGAATATTGCTTGTTAGGTTGTGTGCATATATGTGTGTATGTGTGTGTGTAAATAAAAACCGTCTTCATTTCAAAGTTTGGAGTCAATTATTTTACAAGTTCCAAACATTTTTCGAGTATCTTGAAAGTTCGTAGGCCCAAAGCACTGTGCCTACAACATCTACTAGATAAAGTGACCCATGGAGTTTGGGTCTTTGTATTCCCAGATTCGTGATCCTCTTACTATGCTACCTTCTCTCTCTGTTCTAATGAATATATTATTTAATTCTCTTGTTAATTTTAAAAATTCATGTATGTGTTGCTGAATGATTTTACTTTAAAATTTACATAAGTATGAGCTAGAAAATTGTGCTTACTAATTTTATATAACTATAAAGTTAAAATAAGCATATAAACTTTTAACTGATATTTGTGTTTTTACATAGTATCTTTGTTCTTCTATTTTCATGTTTGAAAAATATAGTTTCTACCCATATTCAGAAAGCTCATCAAGAATTTACTGCTTTAGCTGGTACGGATTGTTCACTGTATTTGTCTGCCCTCTAGTGATGGTAGAACAAAGAGTCTAAGGAAAAATTACCAGAGGTAAGAGTCAGTTGATTAGTTTTGCAGAAACTCTCATTATTTAAGTTTAACCTGGCTCCTTGTATAACACGTTTCTAAATTTAGAAATTTA
The DNA here is from genome assembly GCF_024542745.1 of Macaca thibetana thibetana. NCBI lineage: Eukaryota > Metazoa > Chordata > Mammalia > Primates > Cercopithecidae > Macaca > Macaca thibetana. The sequence continues at coordinate 170,771,497 of NC_065578.1, forward strand.
CTACGTGTCAATAACATACACATTGGCATACAACAGTTTGATGCTGTTATAGTGTTATACTATGTGTGGATTAAGCTAAACGACGAATAAAATAATTTATATGTTAACAATGAAAATGAATAAAAGGAATATGTAACTATACACAAAATTTATTGGGCACCTACTCGCTGTGCTAAGCTCTTTTCATACATTATGTGATTTTATCTGTACAGCAGCTCCTCAAGAAGGTCCCTCTGTTATAGATATGAAAATTCAGGCTTATCTATAAGTGTGGTTAAGCAACTTGATTAAGGTCAAATACTAGATAATAATAATAATAATAGCTATATTTATCAAGCAGTTTTTAGTGTCAGAAAAAGGTGCTCTGTTAAGCACTTTGTATATCTATATTAGTCAGTGCTCAGAACAGGAAACAGAAACCGGTCTAGAGACTGAAAACAGAAGTGGGTTAATACTGCAAGTGAGATCCTGACAATCAGCGGAAGGGTCAGAGAAGTCAGTTTTTGAGTGGATATTGTGGGTTGACTGCCAAAATAATGTGGAACTGACTCATTAAGAGTGCCCCGCTCTGAGGTCATCGCTGCAGTAATGTCACAAATCTTGAAACACTGAAAAATCTGAAATACGCATGCAAACTCTGTTGTATAAAAACCTCCTGTTCCTACCACGTTGCTAGCCAGCAGGAACAGTCAAGTGTCGAAGGAACATGGCCTCTAGCTCACGTCCAACTTCTCCCTCTGGTTGGCAGAACACAACTCACACCCAGAGCTCTTGCTGCCAAGGAGTCTGCTAAATGTAGCGTTTATCTCCCCAGCTCCCATGTACAAAAAAGGAACGTGGAAACAGGTGGGGTTGGCTGCTGGGAGCCATTCAACCACACCCAGTGTAACATGTTCTCCAATTTAGTCCTCATAGAGATTCATAGGACTGTTTCTCCATTCCATAGAGGAAGAAATAGATGCATTGGCAAGATAAATAATCTGCTAAATAAACAGGATAGGAACCTATGCCTCTCTTATTCCAAAGTGCAGCACATCTCAGTATCCCAATATGACTATACTATGTCATCATTAATTCATTAATTCTATGTTAATGTTGAACATCTCTCCTTCAACCCCATCAACATGCACACACTCATTTTTTTTTCACATGCTTCTTATCAGGATACAACCTGGATTCCAAGAAAAGTGAATTGAAGGTGCTACTCTCCAGTTGTCTCCTGAGTGAACTGTCCTCCTAGGCTTGGGATAAAAATATGCAGAATCAATGTACAGCCCTCCTGCATCTCATATTCTTGCGGGAAAAATAAATATATTCTCTAATACATATGAGTTGGCCTGAAAAAGGGAGCTAATGGCATTGCTGGGCCTGGAATGAATCTCCCACATACTTGGAGAAATCAAGGTGTATGATCTCCTCAGAGCAGAGAAACATCATGTGGTGGTAAGGAAAGATGCCAAAACAGTAGATGTTATTCTTGTCTGTGCAGCCTGACTCACACAGCACCCCTCCCAATGTACACATGCTGCTGGCCCTTCATGACACCTGCTCACCAGACACTGTCCTTCCACTTCAGAAAGATACTGGATCCACAGAAGGCCGTCTGACTTCTTACCTCGGGAATGAGAACCTTGACAGAGGAAACCTCAGAACTGAAGGTAGTCAGACAGAAACATTTAGATGGCAGTCCTTAGGGCAGTCATATGCTTTAAGGAAATACCATAATGCCTGCAGAGATTCCCAGAGGTGCCCTGGTTCTTGCCTCTTCTGAGATGCAATTGTTCACAACACTTTCCATCTTGAAACTGAAGCTTCATTGTCTGGGGTAAATACCTGCAGTTCATTGTCTCACACCAAGAAAATTGAGGACATAGACACACATGAGGATTTTAGGAGCTAAGGTTTAATAGGTGGAAGAAAGAGAAAGAACAGTTCTCTCTCTAGTGAGAGGGAGGTGCTTCCGAAGGGAAAAGGCCAAACCATGGCAGAGTTTGCTGGATTTATAGGCAGGCTTGAGAGGCGGTGTCAGATGTATGTAGGGTCCACAGATTGGTTTGATCAGGTGTGACATTTATATAGTGGGCAGGGAAGGCTGGTTACCCTGCCTTAACCTTGTTATGCAAATGGGCTTTCCGTTTGACCAGCACCATCTTGGCAGCTCCTTACTGTATATGTGGCTGGCAAAAAGAAGAGAAGATGGAGCCACCGTTTTGAACACGATTGGCACAACTGCTGGCATCTATGTCTTCAGCTCAATTTTACCAAAAAAGGCTGCTTTTTGTTAGAAAAGAAAATGATATGGGGCTGCTTTTCATTAAAAGCAAAACCTTACCAAAGACTCCAGTACCCTCACTATCTGCCTAAGTAATTTCTTCTTAACTCCTGTATCAGAACCACTCTGGATTCTTCCTAGAAAACATCTCTTCTTGTTTAAGTTAGAGCCAGTGTTTAGTACCTGTTACCAAAGGTGGGAGATCATGCTGGTAAAGGAGGTAAAGAGATGAAGTAGTTATTCTTTTCTTCTGATGGTTCGCAGATGTGCTTTTCTGAGGAGTCCAATGAAAGACAGGCTACTGTATCACTACACTTTTGAAGAGCTCACCCTCGCAGTTGGAATAACATGAAAATTGTGCAGGTATCACAATCTACTTTTTAATATTTTCTAGCTGCCTGTGACAAAATTTAGGCCAGTTTCCCTCTCTGTGCCACCACAGCTGAGCATATTACTCTAGAAAGAGAATGCGAGCAACGCAGTGCTGCTTAAAATGCGGTGGTGAAGGTGGAAACGGGGATATAATTGTTTCCTTTATAGGGAGCTGCAACAACAAAAAGCAACCAGGAATCTAGGAAGAATAACCCAGGAATGGAATGAATACTTTTTTGCTTTGTGCTCAGATTCTGTGGATAAGCAGAAGTAGTTGCATGGATTTTTATTATCATTATTATTATTATTATTATTATTATTTACATGGCTGGTTGAAAACGTTGGCCCTGTCCCTTGTTCTCATCCAAGTATGTGTCAGAAGCACCTGGGAAGCTTTTTAAAAAACACTCCTACACTGATGTTACGTCTTTGATGGTTGTGACTTAATGCATCTGAGGGGATCAGAGTGGGGCTCAAAAAGGCATATTTTGACAGTTCTTCTATGTGATTCTAGTACTCACCCCAGTTGATGATCATTAGACTAAAATGGATAGTGCTGTGTTCTCTTCATGAGCAGACAGACAGAGGACAGAGTTGTGGTAAGAAAGTTGAATAAGATGATGCCATGAGTTAGTAATGTTGATATCTTGAATTAGTAGTAGCTGATTTGAATTTTAGGAATTTGAGATTTAAGTGTCAGAATCAGGGATATAATATTAGGGAAAGCGATTTTTGCCTGTTTGAAAGGAAGGTGGCTTTTTTTTTTTTAAGGAGCATTTATAAAGGAGCTAAAGTGCCCTCAAGTGGCCAATCTCTCGATTACATCTTAGTGAAAAAATTTTCTATGAAAAAGATGAGCAGAGAAGAAAAATAACCTTGGAACCCAGGATTTTAAATTTAAGATATTGGTAGTTGTGGCCTGAAAAGGAGATATGGATACAGCGAGGTGTGACTGTTATCTGAAATTACCTGCAAAAATTGGTGAGTTGTTTGCCACCCAGACTTCAAGTGTGCTAGGGATATATATCACCTTAGAAGATCCGCATTTCACTTTTAACTAGGTTTCTTACTGTAATCTAGACTATATTGTTACATGGACTCACCTCCTTAGATTTACTTCTCATCAGAATGTACAAGGATTAGATCTTCTGGGTTGACACTGAAAAATAAGTCTTATTTGTTTGTAATGAAGATTATTCATTAATTTATCCAACAAGTATTAATTCAGCAGGTTTTTTTGTGCTAGTACCGTTCTTGGCATTTGGCTAACAGTGGTTGACTAGAATACAAAGACCTCTGACCTCAGTGATATGTATGGGGTGTGTGTGGAGCATGTTTAGAGAGAAAATAATGTCCAATTACTGCCCAGCCTAACTCATCATCACTCTTCATTAATAAGCAAAATCAATATATATCATTTTAAATGTTTTGAAGGAAATAAAACTTGGAGAATATAGAATCTGATGTGTGTGCTGGCAACTTTAGGTTGGATTGACACAGATAGACTGAGGTGGCTTGAGTTGATATATGAAAGAGGAAAGGTAGACTGTAGGAAAAATAGGGGAAAGAGCAATTCAGGTAGAGGAAAATTCAGGGACCAAGATTCTGAGGAGAAAAAGAACTGATGATGTTTACAGGAAGAGAAAAGAAACCAGAAATGCCAAGCACAGAGAAATGGGGCAAATGGATCAAGCTGAGGCAGACACGAAGAAGAACTTGTCCATCGTATTTTATTCCAAGTTTTTTAGGAAGCCATTGAAGGCTTTTAAGCAGTGAGGTATGAAATGAGTCAATCAATCAGATTACATGTTTTAAAAGTCACTCAAATACTGAGGGCAGTATTGATTGGGGTGAAACAAGAGAAGAAACAAAGAGATCAGTCAGAAGGAAATTGCACTAGTCCAGGCAAGACTAGATGCCAGCTTGAACTAGAATTGTAGAAATGGGGATGTCAAGAAATGGATATTTATCCAATATAAATATTTGAAGGAATGGATATTTGAGAAGTGGATATGTATCCAAGATAATATTTGAGGGATAAAATGACAGGTCTTGTTAATGAGTTAAATATAAGGGATAAGGGAAAGAGGGAATGACAATGACTGCAGCAATTAGGTAGAGCGTAGAGCTGTTTATTGCTATAGGTAAAACGGAAACAGACGAGGTGGGAAAGTGAGAGTTCCCTTTTGGACTTGTTACCTTTAAGATGCATGCAGTGTATACACTAAAATGTCAACAGAGAGCTAGCTCTAAGAGTTTAGAGCTCAGAACTGACTAAGAACTAGAGCTACACATTTGGCAATCAAAATCTATTCATATCATGTTATTTAACGCTATGGAAACTAATGAGATTATCTAGAAAGAGCTTAGAAAAACAAAAATCACCTGAATTGAGCCTGGGGAATTCTAACTTTTTGAAGTCTGGTGAATGCAGTGAAGTCGTCATAGTAGATTGAAGTGAGATACGGTAAAAAAACAAAGTGTGATCTCTCAGAAGTAAAGGATAAAGTTTCAAGGAATGAGTGGCCACTTACGTGGATGCTACTGAATATGAAGTAAGAGAAGAATTGAAAAAGGCCCACTGAATTTTCCAACACAGAATTTTTTGAGACTTAGGCAAGAACAATCTCAGAGGAGTGGTGTGGGGGAAAGGCAGACTGGAAGGTGTTTGAAAACACATAGGAACATCATCAAGAAGATCAATCAAGTATAAACTTCCGAGAATTTTGCCCTAATGGGCAGCAAAGAAATAGGTGATAACTTGACATTTTTCAAGTAATCTTTTCCCAAAAGGGAGTTACGAAAGATTGTTTTCATAGTCAGTGGACCAGCATCTCAATAAAGAAAAATATTAACAAAAAATTGATGATGCAGGAATGAAGTCATTGAGAAAGTTAAATTAGGTGATAAGCAGAGTCAAGTGGAACAGCAAGCCTTTAAACAAAAACAGGACAACTTTTCCACACTACGAGCAGAAGAGACAGAGATTTGGGGTATATATGCAGATCGTATTCATCTTTAGCTGATGCCACTTGACCACCTTTAAAAATTTTGTATTTTGAATTATAGGAGATCACATTCTTTGCCAAAATTTCTTTATGCTATCCAAAATTTGGGAAACATTGGGCTATATATATATATATTTTTTAATAAATATAAAATATTTATAAAATATATAAAATATTTTATATTTATTAAAATATATATATATATATTTACTGTGGGACTATTCAGACTCTTTAGTTTGTGCATGTGTATTGTGAATTTCCAAAAGAGAGTTTCTAACATATAGCATTTCCCAAACTGATTTAATTATATAAACATTTTTTTTTTCTTGAACTATCCATTATACTTGCAGGAAGAAGTTTTACAAGAAACATACTTTAAGAGATTCTAGATAAACAAAAGGACTTTATATGCTTTGTCATAAATCCCATTTTTCTAGCACTCATACAAAATAGATTGAAGATAATATGGTAAGCCTGTAGACACATGTTATTTATAGTAATTTCTTGATCTTCCCGTAGTAAACTTAACACTAATAGCAAAAGTATTACTTTTTATCTGATATCAAAATATACATAAAATTTCTTTATTTACAAATAGAACTAAAAATGTATCATTATTGCATATCACTTATGCTTTGAATATAGTAAGATCTGGGAAATTCTCCTGCCTAATATATACTATAGCATCTTACAAAGAGAAGCCATTTTATAAATACTTATTAAATGAGTAAATAAGTGTACGATTTCCCATTTACCTTGTCCATTTATTATTAAATAAAAAAGAAATGCAGTTCACATGCACAATTTATAAATTTGAAGTATCTATCTGCTCTATTACTATATTAAAGTAGTAGCAATTTTTAATGGTCAGAATATATTCCAGAATGGACGAGAAGGAGAAAATAGCATTTTGCCTTCTCTAGGTCAATCAAGAACTTTACTTCTTTTAAATGAAGAATTTAAGGAAGGCAGAACAAGATGGTCAAACAGAACTCTCCAGAAAATGGTTCCCCCATACCTCTCATAAAGGAACACCGAATTGCACAACTATACGTGCAAGAAAGCGACTTTATAAGAACCAAAAATCAGATGAGTGATTATAGTGCTTGGTTTTAACATTATATCAAAATAACAGACATTAAAGAAAGTGGGAAAGACAGTCTTGCATTGCCAACACCACCTCTCCCCATCCCCAGCAGTGCCATGGAGAGAGTATATTGAGTACTTGGGGGAGGGAAAGTGAAGTGATTGTGGAAATTTGCATTGGAACTTAGTTCTACCCTTTCACAGTGGAATACATATTACACAGGGCAAAATTCTGCCAGTGCCCATAGAGGGAACATTTAAAACAGCCTCAGCCAGAAGGGAAACTTCTGCCCCAGTAGTAGGGGTCTAAGCTCCAGCTAGCTCCACTACTGGCTGACTAAAGTGGCACGGGGTCTTGAATACATTTGAAAGGCAGTCAGACTACAAGGGCTGCAGTCCTTGGGAAACTACTGATGCTGTGCTGAGCTCAGAGGCAGTGGACCTGAGGTGCACACAAGCCAGTAAAACAACAGCTATGGTGAGGCGGAGAATTTTTGTATCACCTCACCCCCAGTGCTAGGCAGCCCAACATGGAAAAAGAGCTTCCTTCAGTTTGGGAGAAAGTAAGGGAGGAGAACAAGATACTCTGCCCAGTAATACAGAAAATTATCCTGTATCTTGCCTGAGCCCAATAAGGTGGTACAAGTCTGCAAGATTTGCAACATTACCAGGTTTGGAGTGCACCCAGTACAATATGGTTGCAGTGACCAAAGACTTAGATCACAATACTCAATTTCCTTTGAATACCTGGAGAACCTTCTCAAGAAGGATGGCTACAAACAAGCCCAGACATTGGTGAACATCCAGAAGTATCAAGACCATCCAGAAAACATGACTTCAATAAAAGAACTAAATTAGGAACCAGTGACCAATCCCAGAGTGACAGACATATGTGATCTTTCAGACAGAGAATTCAAAGTAGCTATTTTGGGGAAGCTCAGTGAACTCAACATTTAACACAGGAAAGGAATTCAGAGTTCTATCAGAGAAATTGAACAAAAAGATTGAAATGTTTTCTGAAAATCAAAAATTGTAGAACTGAAAAATTCAACTGAGACACTAAAAATTGTATCATAGCCTATCAACAGCAGAATTAAGCAGAAGAAATAATGAGTTTTAAGACAGGCTGTATGCAGATACACAGAGAAGAAGAAAGAAAAAAGAAAAAAAGGAAATGAAGTGAAGCATACCGATTAGATCTAGAAAATATCCTCAAAAAACAAATATAAGGGTTATAGATTTTAAAGATGAGGTAGAGAAAGAGATTGGGGTAGAAAGTTTATTTAAAGGAACAATAACACAGAACTTTCCAAACCTAAAGAAAGATATCAATATTCAGATACAAGAAGGGCATAGAACACCAAGGCGATTTAACTCAAATAAGACTATGATAAGGTATTTTAATAATCTATCTCCCAAAGATCAAGGATAAATAAAGGATCTAAAAGCAGCAAGAGAAAGGAAACAACATATAAAAGAGCTTCAATATGTGTGGCAGCAGACGTCTCAGTGGAAACCTGTCAAGCCAGGAGAGATTGGCATGATATATTCAAAGTGATGAAGGAAAATAATCTTCATCTTTTATCAAAGAATATTATACCCAGTGAAAACAGCCTTCAAACACGAAGAAGAAATAAAGACTTTCATAGACAAACAAAAGCTATCTTTTGTTTGTTCTATAAGAAATACCAGACCTGTCCTATAAGAAATTATAAAGAGGGTTCTTCAATCTGAAAGAGAAGGACATTAATGAGCAATAAGAAATCATTTAAAGGTACAAAAACTCACTGGTAACAGTAAGTATACAGACAAATACAAATATTCTAACGCTGTAATTGTGGTGTGTAAACCACTCATATCTTGAGTAAGAAGACTGAAAGACAAACTTATCAAAAATAATATCTACCACAACTTCTTAAGCGATAGTATAAAAAGATGTAAATAGAAACAAACAAACAAAAAAGTAAAAAATGGGAGGGGAGATAGAATTAAACTGTAGAGTTTCTATTAGTTTTCTCTTTGCTTGCCTGTCTGTTATCATTTTGTAATCAGAGTTATATTGTCTTCAGTTTAAAATAAGATGGTTCAACATATGCAAATCAATCATTGTGATACATCATACCAACAGAATGAAGAACGAAAAGCATATCATCATTTCATTAGATGTTGAAAAAGCATTCAATAAAACTCAACATTCCTTCGTGATAAAAACTCTCAAAGAACTGGGTATAGAAGGAACATACCTCAAAACAATAGAAGTCATATAAACAGACCCACAGTTAGTATCATACTGAACAGGGAAGCCCAAAAGTCTTTTCTCTAAGATGTGGAACAAGGCAAGAATGCTCACTTTCGCCATTGTTATTTAACATAGTACTGGAAGTTCTAGCTAGAGCAATGAGACAAAAGCAAGAAATATAAGACATCCAAGTTGGAAAGTCAAATTATTCTTGTTGCAAACAATATAATCTTATGTTTAGAAAAACCCAAAGACTCTATAAGAAAGTTATTAGCACTGATAAATTCAAATATAGCACTGATAAACAAATAAATGCTACTGATTATTGTATGTTAATTTTGTTAATCAACATACAATAATCAGTGGCATTATAATATGCCAACAGTGAACAATCTGAAAAAGAAACTAAGAAAGTAACCCCACTGACAATATCTACAAATAAAATTAAATACCTAGAAATATACTTAACCAGAGAAATGGAATACTATGCAGCCATAAAAAAGGATGAGTTCATGTCCTTTGCAGGGATATGGATGAAGCTGGAAACAATCATTCTCAGCAAACTTGTGATAACAAGAACAGGAAACCAAACACCACCTGTTCTCAATCATAACTGGAAGTTGAACAATGAGAACACATGGAAGTAGGGAGGGGAACATCACACACTGGGGCCTGTGGAGGGGTAGGGGGCTAGCGGAGGGATAACATTAGGACGTCTCCTCTTTCCCTGGTCAGCCCCTTCTCCCAGCCTGGTAACCATCGTTCTGTTACCAGTAGAGGGTCTTGACTGCAAATTGTCTAAGTTCATGGCATTTTGAACAAAAAATTGGACAAAACGCACAGGAAAGCAAAGAAACAATGAAGCAACGAAAGAACGATAGCAGACATTTATTGAAAATGAAAGTACACTCCACACTGTGGGAGCCGCCCAGCAGCCGGCTCAAGGGCCCAGATACAGAATACCCGCTTGAGGTCCCATCGGCAACTTGGTGTTTAATCTCAAGTAAATGATGTAGTGGCCGGCCATCAGTTTGATTGGTTGTGGACAGCCACCAAAGAGGCTGAAGTGAAGTTACAAAGTTACACTCCTATGCAAACATCTGATTGGTTGCAAAAAGCAATAAATCAGAGGTACTTTCAATTTCTCATCTGCCCCACAGAAAAGGTGGGGGTTTGCAAAGGGAGTGGCTTCTGGTTCCTTTGTTACTCAGGTATGGAAAATTAGGGTTTTCCTTTCACTTTAGTTTTAGGAAGTCAGCGTGAAACGCCTTAAGTTCCCTGCCTCCAGACTCTATTCTCCTGTCTCAATTCTACTCCCTACTTTTATGAGCTGGACTCACATGTAAGTGAGATCATGCAGTATTTGTCTTTTTGTGCTTGGCTTATTTCACTTAGCATAATGACCTCTGGATTCATCCATGTTGTTGCAAATGACAGAATTTCCTTTTTTAAAAAAGCCGATTTGTGTGTGTGTGTGTGTATGTGTGTGTGTGTGTGTGTGTGTGTGTGTGTGTGTATGTCACATTTTAAAAATCAATTCATCTGGCGATTTGCAATTCAGTTACAACCTAAAGTTATAAATGTATTGAGAAGTTTTGAAACCTAGGGGTACTAGTGCAACACATTTAAATATGTTTTTAAACTGAAATAGAACAATATTTAAATAAATATCAATCCTTAGGGATAATCAGTACTCTCTTCTTGCTAAATGTAACGTTTTCCAACAAATATTTAATATCGCCTTATATGAGAGGATACTGTGCCAGATTCTTGGGAGCAACAAAACCTATAAATTGTGATTTTTGTTTTTAAGCTCATTAAATATATGGTGGAAATAACATGCATTTAAAAGGGTTAAAAATGTGTTTACTCAAGCATTTGTTTCAATATGTAGTTCTTAGAACACCTGCATTAAATTCACCCAGGACACTTATTAAAAATGCAAGTTTCTTGTCTCCAGTCTACACCAGTTGAATCTCAGTCTTTGGAGGGATGGTTTCGGAATTGGAAATGTTTTAAAGCAACCCAGGTGATTCCAATGTTCACCAAAGTGCTAATAGCCTTGGGTTAGAGCAGTGAGAAATGACCTCCAGCTGGGACTGTTTCATAGTCATGGTTGTACTTCACCTGGACCTTAATTGGTGGTTTGGATCTTCAGAGGTTGAGATGAGAGCAGGGGATATTACAAAAGGATGCAGGATATGAACAGCGTGCCAACTTGTCTTCTTTTGGAAGAGTGAGTATTTTGGTTTGTCTCAGGTGTGGTGTTTAAAAACTACTGGAAAATTAAGTTGGTGTTATTTTAAGAGTGTCCTTGGTTTCTTTCTATGGATAAAAAAGAAAAGTACTGTTTATACCTGCTAACAATAAACCCTCAAGATAATGAAGTAATTTTAGAGCTACTTGAGCACCTTTGCTTTCGGGAGCTTCTTTCCCATGTATATATACCATACATTTTGGCTATCTTTGCTTTTTCTTTGTTACGATATTTAAAAGTAAATATTAAACATCCTACTTTTTATTCCAAATACTTCACTATACAGATCTAAGAAGAAAGAATGCTTTCTCACATAACTTTAGTATCATTATCAAAACAACAAAATTAATAGAGTTGTCTCATATTGTCTAGTACCCGGCACATATTCAAATTTCCCCACTTATCCTTATTGCTTGATACAGCTGCTTTAAAAAAAAAAAGATGTAATTAAGCACCACTTTGCATTTGCTTTTGAAGTTGCTTTTAATCTAGAACGCTACTTTCCCTGCCCAAGTTTTAATCTAGAACACTACTCTTTCTCCCTTCATTTTCTTTTTATCCCCTGTGTGGTAACTTTTGAATTACAACTAATAGAATCAAAGAGATTTTACTTCCCCCCACCCCTTTCATCCATTCATTTCATTCATCAGCTCCTTCCCCTTTAGGGGATTATTTGTTGAGCCTCTTCTGTGTGCCACACGTTGCACTTAAAGCTGGACACGCAAGAGGATAACATGGTGTCTTCTCTATGATATGCCAGGAATTATTTTGAAGAAAACATTGTTCTTTGGATGAAAATACAAGTCCCAAAAATGTCATTAAAAAATGCACAGTTGCACACACATACCCACATGTTTAACAGATTGCAGCAAGTTTTTAAACAGCATATAAAGTGGTTTTTGTTTATTAAAACCCCATTTCTGAGTTTATAATACACAGCCATAACATTTCAGCTACAATCCTGTCCCAAGTGCTGGAAAGTGTCAGGAAGTTGAGAGATGTTCTTTTGCTCCTGGAATCTTATCAAGCTTGAGGAGAACAGCTAATTGAGGAAAGCTAGCAGAGGGAGAACTTTATTTTTGCCCTTAAATTATCTTGTTTATATGTTAAAACATTTTTCCTGATGTTGAAGAGTGCTCTGGAATACCCTGCAGCCCTCATCAACTCACAGAATGGGAGAAATTTTTGCAATCTACCCATCTGACAAAGGGCTAATATCCAGAATCTACAAAGAACTCAAACAAATTTACAAGAAAAAACCAAACAACCCCATCAAAAAATGGGCATGGGATATGAACAGACACTTCTCAAAAGAAGACATTTATGCAGCCAACAGACACATGAAAAAAATTGCTCATCGTCACTGGTCATCAGAGAAATGCAAACCAGCATCACAATGAGATACCATCTCACACCAGTTAGAATGGCAATAATTAAAAAGTCAGGAAACAACAGATGCTGGAGAGGATGTAGAGAAATAGGAACGCTTTTACACAGTTGGTGGAACTGTAAACTAGTTCAACCATTGTGGAAGACGGTGTGGTGATTCTTCAAGGATCTAAAACTCGAAATATCATTTGACCCAGCAATCCCATTACTGGGTATACACCCAAAGGGTTATAAATCATGCTACTATAAAGACACATGCACACGTATGTTTATTGCGGCACTATTCACAATAGCAAAGACTTGAAACCAACCCAAATGTCCATCAATGATAGACTGGATTAAGAAAATGTGGCACATATACACCATGGAATACTATGCAGCCATAAAAAAGGATGAGTTCATGTCCTTTGCAAGGACATGGATGAAGCTGGAAACCATCATTTTCAGCAAACTATCACAAGGAGAGAAAACCAAACACCACATGTTCTCACTCATAGGTGGGAATTGAACAATGAGATCACTTGGACACAGGGTGGGGAACATAACACACTGGGGCCTGTTGGAGGGTGGTGGATGGGGGAGGGATAGCATTAGGAGAAATACCTAATGTAAATGATGAGTTAATGGGTGCAGCAAACCAACATAGCACATGTATACCTATGTAACAAACCTGAACGTTGTGCACATGTACCCTAGAACTTAAAGTATAATTAAAAAAAAGAAAAAAAAAAAGATGTAAAACCACATCTGTGGACTTACATATCATCATTATAGGAGCAACTTTTCATTAAAACTTTAAGGATACTGAAAATAAGAAAGGACCTGCCTTAATTAAACTTAGCACATAAAATTACACATATTTCTTTCATTTCAGAAAATCCAGGAAGGCTCAATTACCCTAAGTAATATTCTCAAGAAGATCAATAATATTTAAAATGCTACTTTGGAAAATCACTTATTTATTCATCAAATCTAGATGCACTATTTCTTGGGTACAAGTCACTCTGCTTGGTACTGGGAATACAAAACATAGTGGTTTACAGTCTGCTGAGGGAGTCAGGTGTGCAAATAGCAATCACTTATTTTGCTGTATTTATTTTTTGACCAATGATCATCTGCCTTTTGTTTAGTGAATTCCTCTCCTCATCCTCCTTCTATTTCTTTCTTTATTTTCCTAAGTATTGCTGATTTTGGACAACCGGTTAGTTTTGAAGAAGAGTTGCGAGAGGTACCAGAGAGGAAGGCGGGCTTGTGGTATAAAAATTCAGACAGATTTCTCCAAGTGTTTTCTTATACTCTTCCATATTTTAGGGTAGCAGGAAGGTCCCCTGGGGACTCTGCAAAGTCCACTATGTCACCCACATGTGTGTTTTTCCAAATGTGCACGCACAGGAGTGCTGAGATCTTTTCTTCTTTTCTAGCTGGTACAGGGCTGCTTGTTATTTGTATTTTGTTTTCTTTGCTGCCACTCTCACAGCAAAGGCAGATCTCTATATATTTCCTCTTTCAGTTCCCCCTTCCCGGCCACTTATTTGTGACACAAAGGCATCAGGGAGGCTCCCAATGCCTGTCCCCCCACTGGAATCTTGCTATTGTAACAGGAGACCACTGTTTGATCTTTAAGGTGTGATGCAACTAGAGCAAGCCCTGCCCTGGACACTGTGCTGGGGCTCTGGTCAAATCTCCTACAAGCAGTCAATGCCCTAGTCCAATTTTCATTGTACTTCGGAACTCATCTTTATATATTTCATTCAGGATTATGAGCTTTTGTTATGAAGATGTAGTGGTCTTTTCTTTTCTTTCCCTTGTTACTTTTGGAATGTTTCTAAGAAGAGAAAAGAAGAGTCAGAGACGTTGGCTCAGCCTTCTTTTCCCGGAATTCTTTCAAAAGTCTTAAAATGTAGTCTTTGTGAGAATGAGAGAAAGATGGAATGCTGAAAATTGTTGGTGATAGGAAATTAAAGTTTAAGATTTAAGAGGTGAAGGAATTTGAGATGGTGTCATGTTCTAATTTCATCTCCATTCTATCAGAGGTGCAATGGAGATGAAAAATAATGGAGATGAACAAGTGAGGAGGCTGTAGAGCAGGGATTTTTACTCAATCATTCAGGCAAAAATGGAAGGATAATTGCAGTAATTGGGATTGGGGGAAAGATTGCGTATTATATAACAAAGTTTTCAGATAATGTTCATTAACTGAAAGCTAAGTGGTGAAAGAATACAAATGCAAGCATTATAATGCTGTGTTTAAGAGAGAAGCTGCAGCCCATGGCAGCTTAAGAGACGAATCATTGTATAACAGATGTAGTGAGAAAGTGCAGGCTTAGGGTGGCAATGTCTGCATGCATCAGCAAGAGCTGGCTGGAATTTGAGAGGATAACAGATTACTGAAGGTGCATTTCTGTGTTAGAAGGGAAGGGATGGTTCCTGCTTTTACATGAGCCACAAGAGCATCAGCAGAATCTGGGCTCACGCTTTTCTAGGTATTTTTTATGATACACGGAAATTCTGCTAAATCCTGTGGGGGAATTTCTGATTCCATTAAATTTTCACAGTTGTATTTTTGTTGCTTCTTAATTAAGTAATAATAGAGTGTGAAGAAAAATGTACTGAAAAAAAGGATTGTGGCTGTTTCCTCCTCCTAATGGAATTGCTTAGTTTATCTCTGGGGAAGATGGTTCTTTTGTTAATAAAAGCATGGGGTAGGATTTGATACCATTTTTGCTTGAGAAATGCAAGGCTAAGGATGTACTTTGGATGAAGTAGCTGGGAAGAAGACAGACACATACTGACAATATGAAGTTAGAGGTATTTGGAGTTACTATGAGTAAATGAGAAGATAGCATTTAAAAGAAAAGTCAAAATAGAGAGGAGGAGCTCTTAAAGAGTACATCAGAAGGAAAAGACTTATGGACACATCTAGACAATGATGAACATGTTTGTGG
The DNA here is from genome assembly GCF_024542745.1 of Macaca thibetana thibetana. NCBI lineage: Eukaryota > Metazoa > Chordata > Mammalia > Primates > Cercopithecidae > Macaca > Macaca thibetana. Next base: position 170,787,065 of record NC_065578.1, read on the forward strand.
CAGAAAAGTGATAACAAATATCTAGAAACAGTGATGACCTCTACTGAATTTGCAGTATTTCCTTCCTATTCAATACTTCCCCGTCTGTTGCCATCAAGTTTCCGCTGAACATTTTTTTTTTTTTATTTAAAATAGCTTGTGTTTCTTATAATTTGGGGAATTAAAGAAAAGATGTTGTATTGTTTATGACAAGATGCAGCTCTGTGTGGCAGAAAGCTTGAAAGAATGTGGCTTAAATATGATGGGAAGCATGATTGTTTCTCACATAAACAATTCCAGGGAAAAGAGGTCCATAGCAGGTATGGTGACTCTGCAGACAGTCATCAGGAACCCATGCTCCTTCTAGATCTCCACTCTGCCAGCCTGAGGGTGAAGCTCTCATCCTTGTGCCTCCCCATGTAGTCACTCCCACAGAGCTTCTCAGCTGCATTCCAGGGGATAAGACAGAGAAATGGAAGAAGAATGTATTTTTTCTTTCCTAATGAGGCTTTCTGGAAATTCCACAGAACACTTCCATTCATGCAGAACTTTACACACATCTTACTGGCCAATACTTAGACATAAAGACAATCGGAACACGTAGACTTTCAGCTGACTGCAATTTATGAAGGTCAAAATTAGGACTCTATTATTTTGAGAGATAAGGTAGGAATGTGAACTTGAAAGGTGACAATGTGCCTCTGCCACAGAAAGATGCAATCCAGCATGGAGGGACATGGTGGGCCAAATGGGAACTGTGGCTGGGTGAGCTGGGCAGCAGCAGGAAACCAAGCTGTGGAGTGGACTGACTGAGAAAATCAACCCCACTCCAGCCCTAACCCCTCAACCCCGCCCTTGAGAATGTTCAGGAATTTATTGGAGGACACTGGTAGAATTGCTATAGGATGCACAACAAGGGCTCAAGCCATTCTTCTTGAATATTCTTTTTGATCTCAGTAAGACTTACCTGTATCCAGGGGGCAGACATATGAATCATGGGCTAGGAAGTCCTCTTGTCCATTTCTTAGACTATGACAACTTAGATTTTATTTCACTCTCAGAACTCCTTTTTCCACCCACCCATCCCACCTCCGATTTATACTTCTATATTCTGTCATCTGAAACATCTGTTTTGGTAAAAATACCTGATTAGGTACCTTTTAAAGTATTTCTAGCAAACACCATCTCTTTTTTATTAAACAAATATATGTTATATGAATTCAGGATTATTGCCAGCACCTCGGCCAGTTATATAAGTGTTGATCTGTGAATCAAAATTCTGATTTGTGTTGTTGATACCCTATTTATATGCTTTGCTTGGGCTATTCTGGATAAATATGAAGGGATCATCAGGGTTTGTGTTAAGGTCTCTACATGGTTAAGATTCCCAGAGGAAGGAGAAAAATGTGCAAAGATTATTGTCTCAGGCTCCTAAACCGTGCTGCAAGAAGACAAAAAGAAAAAAACTCTCTCTGAGGAGGGAAAAAGTAAAAAACATGTTTTTCAATTTGGGCCACGACAACAAAAATTGGTGTACATGGCAGGTTGCCAGTACAATATTGGTGCAAAAGTCCCTCAGGGCTCCTTCCACAAGACTTGCTCTGCGGTCTTGACAAAACGGTGGGAAAAGAGAGGGGTCCATAGATTTTTAATTTTATTGTGATCAGATATGGTTTCAAACCTTTTGCAACAAAACGTGAGGCCTAGTTTTTTTTGACTGGCATAAATTGTACATTAATGGTAAAATAACATTTAAAATTAAATAAATTTATTTATGGATCGAATAGAAATCATAGTTAAAGGTAAATTTTGCTCAGCAAAATCAGGAATTATCAAAACTTTTGGTTTTAGAGCCCCCTTTATACTCTGAAACTCTACTAAAGATATCAGAAAATGTATGTATTTATATTTACAATAATAGAAATTAAAATGTTTAAAAAATTTTATATAATTTATTTAAAAACCAATAATAATCCCATTACATACTAGCTTAAATAATATCTTTTAATGAAATGATTCTATTTTTCAAATAAAAGTTTAGCAAGAAGAATGGCAGTGTTTTACATTTTTGCAAATCTCCTTAATATTGGGTCTAATAGAGAATTGCTGAATTATTGTAACTGCTTCTGCATCCAATCTTTTTTGATATGTTGCTGTGTTCGAAGTAAATGAAGAAACTCCAGTCTTGCATACATGTGTATAGTTTAAAATGGAGGAATATTTTAATAGCTTTTAAAGATAGCTGTGAATAGTCTTCTTTGAAACTACATCCAAACATTGCTGTAGTAGTTTCTTCAAGGTTAATTGTAATGTAGAATCTGAAACTATCTCAATACACTTCTCATGACATTAAAATCCACTGATCTATTGTGTAATGTGAATGTTGATTTTGTAATATGATGCATTGAACACTTAGAGAATATTGTTACGCTGAGTTATACAGATCTTCCAAATGTTGATGAATTTCATTATACAATATCAAAAAATTTCATTCATTAATATCACTATCAAAATTCATCAGGCAACCCTTTAAGTATTGGAAAGCTGTCAAGCTAATGGAAGCATTCACTTGAAGCTTAAATTGTGCTTTTGGCAATAAATACTGTCAGTTGTTTTCCTTAAGTGACAGGCTCATTTTGTTCATTTTTGAGGAAATGTCTGCCAAATATCCAAGTCTGAATAACCACATTTATCTACAAGTTTTTATTTTCAGTAAAAATTGTTTCACAAAATAGCAGCTAGTTCAGCTCATAACCTAATTGCACAATTTTTTTTTCTCACAACAATCATACTTCAGTATGCAACAGCAGGGCCTTATGTATACTTTCCATTTTGTTACACAGAATGGTGACAAGATAAGTACTCAAGGGTCCAGATTTAATAACACTAATACTTTTTGCTTTTGCTGTGTCACCAAGGACATTTTTTTTTTTTTTTTTTTGAGGTGGAGTTTCACTCTTGTTGCCCAGGCTGGAGTGCAATGGCGCAACCTCAGCTCACTGCAACCTCCACCTCCCAGGTTCAAGTGATTCTCCTACCTTAGCCTCCCGAGTAGCTGGGATTACAGGCAGCTGCCACCATGCCTGGCAAATTTTTTTATTTTTGGCAGAGATGAGGTTTCGTCATATTGGCCAGGCTGGTCTCGAACTCCTGGCCTTCCAAAGTGCTGGGATTACAGGCCTGAGCCACGACACCCGGCCAAGGGCATTCTTAAGTGAAAGTGGATGTATTGGCAGTGAGGAAAGTCATAAAGAAACTAATATGAAACCACTATACAGTTGGTACCACTGCGTTGATTCATCTTAAAATGCCAGCTGTTGAACTCATCATTGTTTTGCACATTCAGTGTAAATCTCAACACAGTGAAAACAGCAAATAATCTTATTATTAAAATGCCTCTGAGTTTGCTGACCCCCTAAAATTGTCTTGGGGGACTCCCAGGGGTCTGCAGACCACGTTTTGAGAACTGCTAAAGTGTTCGAAGGTATGATTCCATATAACCAGATACCACTGGATTTTAGTGTTCAGTTCTTTTTTCAAACTCCTTGAAAGTTAATACAACATAAATTAATTTTTCTGTTCTTAATCGCAATCAAATAAATAGTTTACTGAGCAAACTTATTTTGGTAATTGAAAATGTCTACTGGTGACAAAATGGTTGAATATTATGTCTTCCCTGCTAATCCTCTTCTTTGAAGAATATAAATTATAGAGCAGCAGAAAGCAGATGATACTCTCTGAGTTCTATCTTGAAAGATGATGGGTTAAGGAAAAAAATGCTGTTAATATATTATTTAAAATTATATCTGAATAACTCACATTTTCTTCAATGACTTTTGATCTCTTATTTTTTAAGAATGTATTTCAGTCATTCATTATAACTATTAAGCCTCATTATCCAGTAAGATAGATTATTTCCATGCAGTGAGTATACATTACATATAGTCGGAATTGATTTTTTTTCCTTCTAGTTATCTGTGTTTCCCTTTTACTAGCCACAGGGCACAATTTTATTGGAGCGTCCATGGAGCTGTCTTTCAACTTCCTTTGTTCACCTTCTCTTCTCTCCTGGAAACTTCACTTGCCATTCATTCTTCTTTGAAGTGGTCAGCTTCTTTCTGCCTCGTAGGTTTTCTCTCTCCTCAAGTGTGTTTGCAGAGCATACCCCAATCAACCGAGTCCTTTCCTGCCTAAGTAAAAATAAGCCTACAGACCTTTATTTACTTTTTGATATTCACTGAAAGTCTACATCGGAGATATGAAACATTACACAGTCAGCTATCTCATTGCATCTTTCTTCTCCCCTGTTGGAGCTGAGTTGTTCCTATTCCATACGTTTTCTCACCTCCTTGGGGTGCCGTCACTTTCTCCCTTGCATTGCTGGTCTGTGCTTTCTTTCTCTTTCATTTTAGATTCTCACAGTCTAGCTCTTGAACGTTTTATTTTTTTAATCACATATTTAATCATAATTCATTTTTTCCCATCTGCTATGGACTGAATGTTGAACCCCGCTCCCAAATTCATATGTTGAAGCCCTAATCTCCAAGGCGATGGTATTCAGAGATGCAGTCTTTGGGAGGTATTTAGGGTTAGATAAGGTCATAAGGATGGGGACCTCATGATGGGGTTAAAAAGAAAGACCAGAGAATTTGCTGTTCCTCACTCTTAGCCATCTGAGGACACAGCAAGAGGATGGCTCCCTGTAACCTAAGGAGAGAACCTTCCCCCAAAAGTAACCGTGCTAGCAGGCTGATCGCAGACTTCCAGCATTCAGAAGTATGAGAAATAAATACCTGTTGTTTAATCCACCAAATCTATGGTATTTTGTTATGGCAGCCTGGGCTGACTGAGACATCATCTATCTGGAAAACGCTTTTCCAATCTGTCAGTTGGACCGCCTACTTTTCCCGTGTCCATACTTGATTGAGCTGCTGAGCAAATCTCACATTTCCAAATGACTGGTGACACAATCTATTTCTACTCATCTTCAGCACTATCTAGCAGCCCTCGTAATTAGAATGTCGTTAGAATGAGAGAAATTAGTGGCTATTTTGATCCTTTTCTACTCTCTTCATACTTATCTGTGTTTCCTGGTCCATTCTCAGAGCAGAGAACGGCTTCTACTTTATTGGAGGAACTGTAAATGAACATATGGTATGGAGAATCTGGACTCTTATCTTTGCCTCTGTCACATTCTGACTGGGCAATGTTGGAAAAACTATCTTCTCTGAGGTATTTTTTTCATCTGCAAACTGGGGAGGTATCAGTGTCAATGTCACAGGAAATTCTGAGTATTAGATAAACTCTAATCACACTGATTGGGACATAAAATATAATAAATTATTATTGATTGCTCTGTTTGTTTATATTAAAAAATTGAAACCCTTTTAGGGGAATTCTCTCAAATTCTTGCCACTGTACCTTTAAATGTTTCTATATTTATGTTTATTTTTTAACTTTCTCCTTCTATTATAGTGCAATAAGAGTCCTTCCTCAACTTAAACACTTATTCTGCAGCAGTGCTATGCCTTCACAAGGTATTTGCTCTGTTACTTTTACCCATTACCTCCTCTCTTCTTCATCTTCTTCCTCAACTGGAGCCTTCCCCTTAACCTTTAGATCTGTACAGGGTGGCTGATATTTTAATATAAAGCTATTTGTTTCCAACTCCCATTATTCTATCTTGTTCTTTTTCTTAGACCCACCAATCCTCCTTCATCTGGCTAATGGTTCGTCATTAAAGATTCTGTTTAGTTGTCACTTTCTCTAGAAATACTTCTGTAATTCCTGCAATTCGGCCTGGATGACTTTCTACTGCGGTTCCTTAGAAAACTGCTCCTTCCTGTTAAAGCATGTATCATGCTGGAGTTGCCTCATTGCTTGCTGGTGTCTCCAAAAATATTGCAAACTCTTTCAGAGTCAGGAACCTGTATTTATCTCATTTACTATCATATATTCAACACTGCGCACAGTGCTTGGGATATACTAGGCATTCAGTAACCATTTATTAACTGCGTAAAGAGAAACAGATAAAGCTTATGAAACACAAGTAAGGAAGTTGAAAACGTTGGGGATATTTAAAAATCATGATTTTGACTACTTGCTAACTTACATATTACCCAGGAGCTCTGTTAGAATTTGTAAGATATATTATAAAAGTTAGCGAAATAGAGACCTGGCAGTGGAAAGGCCTAATGCTAATCCTACGTCAAATATAATTTGAGTAATTAAGTGGTCAGTGCAATTTTAAACTTGCCGAATTGCTTCTGCATTTCTATCTGCAGTCAGGCTTATTTCTTCCAACGTGATAATGGTGAAAGGATTTGTGCAAAGACTTTTTTCTTATTTCCAAATAATCCACAATAATATTTTTAAATTCCCCATACTCCAAATAGAACTCACCTTACTTCTAAAGGGAATTTGGGATGTTCTGAGTATGATGCAGAATATATTGATGATGTTAAAAATGTTGGACCGTTGAAAGAGGCCATAAGCCAAACTACCCCGCTCCTTTTGTTTTGTTATGGAAATGGGAAGAGCTTCTGACAGGGAGCATCTTGAAGAACACAGTGTACTACTTTGACTCATAAGATTTTATGAAAGCTATGCCCTCTGAGTTAAATTATATTGCCTGACTCCTAGGACACAGAGGGTACCCTGTGACCAATAAACTGTTTTAACATTTTTTTCAGTCATGGTCTCTGCTTCCGTTTTAAAATTACACCAGTCACAAAGAGCCATGATGACTATCATAAAAAAAAAGTGGTGGGCTGATAGTTATATGTAGCCACAAACAAATAGTTCTCCCTGTTTTTGTACATGGGGCTAGACCTTAATTATTAAAACTTTCCATCATATAAATCTTAGCAACCTCAAAGTTAAGGAAAGTTTTTCCTCCTGGGAGGAAGTATTGATATAGACATTAGAGGGGAAAAAAGAGAAATACTACAGCTTGATCAGGACCCATGAAATGCTCTCTTACTCAAGTGAGTCATTTGCAATTCAGTGACCCACATTCTAGTTTCATCCTAATCTTCATCTCCACCAGATACTCTGATAATATCACCTGTCTATCCTCCTACATGCAGGTCTTTTCTCCACCTCCTTTTGAGAATAACGGAGGAAAGAAAGAGAGATGTAATTCTCCTTACTGTGCTGTGTGTGGGAAAGTTGCGGAGGCACAACAGATAAAAACCAAAAAGGCTGGACCGATGACCATTGTCTTAGGGTACTTCCTTACAGTTCTCTGGTCTGACTTAATAAAAAATATGGGAATATTATTTTTAATATTATCCTATTTATGATAATATATAAAAGAATGACATGTTATAATACTTCTCTAACACTTTTTCTGAACTTAATACTTTTGCTGATTAATCAATGCAAGTTTTAGCTAAAGTTCTTAATTTGCAATCCACAGATTTGGATGTGATTGTATCCCTGTAGGTAGCATTGGTTTTTGTTTGTATACAGGTTCACTTTCCTTGGGACACTTTACTGGATTGCCCAAGGAATTCAAGATTTGGAAAATGTTAAGTATTATTTATATCTCTTCATAAAGATTTATAAATATTGCTACAGATAAAGATATAGCTATAACTCTGTGAACTGTATATTATATAGATACAGTGTGTAGAGTATCTATCAATTATAGATGTGTGTATGTGTCTATTTATGTACGTGTGTGTACAGATATAAATACTTTGGTACATATAAGCTTATAATATCTAGACACATGCATATACTATCTATCAATATATAAAATTGTTGACATTTAGAGATGATCAAGAGTTTTACAGAAAAAGATCCTGAATATGTTGAACATTTTTCTTGTAAGGAAACACAGATCAGAATAATTTTATACAGGGATCACTAGGATGAGAAATTGCTTAGGGAAAGAAAAAGAGATACAGAAATAACTTGCAGTAAAGTCAAAGCACATGAAAGAAAGAATAAAATCAAGACCTTTTGTATAATTTCAAACATCTTATACTTTTCTTTGAATTTTCTTCTTGGTTTGATTTTACTAAAATGACTACCAATGAATGGCCATGCCAATATTAACAATGAATGAACTAAACATAAATAATCAATTTAATTACTGTCTTCCCATCACTCACCATGGACACATGTTCATTTGGAATAAAATCAGGACAAAACTAACTGAGATTTATGTGATTTCTAGAATTAATACCCCCCACTACAACAAATACATAGAGAAAATCCTGAGAATATAGTTATTCTCTGCTAGAAGAGGGCAGAGAAAAATCTACCATATTTTTATCATGAAAAATTTACTGATGAGTTCCACAAACAGTGTTGAGGGCCTAAGATGTGACAATGGAGTGCAAATTTTTTACAGATGCCTTAATTTTTTTTTTTTTTGACTGTGCTTTGGATTTGTCACCTCTGTGGCTAGACAAGATAGAAATGTCCCAGGTATTCACCAATTTTACTCTCTATTTAGTTGGGGAAATGTTGTGTTGAACAATCCAGAGAATATATACTTTCAACGGGTCTCTAAGCACAGTTTGTTCACAGTCAGTGATGCACTTGAGCCAGCAAGTGTTTAATTTCTAACTTAATAAAATTACCAAAATGTGGATCTTAAAATAGAGAGGTATTTAAGAAATGTCTCTTTGGGGAGTGATTGCTATCAACCACACGTAAAGCACAATTGGATATTGCAATAGTACTTACTGTAAAAGAGCATCTGTTCCTGGGCCTATTAATCCTCTTGCTTATAAAAACCATCCACCCCTGAGTGCAAAGAGGAGGGTGGGGGTGGCAGAGCTCACTGCTGGAATCCTCAGGCGGGGAGGGCGCGGGCCATTGAGAGCATCCCTTAAAGCCACTTTAAGGCACTAAAGTCCAGCATCTGTTTGCTAATATTGTGTTTTCACTCTGCTAGGCCATGTCCAGTTTATCCAATCTAATGTAGATAATGAACATGAAATCTTTAGGGTGGCTAAGGACATTTCCTAATGAATAAAAGAACCTTAGAAGGGGAAATGATGATAATGGATGAAGCAGTGTTCTTTGAATCACTAGACTAAATAAATTGGACATGACATAATAGCTTCCTGTTTTTGCCAGAGACTCACTCTGGCTCCTTAGAGAGAAATTCAATCATTTCTGTTTCGGTCAACTCTTTATCAGCTGTTAAACTATTTGATGAATAGCTCCAGCGAATATCCCGGGGCCTGGAATTTTTATGAATAGCTTAAGGTGCTTGTCTATATAACAGAAGAATTTAGAATGTTTTGGCCAAGCATATTTTCCTTGCCAAATCTTGTATCCAAAATTAATTGTAATCAACTGATGTGCCTAATTGGTGTCTTTTGAGAGTTGCCTTCATTTTCATTTTTATATTGCAGTGGACTAATAACAATGAAAACACATTGGTGGTGAAGAACACCACCATCCATAAAGCTGAATCATCCTCTTTTAAGTAGATGATTCATTTTAAAAATGAGAATAATCTTCTGAAGTTCCAATTAGGTTCCCATTTAAATAAGAGTAAAATAATAAGTAGTTCTTACACAGTGCTTATTATCTGTTGAAGTTCTAAATGCTTTACATATGCTAATTCGTTTAATCTTCCACAAAAACTCTAGTCACAAAAACTCTATGAGGTAGATAAAATTAGTATCTCTGTTCTACAGATGAGGAAACAGATCCAGAGAGGTTTAGAAACATATCCAAGATCACAGAGCTATCAGGTAGTGAAGTTATGATTTGAATTATAAAGCCTATGCTTTTTAACACGATGTTAGTACTTCCTCTCGAAAATTTATAATACCAAATAGGACTATTTAGTGTTGCTGATTTACTACCTGGTAGTAGAAAGGATAAGTTGGAAAATATTAATGTCATTACTAAATAGAGGAATTAGCACTGAAATCCAGTAATACTTAACCCTGTTGATCATTTCCAATTAAAGATGTTTAATGCACATGACCTTATGCTTTTTTAAGGCTGCAAGGAACAGAGATAGGTTTGGTTACAGTGTGCAGTGAGGGTTTTGATGAAGGAAGAACAAGAAATAGACTGAAAAGCTACATAGGCCCTACACTGAGAATGTAATTGTAATTCTGTAGTCACGCCTTGTGAGAAGTGGAACTTGGTTCAGCATTCAGCATTACTCTGGTAATAACCTGGTTATCTTGTGTTGCCTCCAGGAGGATGAGTCCATCATTCTCTTTTCTTGAGCTCTGCTAGTTAATGCCTTTGTCTCTGTTTTAACTGCTTTTCCTTCTGCTGCTGCTAGCTGACTGTCTTTATATGTTTCATATTCCAACTCCCTGAGACAGGGTATTTGTTTTAGTTGAATTGTCACCATCCAGTCTAAGGGCATTTCTTATGAACAGAATCCTGTGACAGTCCCCTGTGGATGGCTGCCTTAGGATCCAACATCCATTCCTGCATCAGACAGTTGTGGCCAAGATTGACAACTGATGCCTTAGAAATTCCTGGGGCTAATTCTCTCAGAAGAAAGCCAAGGGCAGTTAGACATTCAATGTATTATGTCAAAACTGTACTTACATATATTTTCCCCCAAATTACATAAATGCTGACCAGCCTAATAGCTTTTCTCAATTAAGCTTGATATCAATTATAATTAATAAAGTGCCTATTTAAAATAAAGGAAAGTAGTGTTTTCTAAACACATCATTAAGGTAAAATGATTAGCTAAGTATTAAATCTGAAGAAATATTCTACAGTATGTATGAATGTAAACCTACACAGCTAACTTCCTAATCCTCACCCTTATTTTCTTACAAAGATTTAAGAACAGAGAGCAGATGTGTCTCTCATTGAAGAACTAGAAGTTTTATGTTGAGGTAAATTCTTTCACATAAGCCTTAAATTATTCAATTCTGTTGCTACTGGCTTCCTTTTATTTGGCTGTTAAAAAAAGAAAGAAAGAATTACTCTCAAGTTCTAGGGCACTACATGTCTTTCAAATTTTAAAAATTGCCAGCTCAAGTAATAAGATACATTAAACAGAAAGGATTCAGTCCCTGCGGATGGCTAGGTGTCCTCCTGTGTGTATTATTGCCTTAACTTAGTGATGGCGCTTCCTGATGGATTATTCACCTAAGCTTCTCTCACTAGCAGGCATCTTGTATCCCCCTGTATTTTTGTGACAGTTTAATATGGCAGACCTCCAAACTGATCCTCATGTAGTAAGGAAAATGATCAGTTGGGAAAAGAGGAGAAAACTAAAATGGGAATAAAAATGAATTGTGGTTACCTGGAGTTTTCTCAGAAAACTGAGATACCCAGGTCATATTTTTTTTTAAACTTTTCTTTCTTTTGTTAAAATTTGGTATGTTTTGAAGTAACAGGTCTTCATTGATTTACTTCTTCTTTAATCTTTACTTGATGGATGGATTCCAAGCTCAATATGCCACTTCTCTTTTGTTACAAAGAATTTTATTTTATGTTTGCCATTAAAAAATGTCTTCAGTACACTTTACCTGAATGCAAAACTGTGTTGTGCATTTTTCCCCCTACTGATCTCTGGAAATGTGTTGGGAATCGTCTGTTATACTAAATTCTGGCTGAACTTTGGTTCCAAGTAGCTTAGAGACAGCTCTGTGCTGCTCATTAGTGGCAGGTAACGGAGAGGCTCGCGAAATATTTATAAGAAATAGAATCAACTGGATTAGGAGTTGGGAGTGCACCACTAAATCGCACTGCAAGTTGAGGTGGGTCGCTTAACCCCTTAACCCTCAATGTCTTCATTGGTAAAAGGGATAGATTTGTCTTTGTCCTCAGAGGTGGTTGTGAGTTTGAAACCTTAGTACCAACTGTTTGGGACATGATGCCATTTCTGGGCCATTTGAAAATACTGTTTTTATTAGTTGAATATAATTCCCTAAGAAAACTCTAGTAGCTGAATAATGCATTGTTGGGAGAGAAATCTTCCAGTAAAACAGCTAGCATAGAGATAATTTATCTTGAATTTACCCGTGATACCACAGAATATCAGACTTTTATAGACAGAAAGGATTTTTGTAGCTAAGTATATGCAGATTTTTATCTTAGATGCTATGGAGTTTTCATGTAGTTTCCCGAGAGACCCCACGGATGTTATGGAAAAAAGGGGATTGGATGTTTTCCTTCTCCATTTTTAAAAATAGAATTCAACTTTTTTTTCACCAATTCTGTGTCTCCAAAAGATTTCAAATGAAGTATTTTGCCAAAGCATATGTGAAGATCACCAATCATACATCACAAATCATATTCAACGTTCTCATTTACAGAATAAACTGATCTCCAAATCTGCCCCTCAATTAGGCGAGTCTGTCATTTTAATTGACAAAAGAACTGTAGCGTTTTCAAAAAATTTGCTTAAGATCCTAGAGTGGTGTTTTTCAACCTTAGCCGCACATTGGAATCACCTTGAGAGATTTAGAAATCTCAATGCCCAGGTGGCTTCCAGGCCAATTATATCAAGTCTCCACAGGTGATTCCAATGTGCAGCCAAAGTTGGAAACCACTGGCTTGGCAGGAGGGAGAGGTGACTTTGACTTAAGTTGGTAGGAAAGTGTTTATGGAGAAAGTGGTTTCTGAGTAGGATTTGAAAGATGCGCTGAATTTTGTTCAGAAAAAACATGGAAGCATTTAAAGTGATATAATAATACTGGTTTCAGAGACTAAAGAGTAGTTAATGTAGAGAGAGAGCGAATCAGAAGTATAGGATGACATTACGAATCAGAAATAAATTTAAATTTCAAATTCTGGCCCTATTATCTACTACCTGTATAAAGGTGGCCAAGTTACCTAATCTCTAAATCTTTTTATTTCCATCTATAAAATGAGAAATACAAGCACCCACTGATAAGGTTTAATAAAGGTCAAATGAAAAAAGTCATAGAAAACACTTCCCTCAATGTCAGATAATAGAAAGTGCTCAATATACGGCTAATACCAAAAGATTTTTTACCAGCTGAATTATCATTGAAAATTAAGGAGAGCCACTAATGGAATTAAAGCATTTAGGGTCAGATTGTGGGAGCCTTGAATGCCAAGATAAGCAGATTTTTCTTTTCCCTTTTCTTTTCTCTGTCATTGAAGCCTGTTTTTGAGCACAAGGCCAAAGCAACCAAAGGAGTATGTTGAGATTTGTGCAATCGCAGTGTGCAGGAATGATGGAAGAGAGCAGAAAGTAGAGGCTGGGAAACCAGATAGGGAAGGTGTACAGTAACCTAGGAATGGACTCCTGAGTTATAAGAGTTGAGATCTGTGAGGAAAATTTGTAGATGAGATATTGTTCAAGAAAGTTCAAGTAGAAGACAGTAACTGGCAGTAGGGAAATCTGAATGAAAGAAAAAAGTCAGTGACTTTAAGATAGAAATAGTGACAGAGGAGCCCAAACCCAGTTCAGATGAAGAGACAAGGCATTCATTATAGACCTTTAAAGTCTGAAGTTGGGGCAGAACTGTTAAAAAGAAGGAGAGCGCAGAGTGGAAATGTCATGTGAACCTCAGGGGGAGGGTCAGGCATGACAAGAGAGTTTGATAACACTCACAGTCATAGGCATTATGATTGATGGGGTGAGAGTACAATCCCACAGGAGAATTGGAAAGTCAGAGGAACACAAAAATCATTCATATTTCACAGGTGGCTCAAAATTTGCCTTTTACAACCCTCCATTTCATTCTCTCTTCCGCTTTCCTGCCATTTAATTTCTTAATCACTCTTTTCCAAAACCCATTTGTTGTTTCAGTCCCTCTGGAATGACACTCACTATTTCTAATTTTCTTCTATACAACTGAGATTTTGCATATTTTATTTCTCATGACTAAAATGTTCTTCTACTCTTTTTCTCTTGGGATACTCTTCTAGGTCCTTCAAAACTGAGATAATATTTTTTTCATCCTTTTTATAGCCTTCTCTAATTTTACCAGTAATATTCTTCTTTTTTATTAACACTTCGTGTATATTTTTACAATTACATAAGTTAAACCATGATTTCATGTTTAGTTTGTCTCTCCAACTAGGTAGTAAGTTACCCCTAATATGTTAATTGGTTTATAATCACAGATGTTTGACAGACTTCTTGAATAAATGAATGAGTATTTCTCTCACATCTGTGTCAATACTCATGCTCTAAGTCTCTAGGGTGTCATCTGAAAATGTATGCAAGTGTTTTGTTTTCTAATAAAGGCTGACAAATACTGCTGGTATTTGACACATAAGACCCAGGAATGCTAAATATTCTGCAATGTATGAGACACTGCTTCACAGTGAATAATTATTTCTTTCTAAATGTCAAAAATGGATCACTGGGAATGCTGATCTAAGGAATGGTAAGTAGCTACTACCAAGTAAAGCAATTGAAGTGGGCAAAGTCTTCCTCAGTTGACAGCATAGTCTGGTATATCCCTACTTGAGAGGCAGAAACAGGTATGCAGTAGTTTCTAAGTATTCTGGGCAAGAGAGAAAAACATTGGGGGTAGGGAGTGATAAAGTTTTAAATGAGTTCTGCTCTTGATACTATTATTAAATGACACCAGTAAGCTCTTTTTTACTCTAAAATGTAAATTACACAATTTGATTAAACATTGGAAAAGATTGTACTGCAGATCTCACAATAATCAACTGCTTGTTTAAATTCTGAGCCTCTTGACAGTTGCCAGAAGAAGCAGTCAGTATAATTTTTTAACATCCTCAGGATAGTGAAAAGTCCTTGAGAAGTGTTTTCTAATTAAAATTGTTTAGATTCCTTCTGAAATATAATTATTTAATATATTTGTGTTGTAACAAAATTGTGTTGAATCAATGTCAGGTGATCCCAAGAGCCAAAAAAAAAAAAAAAAAAGAAAAAAAAATGTTTTCTGTTTTATGAATCATCTTAATTTGCAAAGAGTCATAGGATTATTCCAAAGAATTTCATTGTCCTTTCACAGAGTTGTTTACCCAGTACCCCGTCAGAGCTGCATATTTACTAAGTGGCTTTCTATGGGGCCATTTCCTATTCATTTATTATGCATCTTCCCAAGTTCAAGGCAAAGGTTGCCCCCACAGTGAAGTCATTTAGTAAAAACACAGTATGAGCCAAAGCAGCCTGTTTCTAAGAAGTCTGTTATTTGGCCTCTCACGGAAAGAGGGAACTGTTCTCAAGAGCACTATGAGAAGTGGGACCTGCAGTCGGTGGTCCACTCTTGTGTGCCATAGGATTTCTGAGTCGTGAGTGCAGAGAAATGATCTACCTCCTAGCAGTGCTGAACCATTGTTGCTGTGGCACTCTAGAAAATTCAGTGAGAAAAATAATTCATTGTATAACTTTTTTCCAGGAACTGCTTCTAAAACTTTCTCAAACAGATGATATCATTCAGCTGGTCACCAAAAGACTTTTAAAAAAAATCTGATACAAAGATAATAAAGATGCAGACATTGTTCTCAGTTTTGGAAAGGGTAATGTAACAATACATTGTGTCTATATCTCAGCCCTAGGCCTGTCTTCAAAACACATACTAGAAATTAAGCCCTTTAAAAATGTCCACTTATTATTTGTTTTGTAAACCTAGTGACAAATGATATTTATGATCCCAATATAATGCTTAAGAAATAATTGTTGAACAGATGCTGGAGTATAGTATTTTTAAAATTTCATTTTACTTTAAGTTCTGGGATACAGGTGCAGAATGTGCAGGTTTGTTACATAGGTATATACGTGCCATGGTGGTTTGCTGCACCTACTTGACCCATTCTCTAGGTTTCCTCCCCTCACCCCCCAACCCCCAACAGGCCCTGGTGTGTATTGTTCACCTTCCTGTGTCCAAGTGTTCTCATTGTTCAATTCCCACTTATGAGTGAGAACATGCGGTGTTTTGTTTTCTGTTCTTGTGTTAGTTTGCTGAGGATGATGGCTTCCAGCTTCAACCATGTCCCTGCAAAGGATATGATCTCATTCCTTTTTATGGCTGCATAGTATTCCATGGTGTATATGTGCCACATTTTCTTTATCCAGTCTATCATTGATGGGCATTTGGGTTGGTTCCAAGTCTTTGCTATTGTAAATGGTGCTGCAATAAACATACGTGTGCATGTGTCCTTATAGTAGAATTATTTATAATCCTTTGGGCATATACCCAGTAATGGGCTTGCTGGATCAAATGTTATTTCTGGTTCTAGATTCTTGAGGAATTGCCACACTGTCTTCCACAATGGTTGAATTAATTTACATTCCCACCAACAGTGTAAAAGTGTTTCTACTTCTCCACAGTCTCACCAGCATCTATTGTTTCTTGACTTTTTAATAATCACTACTCTGACTGGTGTGAGATGGTATCTCACTGTAGTTTTGATTTGCATTTCTCTAATGATCAGTCAAATGTTGAGCTTTTTTTCATATGTTCAATGGTTGCATAAATGTATTCTTTCAAGAAGTGTCTGTTCATATCCTTTGCCCACTTTTTGATGGGGTTATTTGTTTTTTTCTTGTAAATTTTTTAAAGTTCCTTGTAGATTCTGGATATAGTATTTTTAAAGTTTTCTGCAGCAAATTAAAAAAAATATTTACCAGGACAGTGTCATATGAAAAGAAACCACAAGGTGGCACCAGAGTACGTAAAGTTACTGTATTTACTGTTATTCTAAGACAATGATAGGATAACGTTCTTTTAAAGGATATTTTTAGATTTTCATGTAAATGACGTAAAAACAGGATTAACATTTTAAATTTCAAATGTTTTCTGGGTCTGGGTACTATTTGGCTGTCAAATGTGAGAACACACTGGGTAAGCATTTTAGATGACAAAACTGAGGAGAAAGTCAGAAATGGAGGGCCGAAGAAGGGATGTGTGATCATAGCATTCCCGAGGCTGATGAAAATGACTACTTTGCTCTAAACAACACAAAATCCATATATGTATCTATTGACATGTGTGTATATGTATGTATATACATACATCCATTAATTGTGTACATTGATTTTACAAATACATTTTACATATATTATGTATAACATGTATGTCATGTATAAAACATAGTATTATCTGTAATATATGCTATATGTAATGTTATCTATATATCATATAGCATACACACACATGCACCCACACAAAGCAGTAGATCATTTTCCTCAAAGGAAGCTCGCTGGGTTATTTTGTGACTCCATGCCTTTCCTAGAATTGCTCCCTGTCTCACATTCCTGTTCAGAGGCCATTCAAAAATTCCTTCCTTAGTAAAGCACTTCCTGACACCTGCCCAGGGAAAACCTATTACTTGCTCTATAGTTTGTGCCCCATTGTTTCCTTACCTAGTTTTATATCAGCATCTATGCCTTTTCAGTGGACCTATTTATTTTCTAACCTGCCATATTTTATTTAATTGTACATCCTTTGAGGAAAGAACTGTGTCTTGTTTGCTTTTGCCTCTGAGAACCTGGCACATAATGGGAATCTAAGAAATGTTTCATGAATGAATGTCAGGCATTTCATACTGACAGAGCAGAATGAAAAAAAAAAGCCACACAGAACACAGAATGTACTTTAAATAATGGTCCCAAAGTGAACATTTTCTGGCTAATATTGTTATCAATCACATTTAATCAATAACAGTGAGTATAAAATCATAATTAAATTGCTAATATCACGAATGTGAATATTATCATTAAATGGTTACTATTCTTCCTATTCCTTGGGGTGTGGAGTAAAATAAACTAATTTTAACAGACATGAAGGTTAGAGAGATAAACATTATTTTAACCATTTTGCATATTAACATTAACTTGTACTTGCATAACTCTCCACCTCCTCATTCGCTGCATCTATAAACCGAATCAAATAAAACTAGACTCAACACTGATCCTTCCATATGCTGGTTGGCACTCCCTCATCAGCTAGAAGTTTAAGTTTTTTGAAACCCCTGTTTACAAACCTTCTGCTTATTTCCAAATAATGCTGCAATGCTAACATCTGAGCCAACAAGACTTACTTTTCAAGAACCAAATGCTCAGCTAAATAAAGATACAGTATCTTGGAGTTATGTGAGTTAATGAATACTTTTGTGAGTAGTTTAGTTTCTTTGAAGGAAAAATGTTTCAGATAAACACATTTGTATTGTATAAAATTGGAATAATATTTTCAATGGCAACATTGTAACAAACAGTATTTAAATTTCCATTGTAAAGCTAGAAAATGGAATTGACTAAGATCTCATTTCTGCTATATATCAATATGCTAAAATAACACATACACACACTCATACATGCCCACACTTTCTATCTCCACTAATTAAGGTCTTAAATGAGTTGAGATTAAAGACAGGTAATGATACTGCATTCTGACCAAACACAAAGTCTCCCATGATGTTCACTGGACAAACTGAGAGGCAACATAGAATCTGGGCACTGCAGCTCTAACTCTGCCATTTTCATGGACTTTTCCAGGTTTTCTCAGACTTAAAAAGTGAGCTATTTAACACTGAAAATCTAGAAGAGATATGAACATTTTCTGTGTCTTCAAAAGTGATGCTTGTTCTTCCCAGGAATGTGAGAAAAATTATTTCTCCTTCATAATGTATGTAGATTTTGTAGAAAGAAATTTAAAAATATAGATAGTAGAATCTTAAATCTATGCATATAAACCATTGCTCTAAACACGGACAACACTAACTGCCACACATTTATTCACTGCAGAAACAATCCCATGCATACTCTCCTCTCTGTATCTCTATTTCCTCTCTCATCCGGGAACATACATACGTATTTTGGTTATTCCATAGTTTATGTACTCTTTTAAAATCCAGTTTTCTGTGCATGAGTTATGTATCACTTTGATGAATCATTTCCACAAACCTTTAGCAAATACAAATCTATTTCTTTTATTAACAAAGTGTTTCAGATACCTTACTTCCAGAATAGAGGACAAATGAGTGATTTGTGAAAGTTCCCTCTATTTCATGACACTATATTTTGTCCTCTCTGCCTATACTTTTGGCTGGTTCTCTGATTAACACAATGTTAGGCACTCAGTGGCCAATTATTGAAAGTTTGACTAATGAATAAATGCACCATTTGCCCAGTTGTTGAATTAAAGACTTTGAGATGAGAGTTGTCAAATATATGTGTTTTGACTTCTTACATTGTTTATAGAAATCTCAAAGTATGGGTTATTTTATATATTCTTTTCATGTTTATTCAGTGCCTAGCAGAATTTTCTTACCCAAAGAATGTATAATAATGCTGTCTTTATAATTTCTAATCCTATAATTGTGTTTGAATGGTGGCTCTATGATTTATTAGCTGTATTAATCTTTTTTTTTTTTTCAGGCTGGTTTCCCTTTGTAAAATGCAGAGAATAGTAACTGGCTAATAGGTTTCTTTAGAAGATTAAATGAAATTATATGATAAAAACTGTTAACAAACTTTATCCAGTCATTTATTGCTGCTTAATAAACCACTTCTAAAATTTAGTGGAATAAAATGAAAACTATTGTATTATGCTCATAGATTCTGTGGTTTAGGAACTGGGGATGTCTGGTACCTCAGAAGGCTCAAATAGCCAGGGATGCATCAAATGCTGGTGGTGCAATCATGTGCAGAGTTTCTTATGTACACACATAGTTGTAATGACTTGAAGAACAAGCTCCTCTGTGGCGTCCACTGGGGATTGTAAAGTATCCTCTCTACTTGGTGTGTGCTTCTTGCAGCATGGTGACTGGGCTCCAAGAGGGAGTGTCTTCAGAGAGGGTATGTGGAAACCAAGCATTCCAAACAATGAGGTGGAAGATGTGTGGCTTTTCTGACCTAGCCTCACATTTCACAGGAAGTCACTTTCCCTATGTTTTTTTAGTTACAAACTGTTCACTACATCCAGCCTAGATACCAAGGAAAGGGGAACTAGACTTCATTTAAGAATGGGCAAGGTCATGTTGCAGGAGGACCTATGGGTGGAAGACATTTTTGTGGTCATCTTTGTAAAATGCAGTCTGTCTAAATAGTGTTTGGCATATACTAAGCAACCAAAAACATTTTGCTATTATTGTAAAGGGTCGTATACAATTACAGTGTATACTTATGGGTATATATATATATATATAGAGAGAGAGAGAGAGAGAGATGCAGTCTTGCTCTGTCACCCAGAGTGGAGTGCAGTGGTGCAATCTCTGCTCACTGTAACCTCCACTTCTCGGATTCAAGCGATTCTCCTGCCTCAGTCTCCTGAGTAGATGAGATTACAGGTGCATCCCACTGTGCCCGGCTAATTTTTGTATTTTTAGTAGAGACGGGGTTTCACCATGTTGGTCAGGCTGGTCTTGAACTCCTGACCTTGTGATCTGCCCACACCGGCCTCCCAAAGTGCTGGGATTACAGGCATGAGCCACCTCACCCGGACTACTTATGGATACTTTTGCATTTGTAGTCTGAGCAATAGGCTCTGAGTTTAATAAGAACTCTGAATTCAGCACCTGGGACAGTGACTCACATAACTGGCTCTCAGTCATTATTCGTTGAATGAATATGAATGTTTTGGTGAATGAACTAGTTCTATCTCCTGATCACACATTTGAGTTATTGATCTTCAGTGCCAACTGACACCTTTTTCTGGAATGAGCTAGAAGAGTTTGTCCACTGAGATGACTAAAGCCTATAGATTCGTGATTCTTACATGGTGAGACAATGGTGCCCAGTTCTAGCCGGGTGCCTTCCCTTTATCTTTGGGTAACTTATGGCAACATTGTGAAGATGTTTCAGCCCTCTGAGGTTAGGAAGGACAGAAAGTTTTCTTGTTTGGGCAATTTTTTGTGTACACGTGTTGTAACTTTATCTTAGTTTCCTTTGCTATTTGCTCATGTTAACTTGCCTTCACCTATGACTCAGTCTTTGTTTTTGTTTGATTTGTTACTTAAACTTCCTGCCTTAGTAATCTTATCGAGTAACATGACCTTAACAACAGGTCTGTGTGTATCTGCCTATCATTCTGCCAATCAATCAATCAATTGACTTATCAAAAACTGTTACATACACATAATTTCTAGTCCAGGCTGTCTACTCTTCATCTTCACTTGTCTATCTAATAGCAATCTTAAATTTCATGTTTCCAGAAATAGATTTTCTGATTTTCCACTGCCCTCAGGAACTCATCAACCTGCATCCACAGACCTCCTTCCCCTTCTGTCTTTATACTTTCAGTTGCTCTGGTTGAAAATTATGTCATTATTTCTGCCTTCTCTTTTTCTCCTACTGTCTGATTCAATATGCATGACAATTTTCTTGGTTCTGCCTTTAAAATACATTGTCACCTTTCTCACATTCCATGGCTGTGGCTCTGATCCATTCCATTCTCACCGTTCTCTTGCATTCTATTTTCATAGACTCCTCACTGGTCTCAGCACTTCTGCTTTTTCTTCCTGCATTCTACTTTCAATGAAGTGGTCAGAATGATTTTTAAAAAATATAAACCAGTTCACGTCACTTCTTTATTTAAAACCTTCCTATCCTTCTCAGTGTCTCTTTCTCTCTAACTCAGACCTCAAGTCAAAGTTCTTACAATGACCTAAAATGCCCGAGAAATCCACACCTTGTCCTCCACCACACACATCCCCATATGACTTTCTTCTTGGTTTTCTCCCCCATTCTTCACTGTATCTATACTGACCTTTTGCCAAGCACGCTCTTGCTTTGGGGCTATTGCAATTGCTCTTCCCTCATCTTGAATTTCTCTTCTTCCAGGTAGTTCCAAGACTGGCTCTCTCCTCTTCAGGCTGTTGTACAAATGTCACCTTTTCAATGAGTCCATCCTGATCATTCTACTTAAATTATAACTACTCCAACATTCTCCATCATCCCTCCCCACTTTATTTTTCCCACAGCGCTTTTTCACCATCTGACATTTATTTTACTTATTTTGTTTCTTATTAATTCCCTTACCGGAAAGCAAGTGGGATTTTTGTCTTTTTTTATTGAACTTAATCTCTCTGAGATCCTAGCATGATGCCTTTCTCAGGGACTCAGGAAATATTGATCAAATTCATGAGTAAATTAATAACATCCAAAATATTATTATATGTTTATATTCAAATGAAATAAACTTTGTCATCTATAAGATATTTATCAAAAATAATACCCATCAAAAACAATATGTATTTTTTCCGCAAGCTAGGTTGTTTTAACATTCTAAGTTTATTTCATGTTACTTTGCTTTCCTAAGAGTCTTGACAGGCTATTGGTCCTTTATTAAATGTTTTGTGCTTATTGATGCAACTTTTCTAGTGAAATAACTTATGAATTTAAATTCCAGGAGAATCTGACTTAATTTGTATCTTCATTTAAATATATTATTAAAAATGAAAATGATTTGCATAATTTGGGAGATATTGTTATGTATTTTCAAAATATGATCTTGTAAGTTATTTTTTAACAAACACAGGGAAGTAACGATTTCTACTGTAAGACAAATTGAGACCAAGGGCAGCCAATACTACAAAATTATAAATATTCTGGTGTTATAAATATGTTTAATATAAAAATACTTGACCAAGTGTAGATTGATTCTTCATGCTTAAAAACAAGATCAAGAAAATAATTTAGCAATATTCTAAACCAAAGGTAGTAACAATTGTGAATTATATGTATCATGAAATTTAGATGGATAGTCTGGCTATGTGATTTGCTTTTTAAAAGCTTATATGAAGAACTGTGTAAATACTGCTATTTACTGAGATTTCTAACGAATGAGGTGCTTTACCTCTGTGGATTTCTCTTAACAGCCAGAGAAAACATTATATAAACCAAACAAAATAAAACATTCATTTTGTTTCAAAAATGAACTGTTTTGCTATTTTTAAGGCACATACATGTGGTTATGTCACTTTTGCTGTACTTTTAATTCAGTTATCAATTTTGATACATTATTTGAATATGCTAAATTTAAATTTGAGTTGTAAGGAAGACATGATTGGTTAAAATTTAGGAATATTGAAAATTGAGTAAACATTTATGAATTGGTTTATTTATAATCACAAAGTTTTCATTAGAGAATTACATATGCATGTCTATTTCTACAATATAATTAATTTTCTGTGATGTTAGAAAAGTTTCTTAAGGTGATATACTTAATAAGGTGAATATAAGAAAATAACTTCTAATTCAGAAGGGATTATGCCCTGTTAGAGTATTCTTCAGGCAAATGATGAGCTTTATAGCAGTGTGTTAGTCAGGGTTCTCCAGACAGATAAAACCAATAGGATAAATGGGTGGATGGATAGATAGATGAATACATAGACAGATGACAGACAGATAGATGAAGGGATTTAATAGGAAAATTTGCTTTTTTATTTATAGAGGCTGAGACATCTCACAAAAAGCTGTCTACATGCTAGAGAACCAGAGAAACCAGTAGTATGGCTCAGTCCAAGTGTGAAGGCCTCAGAACTAGGGAAGTTAATAGTGTAATTCTCAGTCTGGGGCTGAAGACCTGATAACCCAGGGGAATGCTGGTACAAGTTACAGCATCCAAAACCTGGAGAACCTGGAGTTCTGATGTGCAAAGGCAGGAAAAGAAGGATATTCCAGCTCCAGAAGAGTGAGAGAGACAGAACAAATTTGCCTTTCCTTTGCCTTTTTGTTCCATCTGGGACCTCAGCTGATTGGTTGGTGTCCACCCACATTGAGGGTGAATCTTCATCACTTAGTCCACTGATATGCATACCAATCTCTTCTGGAAACAACCTCATAGACAACCCATAAACAATGCTTTGGCAGCTATGTGAGCATTCATTAATCAAGCTGACCCCTAATTTAACCACCTCAAGCAGAATAACTAATGTAGTTGGTCTACAACACAACCTAAACTGGGATTTAGACTATGTAAACATGTGTGGAGAACTGATGGGGGTGAATCGTGAATGAATCACCAGGGGTTTCATTGAGTGGGGAACTCTGAAATCCCCTAGTTGGTCCTAATAAGCAGAGACAAAGCCAGTCATGATGGGCTGTACTTCCCAACAAAGCCTTGGTTGTTGTGGAAAGCAGTGGTCCTGAATTTAGAGTGGTGGCTGGCATATGAGTTCATTCAAGGCTAATTGCTTGTGTCTGGGACTAGAAGAAAAAGTAAACAAAGACTTAACTACCTTTTTTTTTTTTTTTTTTAACTGAAAGTATTTTAAAATCTTGATAGAAAAGCAACATTACCTTGGGATTTCTTACACAAAAGGGGTGAGAATTATTGGCTCATTTTACCAGAGACCACTCTACAGCTTTGACATTTGAAGAGCCCAGATGCAGATTTTGCTGCCCCATAAGAAAGAGTAAAGGAGCATCTCAGAGTTTCTCTTTGCATATAACCTTCGGAACTCTCAAAAATATTTTGAAAAAGAGGCCTTGGCAATTATTTCTGAATCTATGATGTAAGTGTTAACAAGAGCATGAGAATTTGAGCTAATATTGTTTGTATGACTTTGTTCCTGTGATGGTTAATTTTATTTGTCAGTTTGACTGGGCTAAGGAATACCCAGACACCTGGTAAAACATTATTTCTGGGTGTGTCTATGAGGGTGTTTTCAGAAGAGATTAGCATATGAATTGACGTGCTGAGTGAAAAATCTACCCATACCAATATAGGCAGGCATCCTCCAATCTTTTGAGGGCCTGTGTAGAAAAATAGCCACAGAAAGGGCAAATATCGGCTTTTTCTGCATGTTCTGGGATATCAACCTCCTCCTGCCTTTGGGCATTGGTGTTCTTGGTTCTTAGGAATTTGGGCTTGAACTGGAGCTAGACCACCAGCTTTCCTGGGTCTCTAGCTTGCAGGTAACAAATGGTGGAACTTCTCAGCCTCCATAATCCGGTAATCCA
Organism: Macaca thibetana thibetana; assembly: GCF_024542745.1. Taxonomy (NCBI): domain Eukaryota; kingdom Metazoa; phylum Chordata; class Mammalia; order Primates; family Cercopithecidae; genus Macaca; species Macaca thibetana. The sequence goes on from NC_065578.1 coordinate 170,811,858, forward strand.
ATTCCTCATAATAAATCTCTTTGGATATATTTACACATATTCTATTAATTCTGTTCTTCTGGAGAATCTTGACTGATACAGCCCCCATCAGCTGGTGAGGTCCAGGGAGAATCATATTGCACTAAAATCACAATAACAATTTCTGCTTTATGGTACTACACACAATGGCTGTATGGCTACCCATGTCTGGTATATAATAGTTACTCAATAAAAGTTTATCGAATGAGTAAATATTTAGAAATAATAGAATACCACCAGAGGGCTAAATAAAAAATCTACCTTCTTTGGAATGCAGGATTTATATTCTAAGGACTGAGTGTGAAATCCATCAATGAGACTAGTTCTGTGATCTTGATAAATCATCTCCCTTCTTCATGCTCATTTTTCCTCATGGGAGTATAAAATGGCGACCTTGTTAGAATCAGATTAGATCATCGTTTGGCCACAGTGTGATGTAATAGGAAAAATTCTGCAGAATGTTCCATGGTAACGTCGCTTCTCTTTTGTGTTCTTTCTTTAGGTCCCAAGTGTCAATTTTCATAAATTCAGGACTCTGACTTTGTATTTCTGTTTCTTTCAAATCCAACATTAATTTATGTATATGAATATATTCATACTTATTCAAATTTAACAGTAATATACATTTCCCCCATTTTTATGCTCTTTTTAAACAGTTATTGAAATACAATTTACATACCATAAAATTCACATTGTAAGACTACAATTCAATGATCTTAGTAAATTTATAGTGTTGTGCAACCTTCATTACAATCCAATTTTAAAACTTTTCTATTTTTCCCAAAAGTTCCCTTGTGCCTGTTTACAGTTAATCCCTTTTTCTGCTCAGTGATATACAGTTAAGCACACGTATTATATCTTTCACAGATAATTACATTTATCCTCCGTTTTAAAAAAGCTTCAGATATTAAAGAAGAGATATCGAAAGAATAAATTATTATTAACCAAGCAGTCTGAAATCAAGTAGCACAAGTGACTACTTAAAAAAATGTTTCCACAGCACAGCAGCTGTAAGTGTCTAATGTCTGATTTTTCTGATAATATGTACTAGGTATCTTTAACTCTCTATCTGAGGTAGTACTAAGGTGTCAGTGGTGCTGTCAAGGAAGTGATCTACTCAGTAACAATTCTGGTGTGGATTTCTAAGAATGCTTCATATCTCATAGAATGTCAAAAAAACAAAAAACAAAAAAACATGTATTTTACTTCTCCCTTTGACATTTTCCCAACTATGTCATGTTGAATAAGCTATTTGAGGTCACTGAACTTGTTTCTCATCTGTAAAGTGGGAATAATATTGATTTTTCTTTTGTTGCTTTATAGGGTTGTTATCACAGTAAACAAAATGTCTGTGAAAAGATCTTGTAAACAATTCTACACATAGGTTAGTTTCCCCCTCATTATTAATAAGTACCAACTGTGTTTACAGTGAACTCATTTTACAAAGATCTAAAACTGAGTTGATGAATAAATGAGATAAAGTATTTTTCATATGTGTGTTTATAGGCTCTGTGGTTCATTAAGTACATGGGTTGAAAGTAATTAACATCCATCAGAATTACATTTTCACATCACTTAAATGACTGAAATCTTAATATTAGTAGTGCATGTACAGAGTTTATTGAAATTTTAATATAATTCCATCTTTAAGTCCCAGAAATCTAATGTTTGACTTTTCTTGATGAAATTTGCCAAGAACTTTCATCTTTCCACTTGAGCAAGAATTTTAAGTTGCTAGTGGCACTCGGTGGGAAGCCTCCTACACAATGAGATTGCAGTTTCGCTCTCTGTCAAGGTTAAAAGCTCAATAGTATCTTGTCATATAGGGCAGAAGCAAGCTATTAGAATTGTCTTTAAGTGGAAAGAAATGAAATGAGGAATTTATAAAATTCTCCAAATCCCACTTCTCAAATATCTTTTCTGTCAGATTCCTCTGCTTTTGAATGGAACCCATTGTTGATAAAGCCATACAAGCCTTGTATTGCAGAGGTTTCTTTATCTTGTGCTTGACAGAGAAAAGACTCATTCTTTGCAGGCGTACATTGCACAGCTTGACAGTATTGAACATTGTAGATTTTGAGTTATATTTAAGTATTAGTTCCCATTAAGTTGCTGTATTTAGAGGGTCAGCCGTCTTGGTATTGTTTGCAAAGAATATGCTCATTCAAAAGAGCTCAATTTAAAAGTACATGAAGACATCAACAAGAATTTTTTAAATACTGGTTTATCACAATCATTGTCTCAGTAATTCATTAAAACTAAATCATAGATGAATAATGAATAATAAGTAATTATCCCTTTTGTTTGTCCATTGCTTTGATAAGAGAAACTTCCATTTTTCCCTTTTTCAGGTATTTTTAATTCTCTGGGTAAATATTTATTTGCATGTTTTCATCTTTACTTTGGATTGATTTTTATTGATTTTTAAAATATTAATTTAAAAGTAAAATATAAATCATTTTCCATCACATTGAAAAATCATACATTCATATCCTGGCTTACACAGCCTACATGATCTAACACTGGCCTCCCCGAGTCTAATTTTCTGACCTCGACTTAAGCCATTTTTCAGTACAATTAAACTCTAGCCCTTAACTCTTTCTTTTCTTTTTTTTTTTTTTGCTTGTCCTTCCTATTTGAAAAGCCTTAGCAGTCCTAGTACTACCAGTCTCCTCTTCCTGGAATGTTCATCGCTCTAATCATGCCATAGCTACTGTTGCAGTTCAGTTTCCCAGGAAACAGACTCTGAGGTGAAAATTTAGATGCAGAGAGTTTATCAGGGAGTGCTGTCAGGGTCAATGTTTTGCAAGACAGGAAAGCAAGATTAGGCACAAAGAGAAACTGGGCTGTAACACAACCTCAGTAAAGTCCTTAGGTGGCCTCATAGGGAAATTGAGACCCTAAGCGTCGTCTGGAGTTGGATCAAGGAGGTCAGGACTTTATTCTGCATCATTAATTGTTAGGGAATGCAAGATGCTCATGGAAGGAATGTGATTGGGCAAGACAGCTCTTTCCAGTAAAGAACATTTCCAGAGGGGCCTAATGACTGAGAGTTCTTGGTCAGCAGTACTTCCAGCAGTGGGCGGAATATCCACTCTAAGTGTACCTTCACAGGGTCCAGTCCAGCTGCCTTTTTCTTTCTTTTTCAGATCTCAGCCTAAATGTCATCTATTCAGAAGGGCTTTTCTTTTTCACTGTGGAAGATCCCCAGTGAGTTATACCCTGTCTGCCCTTCTCCTTGACTGTGAGTGTTGTCATCAATAGGACATGGCAAAAGTGATGGACTACTACTCCCATGATTATGTTATGCCATATAAGACTTTGCCTTAGCTGGCCAGGCAGGATGGCTTATGCCTGTCACTATGGGAAGCTGAGGTGGGTGGATCATTTTGTGTCTGGAATTGGTTCCTTCTGGTGGGTTCTTGGTCTCGCTGACTTCAAGAATGAAACCACGGACCCTCAGGGTTGAGTGTTACAGTTCTTAAAGATGGTGTATCTGGAGTTTGTTCCTTCAGATGTTCAGATGTGTCTGGAGTTTCTTCCTCCTGGTGGGTTCGTGGTCTTGCTGACTTCAGGAGTGAAGCTGCAGACCTTCGCAGTGAGTGTTACAGCTCATAAAGGTAGTGCAGACCCAAAGAGTGAGCAGCAGCAAGATTTATTGCAAGTGAAATAACAAACCTTCCACAGCATGGAAGGAGACCCTAGTGGGTTGTTGCCGCTGGCTTGGGTGGCCAGCTTTTATTCTCTTATTTGGCCCCACCCACATCCTGCTGATTGGTCCATTTTACAGAAAGCTGATTGGTCCATTTTAAAGGGAGCTGATTAGTCTGTTTTACAGAGTGCTGATTGGTCCATTTTTACAGAGTGCTGATTGGTGTGTCTACAAACCTTTAGCTAGACACAGAGTGCTGATTGGTGTGTCCTTACAGAGTGCGGACTGGTGCATTTACAAATCTTTAGCTAGACACAGAGTGTTGTTTGGTGTGTTTACCATCCTTTAGCTAGACAGAAAAGTTATCCAAGTCCCCACCTGACCCAGAAGCCCAGATGGCTTCACCTCTCAACTTGAGGTCAGGCGTTCAAGACCAGCCTGGCCAACATGGTGAAACCCCACCTCTACTAAAAATACAAAAATTAGCTGAGCATGGTGGTGGGCACCTATAGTCCTAGCTAGTTGGGAGACTGAGGCAGGAGAATCACTTGAACCTGGGAGGTGGAGGTTGCAGTGAGCCGAGGTCATGCCACTGCACTCCAGTCTAGGTGACAGAGCAAGATTCTATCTCAAACAAATAAATAAACAAACAAAATAAAACCTTGCCTTAGTTGACTAAGAGTCAGAGAGACTCTTGCTGGCTTGGAAGAAACAAACAACAGTGGTGTGAACTGCCTATGAATATGAAGCCATGTACACATAACTAGACTATCTCCAGGACTTGAAGGCTGCTTCCAGCTGATAGCAGTCATACCATCAAGCCATCATTATGGCCTCCCAGTCATACCATCATAAGGAAATGAGTTCTACCGATGAATGGTCTAGTGAGTTTGGAGAGGGGCCCTGAACTCCAGAAAGAATGAAAATCAAAACCATAACGAGATATTACCTCATACCTGTTAGGTTGACTATTGTCAAAAAGTCAAAAGATAATGTGTGTTGGTGAAGATGTGGAGAAAGCTAACCCTTATACATTGTTTTTGGGAATGTAAATTGGTACAGTCATTATGACATTAAAACAGTATGGAGGTTTCTAAAAAAATTAAAACTAGAACCACCATATGACACAGAAATTCATTTTCTAGGAAAATAACCAAAGGAAATAAAGTCACTACCTTGCAAAAAAACAAAAAAAAATCTTCACTGTCATATTAATTGCCGCATTATTCACAATAGCCAAGATTGGGAACCACCTAAATGTCTATTGATGGATGAGTGGGTAAAGAAAGTGGGTAATACACACACACACGCGCGCGCGCACACACACACACACACACAGAGATATGCAGTGGAATATCATTCAGCCTTCAGAAAGAAGGAATTCCTGACATTTGGGACAACATGAAAGAACCTGGAGACATTATGCTAAGTGAAATAAATCAGTCACAGAAAGACAAGTACTGTGTGATCTCACTTGTATGTGGAATCTAAAAATGTTGAAGTCGTATAAATAGAGAAGGGTGGTTTCTAGGGGTTGAGTGTTAGGGAAAATTAGGAGATACTGATTAAAAAGTGCAGTTTCAGTGATAAGATAAATTCTGGAGTCCTAATGTACAGCATGGTAACTATAGATAATAATGTATTTCATACTTGAAATATGTTAAGACAATAGATCTTAAGTGTTCTCATCATTCAAAACAGTATCTATGTGAAGTGATGGAAATATTAATTAACTTGATCATGGTAATCATTTCACAATATGTAAGTGTATAAAAACTTCATGTTGTATACCTTAAATATACACAAATCTTAAAAATTATTAATACATAGTATTTGTACATTTTAATGGGGTATATGTGATATTTCATTATAAGTGTAGAATGTACAATGGTCAAGCCAGGATAGGTAGGGTATCTATCACCTCAAATATTTGTCATTTCTATGTGTTGGGAACATTCAAGTCTTCTCTTCTTGCTATTTTGAAATACACAACATATTGTTGTTAACTATAGTAACCCTACTCTGCTATCAAACATTATAACTTATTCCTTCTAGTAAACTTATGTTTATTTAATCAACGTCTTTTCATCCACCCTCACCCCACACAATGAATGCACTATTCCCAGTTTCTTGTAAATATCATTCTACTCTCTACTATGAGATCAATTATTTTAGCTCCTGTATGAGTAAGAACATGCCTGTCTTTTTATGCCTGGCTTATTTCACCTAAAACAATGACTTCCAGATCCATCCATGTTGCTGCATATGACAAGATTTCAGTATTTTTTATGGCTGAATAGTACTCTATTGTGTATATATACTACATTTTATTTATCCATTCATCCATTGATGGACACTTACGCTGATTCCATATCTTTGCCATTGTAAGGCTGCAATATACATGAGGGTACAGGTATTACTTTGATATACTGATTTCCTTTCTTTGTATAAATACCCAGTATTGGAATTGCTAGATTTTTATTCTAGTTCTAATTTTAGTCTTTGGAGAAATATCCATACTAGATTTCATAAAGTTGCTACTAATATAGATTCCCATCAGCAGTATAAAAGAGTTCTCTTTTCCCTGCGTCCTCATCAGTGCCTGTTATTTTGTGTATTTTTTGTACTAGTCATTCTAACTGGGTTAAGATGATACTTAATTGTGATTTTGATTTGCATTTCCCTGATGATTAGTGATGGTGAATGTTTTTTCTTAAATATCTGCTGGCCATTTGTATGTCTTCTTTTAAGAAATGTCTGTTCATGTCCTTTGCCTCTTTTTAATAAGATTATTTGCTTGTTTTTATTTCTTTGCACTGTTTGAATTCCATGTATATTTGGATATTATTCCCTTTCCAGATGAATATTTTGTAAATGTTGTCTCACATTCAACAAGTTGTCTCTCTCTCTCTTTTTTTTTTTTTTTTTTTTTTTTTTTGAGACAGAGTTTCGCTCTTTTTGCCCAGGCTGGAGTGCAATGGCGCGATCTCGGCTCACCGCAACCTCCGCCTCCCAGGTTCAAGCGATTCTCCTGCCTCAGCCTCCCGAGTAGCTGGGATTACAGGCAAGTGCCACCACCCCAGCTAATTTTGTATTTTTAGTAGAGACAGGGTTTCTCCATGTTGGTCAGGCTGGTCTTGAACTCCCGACCTCAGGTGATCCACCTGCCTCGGCCTCCCAAAGTGCTGGGATTACAAGCGTGAGCCACCACGCCCGGCAACAAGTTGTTTCTTTACTTTGTTGATTGTTTGCTCTGCTGTGCATAAAGTTTTTAGTTTAATATAGTCCCGTTTGTCTATTTTTGCTTTTGTTGCCTTTGCTTCTGAGGTGTTAGCTATAAAAATCTTTGCATAGACCAAAGTCCTGTAGTATATCACCTATGTTTTCTTTTAGTCATTTTATAATAGTACGTCTTATGTTTAGGTCTTTAATCCATTTTGAGTTGATTTTTGTATATGGTAAGATATAGAAGTCTAGTTCCATTCTTTTACATGTAATATCCAGTTTTTCCAACATCATTTGTTGGAGAGGATATTCTTTCCTCAGTGTACGTTCTTGGCACTTTTGTTGAAAGTGAGTTGGTCATTAAATGTGTGGATTTTTTTATGGGCTTTCTATCCTGTTCCATTGGCCTTTGTGTCTGTCTTTTTTTGTGTGTGAGTTTTTTCCCTTTACATGTTGTTTTGGTTGTTCTAGCCTTGTAATAAATTTTGAAGTCAGGTAGTATGATGCCTCCACCCTTGTTGTCTTTGTGCAAGATTTCTTTGGCTATGTGGGTTCTTTTTTGGTTCTGTATCTATTTTATGATTGCTTTTTCTATTGCTGTGAGAAGTGACATTGGTATTTAGATAGTCAATTGAATCTGTAGATTGCTTTGTTAGTACGGTCAATTTAACAATATTAGCTCTTTTGATATATCATCATGACATGTTTTTCCATTTGTTTACATCCTCTTCAATTTTTTTCATTAATGTTTTATAGTTTTTCTTGTAGAGGTCTTTCACCTCATGATTATGTTTATTCCTAAGTATTTTTTGTAATTATTTAAAATGGTATCACTTCTTGCTTTCCTTTTCAACTATTTCATTATTGCTGTATAGAAACATTACTGATTTTTGCATGTGGACTTTTGTATTAGTCCATTTTCACACTGCTATAAAATACTACCTGAGACTGGGTAATTAATTTATAAAGAAAAGTTTAATTGACTTACAGTTTTGCATGGCTGAGAAGGCCTTCAGAAACTTACAATCGGCTGGGCGCGGTGGCTCAAGCCTGTAATCCCAGCACTTTGGGAGGCCGAGACGGGCGGATCACAAGGTCAGGAGATCGAGACCATCCTGGCTAACACGGTGAAACCCCGTCTCTACTAAAAAATACAAAAACCTAGCCGGGCGAGGTGGCGGGCGTCTGTAGTCCCAGCTACTCGGGAGGCTGAGGCAGGAGAATGGCGTGAACCCGGGAGGCGGAGCTTGCAGTGAGCTGAGATCCGGCCACTGCACTCCAGTCTGGGCGACAAAGCGAGACTCTGTCTCAACAAAAAAAAAAAAAAAAAAAAAAAAAAGAAACTTACAATCATGGCAGAGGTGAATGGTAAGCAAGGCATATCTTACATGGTTGCAGGTGATAGAGGAAGCAAGCAGGGGATTGGCCACACACTTATTAAACAACCAGACCTCTTGAGAACTCCTTTACTATCGTGAAACGAGCATGGGGGAACCACCCACATAATCCTATCACCTCTCACCAGGTCCCTCCTTCAACATACAAGGATTACAATTAGGGATGAGATTTGGGTGGGGAGACAGAGCCAAACCACATCATTCCACCCCGATCTCTCCCAAATTTCATGTCCTTTTCACATTTCAAAACCAATTAGGCCTTCTCAACAGTCCCCCAAAGTCTTAACTCATTTCCAACATTAACTCAAAAGTCCAAGTCCAAAGTCTTATTTGAGACAAGGGAAGTTCCTTTTGCCTATGCAACTGTAAAATCAAAAGCAAGTTAGTTACTTCCAAGATACAATTGGGGTACAGGCATTGGGCAAATCTTTCCATTTCAAATAGGAGAAATTGCCCAAAACAAAGGGGCCACAGGTCCCATACAAGTCTAAAACCTGGCAGGGCAGTCATTAAATCTTAATGCTCTGAAATGGTCTCCTTTGAATCTATGTCTCAAATCCAGAGCACACTGATGCAAGACATGGACTCCCATGGCCTTGGGCAGCTCTGTCCCTGTGGCTTTCAGAAGTACAGCCCTGAAGTTGCCTTCATGGGTTGGCATTGAGTGCCTGCAGCTTTTCCAGGGGCATAGTGCAAGCTGCTGGTGAATTTATCATTCTGAAGTCTGGAGGACAATGATCCTCTTTCAAAGCTCCACTAGGCAGTGCTCAGAGGGGAGTCTGTATGGGGGTCCCAACCTCACACTTTCCTTCCACACTGCCTTAACAGAGGTTCTCCATGAGGGCTCTGCCCCTGCAACAGACTTCTGCCTGGACATCCAGGTGTTTCCATACGTCCTTTGAAATCTAGGCAAAGGCTCCCAAAGCTCAACTCTTGTCCTCTGTGTACCTGCAGGCCCAACACTACGTGTAAGCCACTAAGACTTGGGGCTTGCACCCTCTGAAGGAATGGCCTGAGCTTTACATTGGCCCCCTATAGCCACAGCCATAGCTGGAGCAGCTGGGACACACATCACCCAAGTCCTGAAGCTGCAGAGGGCAGCTGGGTCCTGGGCCTGGCCCATGAAACCATTTTTCCTTCTAGGCTTCTGATAGGAGGGGCTGTCATGTAAGTCTCTGGCATGCCTTGGAGAGATTTTCCCCATTGTCTTGGCTATTAATACTCAGCTCCTCAGTACTTATGCAAATTTCTGCAGCAGGCTTGAATTTCTCCCCAGAAAATGGGTTTTTCTTTTCCACCACATGGTCAGGCTGCAAATTTACCAAATTTTTATGCTCTTCTTCCGTTATAAACATAAGTTCCAATTTCAGAACAACTCGTTGTGAACACACATAACTAAACACTTTCATAATAAGCTAAGTCACCTCTTGAATGCTTCACTGCTTAGAAATTTCTTCAGCCAGATACTCTAAATCATCTCTGTCAAGTTTAAAGTTTCGTGGATCTCTAGGGATTGACAAAATGCTACCAGTCTCCTTGCTAAAGCATAACTCCAGTTATGCTTTACTCCAGTTCCCAGTAAGTTCTTCATCTCTATCTGAGACCACCTCAGCAGAGACTTCATTGTCCCTATCACAATCAGCATTTTTGTCAAAACCATTAAACAAGTCTCTAGGAAGTTCCAAACTTTCCTACATCTTCCTTTCTTTTTCTGAGCCCTCCAAACTTTCCAACCTCTGCTGTTTATCCAGTTCCAAAGTTGCTTCCACATTCTCAAGTATCTTATAGCAATGCCCCATTACCTCTGTACAAATTTTCTGTATTAGTCTGTTTATTCACTGCTACAAAAATACTACCTGAGACTGGGTAATTTGTAAAGGAAAGATATTTAATTGGCTCACAGTTCCTCGTGGCTTGGGAGAACTCAGGAAACTTACAATCATGGTGGAAGGCAAATGGTAAGCAAGGCACATCTTACACGGTGACAGGTGAGGGATAGAGCAAGCAGGTGAAAGGCCAGACACTTATCGAACAACCAGATCTCGTGAGAACTCCCTTACTATCACAAGAACAGCATGGGGAAACCACTCCCATCATTCAATCACCTCCCACCTGGTCTCTCCCTCAACGCATGGGGATTACAATTTGAGATGAGATTTGGTGGGGGCACAGAGCCAAACTATATCAACTTTGTATCCTACAACTTTCCTGAATTTGCTTATCAGCTTAAAGAGGTTTCTTTTTCTTTTTTTTTTTTTTTTGTCTTTAGGTTTTTGTAATTAAAAGATAATGTCATCTGCAAAGAGGGACAATTTAACATCAACTTTTTCAACTTGGATGCCTTTTATTTATTTCACTAACCTGATTGCTCTGGCAAGGACTTCCAGTACTATGTTGAACAGGAGTGGTGAAAATGGGCATCGCTGCTTAGTTCCAGATCTTATAAAAGAAGCCTTTAACTTTATCCTTTTGGTATACTAGGAAAGGATTTGTCATAGATATACTTTATTATGTTGAGATATTTTCCTTCTGTGTCTAGTTTATTGAGAGTTTTATCTAAAAGGGATATTGGATTTTATCAGTTGTTTCTTCTGCATCTATTGAGAGGGTCATAGGATCATTTTCCTTCATTCTGTTGATGTAATGTATTGTGTTTGTTGATTTGCATATAGTGAATCAACCTTGCATCCCTGGCATAAATCCCACTTGATCATAGTGGAATCAAGTGGGATTAATACCAGGGATATATTGATAATAAATTGATAATTAAGAAAATAATTATCTTATAATTATTACATTATAAATAATTCTAAGATAATAAATCAAGTGGGATTTATTATCTGTTTGATGTGGTATTTAATTTGGTTTGCTAGTATTTTGTTGAGGAATTTTGTGTCTATTTATCCGAGATATCATTCTGTAGTTTTTTTTTTGTTGTTGTTATGTTCTTGACTGGTTTTGATATCAACGTAATGCTAGACCTGTAGAATGAGTTGGGAAGAATTCTCTCCTTTCAATTTTTGGAATAGTTTGAGGATAATTGGCATTTGTTCTTCATTGTATATTTGGTAGAATTCATCAGTGTTGCCGTCTAGTCCTGGGCTTTTCTTTGCTGGAAGACTTTTTTATTACTGATTTAAACTCCTTACTCATTATTGGTCTGAATAGGTTTTCTATTTTTTCCTTATTCAATCTGATAGACTGTATGTGTCCAGTTATTTATCCATTTCCTCTAGGTTTTCAAATTTGTTAGCATGTAGTTGTTCCTAACAGTCTCTGATAATCTTTTGTAATTAATTCTGTGTTGTCAGCTATAATGTTTCCTTTTTAGTCTCTGAATTTATTTGAGCCCTTTCTCCTTTTTTTCTTGGCTAGCCTAGCTAGTGGTTTTCTGACTTTATCTTTTCAAAAAAACCAAGTTTTTATTTTGTTAAATCTTCATATTTTTTGAAGTCCGTATTTCATTTAGTTCTCTTTTGGTCTTTATTGTTTCCTTCTACTATTTTTTGTTTGGTTTGCTATTGCTTTTTTGTTCTTTGAGATGTATTAATAGATTGTTAATTTAAAATCTTTCTACTTTTTGGATGGGGACACTGATTGCTGTAAATTGCCACTTCATTTTTGCTATATCCCATAGGTTTTGGTATGCTGTGTTTTCATTTTCATTTGTTTCAATAATTTTTAAAATGTTCTTCTTAATTTTTTCATTGGATAAGTGGTCCTTTAGAAGTAGGTTGTTTAATTTCCATGTATTTTCACAGTTAAAAAAAATTTCTATTGTTATTGATTTCTAGTTTTATTCCATGTTTATCTGTGAAGATACTTGGTATGATTTTAATTTTTAAAAATTTGTTGAGTCTTATTTTGTAGCGTAACATATAGTCTACACTGGAGAATATTCCATATGCTGATGAGATGGTTGTGTATTCCACAGATGTTAGATAAAATGTTCCATAGATGTCTGTTGGATCCATTTGGCCTAAAGTGCAATTTAAATCCCGTATTTCTTTGTTAATTTTCTATCTTTACGAGCTGTCTAATTCTGAGAGTGGGGTGTTGAAGTCCCCAAATATTATTGTATCAGAGCCTATCTCTCCCATTAGCTCTAATATTTGTAACATATACATATATTAATATATATAGATGACAAATATATTTATATATTTTGTGTGGGCACCATTGTTGAATGTATATATTTAGAATTGTTATATCTTCTTGCTGAATTGATCACTTTAATATAATGTAATGACATTCTTTGTTACTTTTTACCATTTGACTTAAAACTGTTTTATCTAAGTATAGCTACTTCTGTATGTACATATAGCTGTTTCTGCATATACTCCTATACTTCTGTGTGTGTGTCTTTACAGGTGAAGGAAGTTTCATGTCAGCAGCATATAATTGGTTTGTATTTTTTTCTCCATTCAGCCAGTCTATCTTTTAAGTTGAAAATTTAATTAGTTTACATTCAAGGTTATTATAGATAGGTGAGAACTTATACTTGTCACTTTGTTAATTGTTTTCTTGTTGTTTTTAAAAATATCCTTCAATAGATAATAACAGAAAAAATAGAACAATCATTGTGGTTTGATTATTTTGTAGTATTGACATTTGAGTCTTTTCCTGATTTGTGTATTTGTGCTACCACTGAGATTTATATTTTTGTGTGTTATCAGGATGGTAGATACTTATCTTTCCTTTTCAGGTGTAGTACTTCCTTAAATATTTCTTGTAGGGCTGGTTGACAGGTGATGAATTCCCTCAGTTTTGCTTGTCTGGGAAAGAGTCTGGGAAAGACTTTATTTCTCCTTCATGTATGAAGGATAGCCTTTCTGGGTGTAGTGTTCTTGGCTGGCAGTTTTTTGTCTTTCAGCACATTGACTATATCATCCATTCTCTTGTGGCCTGTAAGATTTCTCCTGAGACATCTGCTGTTGGTCTAATGAGACTTCCATCATAAGTGACCAGATGCTTTTCTCTTACAGTTTTTAGAATTATCTCTCATCTCTGAGTTTTTACAGTTTACTTATATGTGGAGAATAATTTTTTGGGCTGCATCTATTTTTTGGGTACCTGTGAAGAAGACCTTTTTGAGTTGCATTTATTTGGAAATTGATGAGCTTCCTATATCTGGATATCTAAAACTTTTGCTAACTTGGGAAGTTTTCAGTGATTTTTTAATAAATATTTTTTAACTTTGGGCTTCTTTTGACATTTTGGAACACCCCAAATTCAAATATTTGGTTTCTTAACGTGTTCCATATGTCACCTATGCTTTGTTTGTTCTTTTTTATTCTTTATGTCTTTTTTTCTGACTAGTTTATTGCAAATAACCTGTTTTCAAATTCTGAAATTATTTCTTCTGCTTGATATGGTCTATTTTTGAAGCTCTCAAATAAATTTTTAAAACTTTCACTTATTGAATTATTTAATTTCAGGATTTCTGTATGGTTCTTTTTTTTCTTCTTCTTCTTCTTCTTTTTTTTTTTTTTTTTGAGATAGGGTCTCTCTCTGTTGCCCCAAATGGAGTGGAGTGGTGCAATCTTGGCTCACTGCAATATCCGCCTCCTAGGTTCAAGCAATTCTCCTGCCTCAGCCTCCCAAGTAGCTAGGATTACAGGCATGCAAGACCAGACTCAGCTAATTTTTGTATTTTTAGTAGAGACAAAGTTTCACCATGTTGGCCGGGATGATCTAAAACCCCTGACCTCAGGTGATCCACCCACCTTGGGCTCCCAACGTGCTAGGATTACAAGCATGAGCCACCATGCCTGGCCTGTTTGGTTCTTTATTATGATATCTGCCTCTTGGGTGAATTTCTCATTTACACCTTCAATTTTTTTTTATTTCTTTGCATTATTTATCTATGTCCTCTTGTATCTCACTAAACTTCTTTAATATCATTACCTTGAATTATTTTTGTGGCATTTCAAATATTTCTTTTTCATTATAATCTGTTGCTGGAGAATAATTGTGTTCCTTCAGAGGTGATTTGCTTTTTTATGTTTCTTGTGTCCTTTATTGATACCTGCATATTTGGTGTAACAACTGCTTCTTCCTATTATTTGATTTGGCTTTCATAGGGGAAGGTTTTTCCTGAAGATGTATCTGTGATATTGGTTGGGTAGAGCATTTTAGCTTTGATTCTGTCTGTGTGCGGAAGTGTAATCATTGTATGAGTTCTTCAGCTGCAAACAGCATTAGTGGTATCTGTTATTTCCTCAGTGGATTTTGCTATGGTTGTTAGTGGAGGCTGTGGTGAAGTTTTGCTTGGAAAAAGGATGCCAGGTGGTTCCATCTTTTGGGCCTCAGTGGTGGCAGTGGCAGGCTGAGTGTGCCTGTCTTTGTGCTCTTGAACAGCATATGTATGCAGCAGTGTTAGTGATTCCAAGCTGGTCAATTCTTGGGCCTTCAGGTGGTTTGCTTAGGAACTGGCAGCAGCAGTGGTAGGCCAAGTAGATGGGCAAGTTTTCAGGCCCCTGGGAAGTATATGTGATGTGATCAATAGCCATAGCAGTGGAGGGAAAACCTTTTGACTCCTAGATGGCACATGCTTATGTTAACATTGGCTGCAACAGTCTGGGTAGGCCAGTCCCTAGTGGTGCATGGATGTGGATACTGGCTATGATAATAGTGGTCGTCAAGGTGGGTCCATCCTTAGGTACCTGGGAGAAGTGCACAGATGCCTACAGTGGTGGACAGGGCAGGGTAAATCCCCAGGCCCCTGGGTGGTATTCTCAGACACTGGGGATGTTGGTGCCAGCAGTAGCAGACCTATCTTCAGGATCCCCGTTGGTGTGTACAAGTGCAGGCTGAGTTTGGCAGAGTGAGGTGATTCTCAAGTGTCCTGGCAGAGTGTTCAGGTGGCAGGAACATCAGTGTTGGTGATCAGGGAGAGCCCGTCCTCAGGGCACGTGCAAGTATATTGTGGTCCTGCTGCTGGGGGGTTGACAGCATTCATGTCAGGGGCAGTAGCCACAGGCAAGTGATTATCATACTTTGGGGAGCATGCACTTTAGCTCCCAGCAGCAGCATCAGTGACTGTGGGCATGGAGAGCCTGTCCTAAGGGTGAGTGCCAGTGTACTTCGGCCCTCCTATTGGTGGGTGTGGGGTTGCTGTCAGTGGCAGTAGCCACAGGCAGGCAGGTTTCAAGCTCTGGGGAGCACATATTTTGGCTCCCTTCATTCTGGGGGCAGCCTCCTTGGTTTGCTGCACTACCTGTTCTCTGGGGTATAGGACACTGTGTGTATCAAAGTGCTGGGGACCTCACTGCTCTGCTGGGTCCAACAGGCCTTGTGCTACTACAATCCTCCAGGTATATATGAGGGATATCAGTGGGGCTTCACGGTCATAGAGATTCAGAGGCTCTTGGGCTCTGGGACATGATGCAGTCTGGTGGAGGCTGGGTTCCCAGATCGGCACTCTGCTGCAGCTGCTTAGGACTTGGAGTGTGTATGGGACCTAGTTTGAACTCCTTTCCTGAAGGAATGTTATTATGCGGTCTCTAGAAAGCTCCCTATAGTAGCCTCATGACCCACAAGGGTTGAGGGCAGTAGTCCACGGTGGGAATGTGGACCACTGGGGATTACTCACTTACCCTTTCTCCATGCTGGGGAACCTCTCTGGGTTCCCAGCCCATCCCAGCTGAGGTGACTGCCTTGCTTCTCCTTTTGTGCCGCAGGTATTTCCTGTCACTTCTTCATTAAATTCCCAGTGATCTCTTAGATGCTTTATTCAATGTGTGAGTATTTATTTACTACTTTGATTCTTCTTTATAAAGGAGGCAGGTCCTGAATGCCTCTAGTCAGTCATCTTGAAGTGCCTTCTCATATACAATTTACATTTGTCAATTATAACTCAATACAAGTAGGGTTTAAAAATCAGCTCAACCAACACCTTGATTGCAGCCTTGCGAGACCTGAGTGGAGGATCTAGAAAATACGGTCATTGAACTTCTAATCCATGGAAACTGTGAAATAAGAGATTTGTGTTGTTTTGGGCCACTATATTTGTGGCAGTGGAAAACTACAATATCAGTAAGTTATTCCTTAGTAAAATATCAGTAAATTATCACTCTGTTTTAATCCTCTGCATAATACTTATATCCATAAATATTTTATTTATCTACATATTACTTATTTGCTTCTCATTACCAGAATGGAAGCAACATGAAGACAGTTATCTTGACTCTATTATGTAAAGTTTTATTTCCTGTATGTAGATCAATGTTGACTGACATGAATAAATGTGGGAAAAAAAAAAAAAGACAATGGAAAATGCTACTCGTACTCCTCTCTGTACTTACTCCTTCCCAGAGTTTACCTCCACTGATATTCTGGTATGTACCTCCCAGTTCTAATTTTATTTACTCATGTATACATACAAAAATGTATACTTAAAACATTTTATGAGATTTTGCTTTCTTTTTTTTTTTTAATTATACTTTAAGTTCTAGGGTACATGTACACAACGTGCAGGTTTGTTAGATATGTATACATGTGCCGTGTTGGTGTGCTGCACCCATTAACTCGTCATTTACATTAGGTATATCTCCTAATGCTACCTCTCCCCCCTTCCCCCACCCCATAACAGGCCCCAGTGTGTGATGTTCCCTTTCCTGTGTCCAAGTGTTCTCATTGTTCCATTCCCACCTATGAGTGAGAACATGCAGTGTTGGTTTT
Source organism: Macaca thibetana thibetana (assembly GCF_024542745.1). NCBI lineage: Eukaryota > Metazoa > Chordata > Mammalia > Primates > Cercopithecidae > Macaca > Macaca thibetana. The sequence goes on from NC_065578.1 coordinate 170,828,832, forward strand.
TTGTCCTTGTGATAGTTTGCTGAGAATGATGGTTTCCAGCTTCATCCCTGTCCCTATACAAAGGACATGAACTCATCCTTTTACACGGCTGCATAGTATTCCATGGTGTATATGTGCCACATTTTCTTGAAAGATTTTTCTTTATGTCTTGATCATTGACTTTCCACTTAATACCAAAATATTTAGAAATATTTCATGCCTTAGAAATGTTCCAAATATTCCATGTCACCTCATATCAGCTTAATTCTGTCTTTTTATTATGGAATAACACTGCATACTATGGATGCACCATAACTTACCTAGCATTTCATTATAACAGGTAGTTTATATTTTTTTAAACAAAATCACTGTTTTAAAACAGTTACACAATTTCTCTTTACATATATTTTCATGTAAATATAGATATATCATGGAAATATACATATTTGTGTATAGTAGATCCTAGAAATGGAATTTCTAGAGTAAAGGTCATGTGCATTTTATTTTAATCAGTTTTTCTTACCTGAACTGTTTCAATAATTTATTAAGAGATCATGCCATCTTCACGTCTTCCCCACTCCTCTATTCCACTAACATTTTAGTGTTAGGCTAGCATATCTCTGACTATGCAATCAATAACCTTTCTAAAACTTTCAGTGTTTTCTTATAGTCTACCTAATAACATCCCAACTCCTTGGTCTGGCATTCATGGCTGCTACCTTAATTTCCTAGCCTTCCAGCCTCATATTTAACTATCTACTTCACATGTTTGGTTAGTGAGCAAACGGGAAAATCTATTCTCCAAGCATTCCTGGCGATTTGTCTTCTACGTATCTCATTCTTATTCTTCCTTCCTGTAGAATTCTATTCTTTTCTCACTCACTATTGCCCCTGCCCTGTCAAGCAGCTCAAGTGCTGTCTTTTCTAATGAAAGATTTCTTAGGTTTTCTAGTCTTTGATAATTCTTTTTATCTGTAAGTTTTTTAATTGTTTATGAACATTTTACAAATATAACCCATAATCCTCAACACAACCCCTTGAAATAGCTATTAGTTTGCAGACAAGCAAACTGAGGTTGGATAATTTAAATCAGTGTTCTCCAACCTTTTTGGCACCAGGGACTGGTTTTGTGAGGGACCCCTGGTTTCAATGATTTGCCTAAAGTCACACTTTTTATTTTAAGTGACAGAACTGTAATGCTAACCTTCTAAGCCCAGTGCATAGTCCACCATACAACGGCTGCCTCTCCTTTCTTCTGAATCCCTGTAATTCTGCACTTGTACCAGTCTAGTCTTTGGGACTTATTCAATTCTCTTATACATTTTAAACATTATTCCTCTTATGTCATGGTTCTTTTTATATTGTAAGCTCCTTGAAGTCAGGTAACTTCTCTTAATTTAACTTAAAAAATTTCCTGCAACCTCATAATTTGTCAGTTATGCTTCATTGGTGAGTGAAGAGGATTCAATTACATATTCATTGTATTTAATGAGAAAAGTCATATTTATGTAGAAAATATAATGAGTCTAGTTAAGGCAAGCTCCTTTCAGGGTGGTGAGCTCAGCTTTACATACAGCCAGCATCTGTGATGCACAGTGTAACCTAGCACTGTCCTTCAAGTCCAAGGTCTGTGTGCACTTAGTTCTCAGGTACTTATGCATATGGCTTAACCACGGTTTCTACCAACTAGTTTACAAGTGTCATATATATCCCATTTGTAAATAATGCCTAATTATCAGTAATCAATCTAAGGAACTCAGTAGAGTTCTTAGCCGCACTGCGACTTTGCATCACTTCCAGCAGATTGAAGGTCATATTCTCTCTCCATTCCTGTGCCAGAGGTTTTGCTTGGGACAGGCTAGGGCTAGGTCATTCCTGGCTTCATGGGTTTCTTCTTTTGTTTTACACGAGAACCAGCAACAATCTTGTTTACAAATAAATTTGTAAAACCACCCATGTGTACTCCGGGACAGAACCACTGATGAAATTGAAAAGTGAAGATGATGTTTATATATTTGCTTGCATACATATTTTAAATATTGATTTACTTTATTCTCTTAAGAATTCTTGACATCTAAAATGTAATTAATTCTACCTCAGTACCATGCTACCAGGATGAATAATCTGATAAGAAAACTGATTCTAAGTAAAATTGAGTAATCAGCTAATTACTACTTACACCCAGACCAATATGTTTTCATCTTTCCAGTCCCCAGTGCTCTGCTTGATGCTTAGATGAAATACATTGCTGGAGACCGAGACCAGGTTTCAAAGGTCAGGGCATATTAAAAATTGTCAGAGAGATCCTTCTTTTTTTCTAGTGGCAACATATGATTTTAAGCCTTCCTCGTAGTGATTTTAATTATTTTTATTTTAAATACAGAAGTAGTTTTGCAAAAAAAAAAAAAATTCTAATAATAGTGAAAATGTCCATTGGTCCCCCACTTTTATTTCCATGAATATATCTTTCCAGGTGTGTAGTGTGTGCGTGCAGATGTTTAAAATACACTCATGCTAAGTCACTATTTTGCAAATTATTATTATTTTTCACTCCAGAATATATAATAGATCCCTTCTGTGTTAATACATAGCCTCCATCTTCCAGATGCCTCAGGCTTCAGGCTGACTTTTTTGCAAACTTCCTCAGCAAGACTTGCCTTGTTTATATTTATTATATGTACTTCTCCAACCATCTGGGAAGAATGTGGTCAAAGGTGAAGCAGTGCATGTGGCGATGTCTGCATTACCCACAGATCCTTGGTGAAGCATCACTCATTGTCCTTTGACCCATGTTGTATGAGTGCAAAATGATATTTCCTTGTGATAGACTTATCACCTTAATATTAGAACGTAAGCTGGAAAACAAACTAGAGCATTTTTCTTTTTAATTATTGATCGCTGAGTCATACTAGCCTCTGAATGCTTCTCTGGTGATTTGAAAGAAAACCTCATTAGCTTGTCTATGCATTTTCATTTCATAACAATAACTAGTTTTTTTTTTTTTACCAGCTTATATATTTTTAAAGCCACATATATAAATATAATCTAATTGATTAGAACATTTAACAAATCTTATATCTAGATTGATGCTCATTTAACATATTCAACTATTCTTTTTTTTGTGGGGGGGATGGAGTCTTGGTCTGTCACCCAGGCTGGAGTGCAGTGGAACGATCTTGGCTCACTGTAACCTCAGCCTGCTGAGTTCAAGTAATTCTCCTGCCTCAGCCTCCCTAGTAGCTGGGACTATAGGTGTGCACCACCATGCCTGGCTAATTTTTTGTATTTTTAGTAGAGACGGGGTTTCACCATGCTGACCAGGCTGGTCTCAATCTCCTGACCTCGTGATCCTCCTGCATTGGCCCCCCAAGGTGCTGAGATTACAGGTCTAAGCCACCTCACCTGGCCCATAAATAATATTGAAATTTCCTCTCCACTTGACTAATCAAGATGTGAAGATTTTTCTTTTCCTTAAAATCTCCCTACCTACATGTGTATATACACATAGATATTTATGTGCATAAATCATTGCTTCTTCAAATTAAATAAAATTTTCTCATGACACCCTCCTTTAAGTATAGAATAGAGAGAAAATAATAACATATTCTAGTATGGGTTGAGAGAAATAAAAATGTCTTATAATTCAAATAAACATTTCAAATTAAACAGGAAAAGGCCTTTCCAATGTGTTCATTTTCATTTATGTCTTTGTCAATTTACCTTTTATGGAATACAGTTTTATATATCTAGGATATAACTTTGTTTTAACATTTTTTTAAAGGTCCCTCATGGCTAGTTTTGGAAGATGCTCTGCTTCTCCAAGAAGGAACAAAAATACCTCCCAGATGCAGAATTCATTCATACCCTGAGAAAAGGGAATAAAAATTTCTCTATGTCTGTTGCATTTCACGTTGAATACTGCTCAGCTTCAAACCTGAATGATCAACATGATTTCTCTAGAAATATTTAATTCCTCTTGCTATCCAAGTTAGTGAGTCTGGTTAGAAGAAATGTTTCTTCTCAAATTGGATAATGGTTTACATCTTTGGGATTCACAAAGGCGAAGCCATTTCTCCCAGAAGGTCATACAATAAATATTATGTACCTTAACATTCATATTTGAAGTTATTTTATTATTCATGTGTCTGTTTTGATGATCAGTTCTGATTTTCAACTTTCCTTTTCAAAAGCTTGCAAGAAAGTACTTGTCCTTGAGCTTGGGGGTCAGCAAATATTTTCTGTAAAAGGCCAGATATTAAATATTTTAGGCTTTGTGGACCAGATAGTTTCTGCTGCAAGCACTTAACTCTACTTCTGTGGTGGGAAGCAGCCGTAGACAATAAGCAAACAAATGGGCATGACTGTGTTCCAATAAAACTTTCTTTACAAACACAGGTGGTTGGTCAGATTTGGTCCCCAAGTCTTAGTTTCCTGATACCTGCTTTAGCTCAGTGTTATTTATAGCACCTGGTTCGTGGGATGTCTATTACCACTCTAGAATGTGATAAGGAGCTTTTTCCAGAATGTAAATCTGTATAGTGTTTCTTTCATTGAGGAAGTCTTGCAATAGATGTGAAAATGTGAAAAATATGACAGTTGAACTAAATACTCCTTCATGACTATGTAGGTTGATTTATATTCTGCCTCAAACTCCTTGTCTCTCCATGTACTGAGAAAAGAGTTTTTGGCCATCACCGGTCCCTGGAGGACACCGAGTAGAGTAGCGCTGCTCAAGTTTATTTTTCTGTATATCCATCTCTGAAAATGTTGCAATTCATGATTAAGTTAAATTTAAACTTTTTCTTCCCCAAATAGAGAATAATTCTTCTACTTATTTTGTTGCTATGGTTGGAACTACAGCTCTGCTGCAGGGCAGAAACAGGAGTTATGCCAGCAATCCCTTCTTTAGCAGCTGTGGAAGCGCTGTGTCTCCATTTCCTTCATTGAGCTGATATTCATGCTGTATTTGTCTTTAAGGACAACAAATGTTGAATCTTTAACTTTTATAGTAAATTGCTCATTAAAGGAGATAGTTATTGAGAGGTAATTTTAACTTTTTCTGTCAAATAATAACAGAAAAGGATATTTAGAGAAAACTGATGCACATTTGCCAATTGCTCTGTTTATTTATATCAAAACCAGAATTAAAAATGTTATGATACGTTGCCACTATAAACACATGTGAAAGTGTTTCCCTTCACAGTCTAGGTAATTTGGGGGAGTGCTGATCAGTGGATGCATAATATGTGAACAAATATGCAATTCAATACCTACAATTTAAAACCGCTTCTGTGAATGTATTTCCAGCATTCTCATTCTTCCCAAAACAGTAACAGACATGAAGATGAGGTTTTTAGTGCATGAAATTAGAAGATATTCTTTCTTTCTTCAGTTCTTATCTATATGTGATAGAATTTCCAACTTCTTAAAGCCTGAACCAACTGGTGTTTTTCTGTGCTGAGTAATCTTTCCTAATCATTTAAGCTTAAAATGGTTATACACATTGGCCATTTGGTTTGGAATTGTTGTCTCTATTTTTTAACCTAACAAATGACAATTTAAAATTAACTATATTACTTAACATGTCAAATGTGTAACCATTTTTAATTTTTTGTTTTACAATTATAATTAGTGAATAATTTGTGGGATGTGATGATTTTCTACTGAAAACAAATAATTTTAAGACATATACTGCATAAAGATGCTTATGTTTATGCTTTTAAAGAACTTAGCAACATTCAAAATATGTAGGATTTCTTCTTTGAGCAATACTGCACCTTTCTTTGTCACACAAATCACTCAGTATATGTTGCAAGTCTTGGCTTCATGTGGATTTCAGAGATGTGAGAGAAAGTATCAAAAGATAAAGCCTGGCTTGGTAGAACCATATATTCATTCCTTCATTAAGCATTTTTTGGGCCATTATTCAGTGTTCAGAATTTCTGCTTAAAGCACTTGAAGATAACAATTGAGTTTGATAGGACTTCATAAATGTGCTTTATAATTTAGATTTAGGTTTTCATAGCTTTTATCAATTTAGTCACATACAAGCAGAGATGTTTGATCATATTCTATTTCCTGGCTTCAACGTTTCAAGCCTCTCCAGGGCAGAAATGAAAGATTATGAGTGTGCTACATTTCTATAGCTCTTTCATTTCTACCCCAACCCTAGCTTACTTTCAAGTCTACAATAAAAATTTTGATCCAGATCGGATTTATGTGAACATTATTTTTTTCAGATTGACCTACCCTGTGACTGAATTTTGCAATGAAACCTTATCAGGTTGTTATATACCATTGCAACTGGGAACCTTAAAATTAGATGGAAGAAACAGAATATGTTACCAAAGGATGGGCTGACTGGGCAAAAAGTGGGTTTTAGCTTGTTTCATATTTTTTGAGCATATAAACCACTTTAAAAGTTCGCAAGTCTGTAAAGCATTAGCTCTATATATTTCAAATGTGCTAAGGTTAGAATATGCAGTGAAAAATATAAAACATCATGTGAAGGAAATTCTGATATGCTATTATATTAAGGAAAGTAGATGGAAGTTCAGGAACATGTTGGAAAGAAATCAAGATAACTAGATTTTCTTGTTTTAACTTCCCTACAAACTGATTGTGACATGAAGGATAAGTGATCTTTGTGTCATGGATGTCTACAGACGTGTGATCAGTTTGTTATCAGTTAGTGTTGTCACTCCGAACTGTTTCTCAATTTTGAAGAAAGTCAAAGAAACAGCATTTTAATCAGTTCATCCAAAATAAATAAATGTGAAATATCTGTAAGGAAAATTTGGAAGTGAAAATAGCTCACACACTCTCCATAACTATACTGAAAGGTGGTACGTATATTGACTAAACTAGCTGGGTTGCTTGGGTTCAAATTTAAACTCAGCCATTTACCGAGTGACATTGAGGCGGCTTCTTCAACTTCCCATGCTTTAATCTCCTCATCTGTAGATTTAGGGACACTGACTTCATACTTTTGTTGTATTTAATACATGTAAGTACATGGAAGAGTTTCCGGAACAAAGTAGGCACACAATAAATGTTATTTCTTATTGTTTATCAATGCAATCGTTAGCATCACTATAGTTACATTTGAACTCATTTTGGAGTGAACTCTGGAGTCCAGGGTTCTAGATTGAAAACCATTGCTCTAAACTCATAAACTTACAGAACTGAATTTTAATTTAGAAAAATAATTTAAATCAATAAAACAGGATTTATAACATAGTATTCTCATTGTTTATTAAAGTTATAAAGTATTAGGCATTTTATATATGTGGTTAATTAAAAATTGTTTGACCCATTTTATTTTGACTTTCTACACTGAGTTGACAGAGAAAAGTTAGGGTATGATCCTTATTTGCTGACAAATACACAGAAGATGACTTTTCTATCCAAGGCTGACCACAGACTGAAAGCTGAATTGTTCTTTTGATATTGATATTATTTTATCCAGAAGTCATTTTTATTCTTAATTTCTAGCAGTGTTGTTTTGCTTCTCTTTCTTCTTATTCCTCCTCTTGTTCTTCTTATACTGATAGATATAAGTTAGATTTTTCTGTGCTACAGACTGAGGATGCTACATTTGGACTCTGTATCTAAGTGCATGGAAGAGTAGAGATGTTTCTGAATTATTTATAGTCATCCATACTATATAAAATACTCTGAGTAAATAGGATTATGTATAAAAGGCACATAATCTATTATATTTTATAATATATTAAAATTATTCTAAATTATAGACTGCACCATGTGATATACGTCCACAAAACATAATTCTAGTAACAAACACATTTAGTTTATTGTTTCACTTGTGAATGTTGGTTTTACCTGGGAAATTCTGCTTTAAAAGTAAAACAGGTCTTACCTAGTGAAGCATCTTATCTAAATGTTGTTTGAAACCCTTTGTGTTCTATAATGACATGACATAAAGCAATATGAATTTAAACAGTTGTTTGGCTTTTCTGCATTTAGTTCTGAACCATGTAGACATGTATTATCAAGCTTCAAATGTTTACTTGACATCATATAATAGCATATCATTGGCATGAAATGTTTTATATATAAACTGCACCATTTTACATTTTATTTAAATATGTAGGTTTGCCAAGGGCCACACTGTCACTTCCTTTTACTAAAATAGATTACCTTAAAAATTACTATCACAATACCACACTTCAAGGTCCTACAGAAAGCTCTGGATTTAAAAAAGTTATATTCTGACACTTTCTTCCAGTGATAAAAGAAAAAGAAAAATCAGTCTCTCTGAAGCAAGGCACGTGTATGGAATATCATAGGAATTCAAATTTTTAATTGAAAAATTATGATTATAGGAAATATTATTATCACTATTTTTAATTAATTCTTTTTTTTATTATACTTTAAGTTCTGGAGTATATGTGCAGGATGTGCAGGTTTGTTACATAGGTATACACGTGCCATAGTGGTTTGCTGCACCCATCAACCCGTTATCTACATTAGGTGTTTCTCCTAATGCTATCCCTCCCCTAGCTCCATACCCCCTGACAGGCCCCAGTGTGTGATGGTCCCCTCCCTGTGTCCATGTGTCCTCATTTTCAACTCCCACTTATGAGTGAGAACATGTGGTGTCTGGTTTTCTCTTCCTGTGTTAGTTTGCTGAGAATGATGGTTTCCAGTGTCATCCATGTCTCTGCAAAGGATATGAACTTATCCTTTTTTATGGCTACATAGTATTCTTTGGTGTATATGTGCCACATTTTCTTTATCCAGTCTATCATTGATGGGCATTGCCTAGTGGAGGTTCTAAAATTCATCTTTAAGGACTTTGTACTTTTTCTTCTTTACACATTTATAGAAATTTTTTTAGCTTTTTGACATTGTTGATTAAAAAAAACCAAAATAAACTTAAAACATGAATTACTAAGTAGTTATCAGTTGAGAAATGTTTAATTTTAATAGCAAAAATATTTTTATTCTTAAGTTTATGGCATGCAATTTTGTTCACAATAGTAGATTTATTTGGAAAACTCAGAATGTTTTCTTCTTTATTCTGTGATAGTGTTTTTTTCATTTACTTATAATTTGTTTCAGTTAAGGTCAAAGAAAATAGAAATCATATAAGGTAAATAGCAAATTGGTATAGATTATATAGGGTATTTCTGTATTGAAATTTATTTATGTGAACTTCAGCATTTTAGATTTATTGGATGTGACTTTTTTGTTTATAAAATGGTTGATCATTTATGCCGTAATTAGAAATATATTTGTACATGTGACTTTTCCTGTATTTGAATCATGTCAGAAAAACTTACATAGAAACTCCTTTATAAGAGTTTAACAAATCAGATTCTCAAAATTGATTGTTATTGTAATTGAATATTTCACTTAATTTTTCTGTACATATCTTGATAAGATGGTGCAGAGATGTAATAATTCATATTTGTTTTTTAAACAATACCTGAAAATATATAACAGGAATTTGTCAATTTCGTCATCATATTATTTACAAATAATATATTCATAATTATTTGAAATTTGTCTAAAATAGCTAAATACTCATTTAGTTTAAGTCTCAGGGAGAAAAGAGCAATGAAAGCGAGACTCAAATGTATTTTAAAGATGATGTGGTGATAGTGCCATAATAAACACCTGAAATAAAAGTACTCATTTATATTTTGTATATTGGCTTATGTATTTTAATATTCCTGTTATCCTTAGTCTTCCCTTCACCATTCAAACATCAGTAAGGGTCTTTTATGTCCACTGCCTCAAGCATACAATATTCAAAAGCACTCCTACTTTTAATTGTAGGAATAAAGGGTGCTTAAAGGAGAAAAGTGTTTAGTAAATTTTGTAATCTTATTTGCAAGCATCAACAGCCCGAATGTGGGTGACTCAGAGCATAGGGTTTATGCCAGTGAGAGGGAATTGGTGATGAGTCTCAATAACACAAAGCATTGGATTGTGAAACAGACTCGACCGAGTAAGAAGTCTCACTCAATAACAAGTGTTGCTATCATGTTGAGAAGATGTAATCATGAGGTGTAGGTAAAACATGGAGAGATCCAGGGCCTTCAATGCAGTTACCTAGTTTATTTCTTGTCAGTCAGAATGTGCTCTGGCTCGGCTTCCCATGTGAGGCCTCTGTGTGATATTTGTGGCTGCATAAATGACACAGGAGAGAACCGTTTTTCTATGGCACACTGTCATAGCAAATTATTTCAGATGGTTGTATAGCTTATGTGACATCTTCTAGAGAGCCATATGCTATAAATTCATAGATTCCTGGTTCACTTAGTACAAACAATCCTAGACAAACTGTGTATATTCTGCTAAAATCTTTTCATAGATAAGCACTCTCTAGGTAGATAATAGGGAGTTTCCCCATCTGCCTTGTCCTGCCACAAGGAAGTTTATGTATTGTAAACTTTGTGCTTAATTATTTTCTTTCTGGGAGACATTCCTGAAGATACATTCAGCTACAGGGCAGGAAAGAGACTTAAGGAAAGGTGCATTCAGTTAATGGCTATTGGGTGTTTGGAAATAAATCCCGTGTTTGCCATATCTTTCAGCTTGGTCCAGGGAGAATGCATGACTCTGGAGATACCACAAGTTTGTAGGTATCTCAGTGCTGAATATACCATAGAATAATTTCCCCAGGGCACAGCCAGCAAGGTAACAAGAGTCTCTTGGAATATCAGAATCATGAATGATCAGTGGTTGCATGAAGGACTTAGTGGACCAGCTTGAGGGTAGTATCAGAACTTTGCACACCCAAGCATGCTGAGGAAGGGATTTTAAAAGTTAGTGTATCTACAATAAAAATGGGAAAACAGGTGTGAAGACCAGTGATCTAGAAGAGGTCTCAATTCATAGGAAGAAGAGGTATACTGAATGTGGACTTGTCAGCTGAATGTCATGGCAGATTGGAGACATCAATAGCAGATGCAATAGAGGTAAAGGATGATACCTAGACGCGGAAAGATCAGGGAGCCTTGATGATGGCCAGTGCTGGCAGCAGACATTACATGGACAAGACATCCTTGACTCAGTGTCAGGAAAACATGTGAGACCACTTAGAATTTATATTATTTCAGGGATAGGAGAAGAAGGAGAGAGAGAGAGAGAAAACTTGGTTTGACTCATTTTTATCTTGGAAGAGGCTATATTACCTTGAGTTGGTAAGATAAATTCTTTTAGTTAAAAATGAATGTTGTAAACCAAATTGCATTCGGTTTTAGAAGTAAAAATTACATGTTTGAAAGACTGAATTCATGACTGTGACATTCAAACATGCCGTTCGCTCTTTGCATACTTTTCACCCTTTGCTGAAGAACAAGTAAATAATAGAGGGAAACTGAGTAAGAAAACACTTCTGTTCTTATCAGTTGTGTTACCTTGATTATGTTGCTTAATGTCACTGACTTGTAGTTTTCTTATAAAGAATAACTATTCATACAGTTGCTGTCAAGAATAAATGTGATACTGGTGAAAATACCTAGCGTGTGGCCTGGCACATGTAGATTTCCAATAAATGCTTGGAAAAGCATAATCTGAAGAAATTTAATGGAATAATATTACTTCTTACCATTTCATATGGTATTTAGCTTTCGCTTCCGTACTAAGGCAAACGTTCTGTGACCCATTGAGATTTTCAAGTCACCATTTTTGTTCTTCGGTTTCTGGAGTCAAAACATTCCACCATTCAAACACAAATGAATTTGCAAACCTCAGTGGACGTCTTTTGAAAAAAAAGACACTGGTTGACTTCTGATTGCTGCTTTAAAAAACGCCCTGAGGAATGTCCTAAGTTTTCAACTGTTATTAGAAGTACAAGTTTCAGTTTTGAATTAGGGAGAAAACATACCAAGTACCCCAAAGTCTCTTTATATTAGGGTAGTCCTAGATGTAAGCAATGAACCCTTGCAGATGCTGATCTGAAATAAGCCTTGCTATTCTAGAAGTAATCCTCTATAGCATTCATCTTTATTTTTAAAACTCTGATATTTAATTATTTGAATTTATTATGAGACTTGTATAGACTCATTATAATTTACATGAAAGGAAAAGGTGAATGCATTTGTGATTTTTCATTTATTATTCATGTATTTATTCATTCTATTTTATAATATCAGTGGTTGCACTGATGTTACCGGGATGTGTGCATTTTCAAGAGGCTCTGCTCACCTCAAATATAATAACTCATACCTGCAAGCTATTTGGGAGCACTTCTTCTCTCATGTGATCTGGAATGTACAGGTAGAAAAGATGCAGCATTTCCTCAGGATATTTTTTAAAGCAGCAATCAAAAGTCAACCAGTGTCTTCCTTTACAAAAGATGTCCACTGAGGTTTGCAAATTCATTTGTATTTGAGTGGTGGAATGATAGGCATGAAACTAATTAGAGACCAAAGGCTACACTGCCATTCTGTCTTCTTCTGGGTACAGCACACTCTAGGAGTTTTCTGACACAGAAGCTTGAGGGGGAACATATGGCTGAGATTCTCATTCTTCAACAAGTCCGTCCAAAACAAAGCCCAACATTCTGCCCATAGTTTTTTGAATTTTAACAAAAAGCCTGAAGAAACAAGAGGAAGTTAAAAAATATTCTAAACAGTACTTTTAGAAGTCATCATGGCAGCAACCTTTAATAAAGTAATACATATTTTGATTGGGTTAATATTTTTAAATAATGAATTTGGACTTTAAGTTTCACAATAGCATGTAAATTATTTAGAATTTATAATTGCAATAAAATCAAATGTGGTTGGTAAAATAATGATATGAAGAAGCAATCTGTCATTGTCTTCCCAAGACCCATGTTTTCTTTTAGGTAAAATGAAGACCTGGTATTCAAAGATCTCTAATTTCCATTGCTGCTCACACATTTTCTGAAACTATTTCATCATTTTCTTTTGTTGTTGATTTTACTTTTGACTTTCTCAGCACTTAACATAGATGTCTGATAGCTTTATCTTTTATAACCATGCTTTTGAGACTACAATCTTGTGACACCGTGGATTAAAATGAGACTTGTTTGGAGAAAAGTACTATAAGAAAATGGACATTATATAAATAGTAAATTAAAAACCAAGTGTCATCACTCGGAACCTGGAACTCCAGGTGTTCAGTGAGAAACATGGTATCTCCTATATGACATTAGGAACTTATTAGGAAGTCAGTGACAAATTTTGCTCTTTTTTACATTTTTATGACGTTATTGAAGTCAGCAGAAACTTAATATGAGTAATAGGGTCAGAATATGACCTTTGCAGTAGGTGTCATTGTTATCTGTAGCCCTGTTCTTATATCACTCTCAGAGAGTGTTTTGTCAAATTCAATTTCAAATCAGAAGCCAGTTGCTTTTGCACCTGTGGGCTGAAACAAGCAGAAACAGAGAGATTGTTGTGCAGGATGCATTTTCTGGCCTGGAGCCACTAATTACAGAGGCTGTGTTGGAGGAAGCTGAAATGCTTAGATGAAAAAATCTGAATGCTTAGATGAAAACTCCTCTTAAAAGGATTGCAAGGAACATTTTCATCTAAGAAAACAGTCGAATTTTAAATTTAAAACACTTTGGAGATGGCTGTGTAGTAGTTTAAAGTCAACCTAGGTGTTGTGCTGTATATTATTGACTCTGGAATCAGTCATGTTATGAAAGAGTAATACTTAAACTTGATTCTGTTTCTCTTTTCTTTAGAAATCTAGACATGAGACAGATAATCTTCATTATGTTGATAACTGACATAAACTGGAATTAGAAATGAGAATACAGTTAAAATTTTTGTAGAAAGAATAGAACAGACCTATATCCACAATGACCTGGAATATATTAACATTTTCCATCCGTAGTCCATAGAGCCTCTCTTAAATTTCTTTTTAATTTGGATCAGTGTGGCCAGTTCACAAGAAGTTTTCAAGTCTATCTAACGTAATCAAAATAGATAAACAAAACTGGATTTCATCTATCTGATAAATTTAAAGAAATTCAAGATGACACTTAAGGTTTTATGAGATAAAATGTGTTATTTATATATAAAATGCTTAATGACATATTTTAAGTTTGATTATTAATGTAATTCAACATAAGAAAGGATTTAGTCTCAATTCCACAGTTAATAAACTGCAAACATTTATAAACAGAAGAAAAAAGCACTAAATATTTAACAAAATGACAAATTAGAAAAAAAAAAGATTATGGGATTGTTTTTACCCTTCCAATAGCAAATCATGCTAGTTTAGGTTATACAAGTGAAAAATTCACTTTATATAGTCTATTTGAATTTTTTAAAAGTATCTTTGGGATTCTACAGAGAACTGGAGTCCAAGATATTATATGAGTATAACACAGATAGTTATTTTCTCAAGAAAATGGCTTAGAAGACAAAGGGCAAGGACATAGTTATTTTGTACTAAGGAGGCATGCCGTCATTTGCATCAGTTTAAAAAGGTGTCAGGTTAGTTTTATGTTTGGTAAATGGTAAAACACTATAGATTTTTTAAGCTGTTAAATATTTAATAGCTATTGACGTTAGCTCCAGAAAACACCTTTGATTCAGAGATAGTATTCTAAGATACTCGCATACAGTGATGCAGCAGCCAAAAGAGCTAGTGCAATTTTTGAAAACAAACCAACAGTGTGCTCAGAATTTTTTTTAAGGCTATACAATGGATAGAGACAGGTATAAATTTTCAGGCTCAAAATGCTAAAAAATAGAAAAACTGGACAGAAATAAAATCTAGATACATACATTTCTTAATGTCATGAATGAAGACCTTTTTTACAAAAAATTATCAAATGCTAGAGAAATGCACACATTTAAAATGTTATCAATAAAAAATGAACTTTTACTTGATATAGTCAACAGAATTTCATAAATCTAAAGGTTAATAATCATAGAGAATACAGTTTAATAAACGGAGTTAATGATTTTTGCCTTTAATCAAAGAGCCACATGGAACTTATTACAGAAGCTGTGACTAGTTGTCAAGGAGAACATCATATCCTTCCACAGTGTGGCTCTTAAGGCCCCAGAATGCAAATAAATATAAAATTCACTAGGGCCCTACATATAATAGCTTTTGTTTGGATCATTTGAAGAAGTTACTTCAATAAATAAAATTAAGTTCAATAGAATATGTTTTTATAATACATGTAGGGAGAAATAATTGAAATAAATATTAGACAAAAATGATTAGCTTTGTTAAGTATTAAAAATACACTAAAATATTAGTGTTTATAATAAGCTAGTCTCAATAGCAAAATATTTTTGTTAAAATTATTCATTCTATTTGTGCATTTTAATATTTCTATATACAATTGGACAAATTTATATACCTTTATTATAGATGGATATTATTATCTATAAATATATGCTTTAGTTTTCAGAAAACTTCAAACATTGTTACCTAATCCATTCATATGTGAACATGAACACCTGACTTTTGATTAGAAAGTTGTTATGGTTTGTCTGTGACCCCTTAAGAACCAAGGAATGATGTAGAGTCATGCATTAGCTCT
Source organism: Macaca thibetana thibetana (assembly GCF_024542745.1). Lineage (NCBI taxonomy): Eukaryota > Metazoa > Chordata > Mammalia > Primates > Cercopithecidae > Macaca > Macaca thibetana. The sequence goes on from NC_065578.1 coordinate 170,844,325, forward strand.
CTGTCTTTCCCTCATTTTAGAAAATGAATTATTTAGTAGCAACTTTGTGTATGTCATTAAGATTAAATCTCTGTCAAAATTGTCCTGCAGGAACTCTAAAGGGTCTGAGAAAATAGCTTTGGCATTAACAATGTTGCTAGTTTTTTACAGTAAAAATGTTGCTTTTTTCTGACATACACTTTGTGTATTTATGTGGAGAGGGTGTGTGTTTGTGTGTGTTTGTGTGCATGTGTGTGTTTGGAGGGCAGAATAAAAATTAACTAACTAAAAAGTGGGTAGACATATATTATTCCATTAGAGATATGTTATTATTTTTTTGTGCATGCAAGTATGAAAACTTTTGGAGTGCCAGAGGACGAATGGGTATGATTTGTTAAAGTTGGATATATTGATAGATGATATATTTTTCTATTACATAAATTGAAATGGAGAAATGCTAAACTATGAAGTACTAAAGGCAGTAATATAGTTGTTTAAAATGACATAGGAATGGAATAAAACATATGATGACTTGGGATGATATTTTTCTATTTTAATTTACAAAATTAGTTTAAAATAATTATTTAATATATATTAGATGTTGAATATGATTACGGCTGAAAGACAACTACTTTGATTATGGATGCCCTGTGTCCACACACAATAAAAAGTCTTACATCCATAGCTGCTAGTAAAAATTTTATTTTCTTCCAGATTTGTTGTTTTCATTCTTTAGCTCATGAAAAGAAAGTCCAAAAATTACTATTCTGAGTTTCTACTTGAGAATTTTTTGTCATTATGAGAAAAACCTTTTGATCTTAGTATTCTTACAGTTATGATCACACAATGTTTTCTTCTGCATTCTACTTAGTCAACCATAATAGTAGCATACTTAATCTTATTCAAGAAAACTGTAAAAATATTAAATTATTTGCAAGCATTGCAGCTTTATTTAATTAAAATCTCACTTTACTCTTAAAATATTATAAGGAAATGTGAGGTGAAGGCAGTTTATAGAAATTCAGCATACTAAATGTTATCAGGGAGCAGGATGTAGTTCTTGATCTCATATCGTGATAAACTCACTTTGACTGGGTTTCCATACTTTACTAATTACTATTCTCATGAAACAGTTTTTGTTCGGAACAAGATGTTAACCTGTGTATTAGTTATGGCATTACACCTGTTTGTGTGTCTCATTGCTGCATAATCTTTCAATTAGTCAAAATTTAGTGTATCTAATTTCTTCAAATGGTCATTGTAAAATAAATAGAAGCCTTCAGTGTGAGGATATTTGGATTGTGTAGATACTGCGGAGGCTTTCTATCTGAAAAGAAACTCTGTTTTGATAGTCTTATACAAACAAACCAAACCTCATTTAATTTGTAAAATAATAGACAACTGATAACATTTATAATAGTAGTGGAAGTTACAGTAATAGTTATCAAAATATCTTATATTTTTATTAATAGTTTAATATAAATATGTATATGTATGTCTTTACAGATATGAAGACGTTCATGATAATTAACTCAATGTTTATTGATGACCCAGGTGCTCAGAAGGGGAGAGGAACCCAAGAACTGGTGAGCTGCACTGAACACTGCCATGAAGTTAATTTCTGCTCTGAACTCTGATAGTCCTGGTCTAATTTCATTTTCTCACTCACATTTTTATTTACCCAACATTAAAGGGGGAAATTTTCTCCCTGATTTTTTTGAGAGAATATGTAGCCTAAGAATCAGACTCTATAGCAAATGGGTCAAAAAACCAGAGGTCCATCTGAAGGGAAAACAAACAAACCAACCAACAACAAACAAGCAAACAAACCAAACCAACAAGCAAAAAACTTGTGAGGTTGAAGTAACGGAATGAGGGATTCTGAAGGATAGGAAGCTGTAGAGTAGTTCATTATTTCTTAGGAAGAACTGTTAGGTTATGACAGAGTCCAGGGAGGGTGTGGTCATGGAAAAGGGTGAATAAGTAGAAAGGAAGTGAAGTTGTCTGAAAACAAGTAACCAAGATGATGAGAGATGTTGAAGAGCTATAGACATGAACACTGTAGGCACCTAAGATGATGTCATGATGGAAAGAAGAAGTCTTAAGAGCCTCAAATGCCATGCTCAAGCAAGAATTATATTCAATGTCTCTCTTTCTTCTAGATGAACACATACTGCATTAGATACCAACCCTATTTCAGTTTGTAATTCAGGTGAAATAAATCAATTCTTCCTCGTAAAAAATAAGAATTGGACTCTATAATATTGAAAATAATATTTACATAAAAGGAAGAGAGCAAAATAATGTAAATTATTTATTGAGGTAAAAAATGAAGTAACATATTAAAGTTTCAACATAAAATGTTAATTCTTTTCTTAAAAGCCCCAGCTACATTTCATGAAAAAGACATTTTAAAAAAAGAGAGTCTACATCAGGATTTTCCAAGTTAAAAAAAGCAACCATAAGACAAAAGCACCTTAGAGGCTTCAGTATGGAGAAAGGGATAATTTCTATAATGTCAACATGCAATTTAGATTGTAATTGCTTTGCACTTCAAACTATGTGAACAAGTCTGATAAGGAGAGGGAAGTATATCCTACAGTTTTTTCCTTGATGTGATAACAATGTGTAAATATTTTTACTTTGCTTCATTTTTTTCTGTTTAGACAAAATAAAAACCCAAAATTAATACGGTTTAAAGTGGTATGGGAACATAGTACTTTAGTTCAAATAAGAAATTCTGAGTTAATAATCTGATCCATTTTCTTACTCTCAGGTGACAAGTTAAAATAAAACCCCAAAGCCTATTCTATTTTTAGATTCTTTAAGACTATTTTGGAATTAATGTAGTTTGGGGGTTACTTTTTACTCATGATTATGAAAAAAAGCTAGTAAGTTCACCCTTATCAAGTAAAATCAGGCAAGAGAGCCTGGTGAAATCCTGTTTTTATAATTATCATACATTAAGTAATTATGGTTTGGGACGTAATTCTTTTCAATATTCATACCTCTTTAGAACTTGTAATGCTCAGTGCTTGCTTTGAAGTTAAGAAAGCTCTGGGTACAGTTAAGATGCCTAAAAAGTACTATGAAAGTGTTAAATCAGACCAAAATTGGTGATAAAAGGGAAAGTAATAATAGGAAATATTCATTTTGTTTTGAAAGGTGCCCAGACAGTCATGTCAGGACAGCTAATATGCAATTGGTTTTGTATTCATGCTGTTCAACTACATGTGGGATCATGAAAAATTCCCAGTAGCTCTGCTACATTTCTTTCCTGTTATTGTTCTTATTTTAGAACCTTGATTTCACTTAAAAAAATGCATGAAATGCCCACCTCAGAGCAAACTATTTCACCCCATGTGTCTTCTATTGAAATAGCTGCAATTTACAGGATCTGTAGATAAAGAGGTCAATTTGTTTTATATAATGTGCTATTATTCAGGAAATACACTTGATTTTTAGATTCAGAACTTGAGGTTTCAAATATTTGCTGTTCACCTAATAGAGTATCCTGGATATATAACTGTCACCTGTTCCTGGAGTCACTGCTGCCTTCTGGGTCCCTTGCTCATCATCTCTTGTATTCTCTTTTGCCCATCTTCTCCCCGGAATGTGGTCCTGTCACTCCTGCTCTTAACTACCAAGTGAATTGGAGGGAGTGCCTTCCTTGTTAACGTGGAGATTCACACACCTCATAGAGAGATGCTAAATATAGATTAGCACCTACATTACGCTTTCTTCTTGATATAGCAGAAGAATTAAAAGTTCACAAGAGAAAAGTTTCAAGAGAGAAACAAAATATGAATACTAGGCACTTGTCTGAAATGTTTTGTGTCTGGAATATTTGATATTTGCAATTTTGTTTTCTCTTCTCAGGGATCTCCCGTCACTGAGATGAATATTCTATATGAATGTTTTGCTTGAATTAGCGAATATAATTATTTACTAATTATTATGTTATGAAAATTTCAAAGTGACATAAGTAATTAGCACAACAAATGTGAAGTATGCAGGTGGAGTGCACAACATTCTAACCGTCTTAGCTGAAATTCTAGATCTTTCTATGTAGCTGAAATTCTAGACCTTTCTGTGTCTTAAGTTTGTTTGTTTAATGTTAATGTATTGGTAACTACTAAAAAGCCTAACTAATAATTGTTAAATAGTTAGTGACTGGATTTGTTCATATACATTGATCACATTCTCTGAATGTTAAAAATTCCTACAGCTAAAGGAAAAATTGAAGTAGCTATTCCACTATTATCCTCTGGAAGGTGGGATGGACCCCTGATACCAAATTTGGTCTAGATGTTGAGGCTAATGACACCACACACATACACTACGAAGGTATGTAGAGCTGTGCTACTTTCCTAAGGAGGATTTCTGGTGAAGGCAGCACAGGCTCCCAAGCTGGTCTAATAGAAGGGAGAGGCCAGGGGCTTTGATTTTTATTGTGCTTTGTGGGCAGGCGAGGTGAAGTTTCCCAGGTTAAGTGGGGCCTTACATATTTGGAACTTTCTATTGGCACTAAAGGAGGGAACCCACCTGGCTTTCTTATGGTCTACCCAGATATTGAGCAAGAGAGAACATGTAAGAGATGGGACCTAAAGCTGTCTGCAGTCAAACACCAAAAATGGAGTCAAACTCTAAAATGACCTTTCTAAAACCAGTCCCTTGATAATGTCTCTTATCTCTGCCTGCACTGAAGTCTTTAATTCTCTACCCTCTTAGGCTGCTTTATTTATTGATTTTCATGGTGCAGGTCACAACTGACTAACATACAAGTGAGCCTTGGTTCATTATTTGCCTCTTCCAGCTGAAACTGTAGTCTCCCCAAAGCAAAGGTTGTGTCTGTTAGTTTACTGTTGTATCCTCAGCACCCAGATAGTACAGGAAGAAAAATAGGCACATGATAATTAAAAAAAACATCTCTCAGATTTACTAGACTATAAGCCCCATGAAGGCAAGACTGTGCCAGTTTCAGCCATGGTTGATTCCAATGACTCAGAGAGATGCTTCACACCTCAGTAAATATTGGTGGAAAGAATTCATTCTTTCAGTTACTTTTTTTTTAGATTTGAATATTATTTTATTTATTTATTTTTGTTAATTATACTTTAAGTTCTAGGGTACATGTGTGCAACGTGCAGGTTTGTTACATATGTATACTTGTGCCATGTTGGTGTACTGCAACCATTAACTCATCATTTACATTAGGTATATCTCCTAACGCTATCCCTCTCCCCTACCAACACCCCACAACAGGCCCCGGCGTGTGATGTTCCCCTTTCTGTGTCCAAGTGTTCTCATTGTTCAATTCCCACCTGTGAGTGAGAACATGCAGTGTTTGGTTTTCTGTTCTTGCGATAGTTTGCTGAGAATGATGGTTTCCAGCTGCATCCATGTCCCCACAAAGGACATGAACTCATCCTATTTTATGGCTGCATAGTATTCCATGGTGTATATTTGCCACATTTTCTTAATCCAGTCTGTCATCGATGGACATTTGGTTTGGTTCCAAGTCTTTGCTATTGTGAATAGTGCCGCAATAAACATACGTGTGCATGTGTCTTTATAGCAGCATGATTTATAATCCTTTGGGTATATCCCCAGTAATGGGATGGCTGGGTCAAATGGTATTTCTAGTTCTAGATCCTTGAGGAATCACCACACTGTCTTCCACAATGGTTGAACTAGGTTACAGTCCCACCCACAGTGTAAAAGTGTTCCTGTTTCTCCACATCCTCTCCAGCACCTGTTGTTTCCTGACTTTTTAATGATTGCCATTCTAACTGGTGTGAGATGGTATCTCATTGTGGTTTTGATTTGCATTTCTCTGATGGCTAGTGATGATGAGCATTTTTTAATGTATCTGTTGGCTGCATAAATGGCTTCTTTTGAGAAGTGTCTGTTCATATCCTTTGCTCACTTTTTGATGGGGTTGTTTGTTTTTTTCTTGTAAATTTGTTTGAATTCTTTGTAGGTTCTGGATATTAGCCCTTTGTCAGATTAGTGATTGCAAAAATTTTCTCCCATTCTGTAGGTTGCCTGTTCACTCTGATGGTAGTTCCTTTTGCTGTGCAGAAGCTCTTTAGTTTAATTAGATCCCATTTGTCAATTTTGGCTTTTGTTGCCATTGCTTTTGGTGTTTTAGACATGAAGTCTTTGCCCATGCCTATGTCCTGAATGGTATTGCCTAGGTTTTCTTCTAGGATTTTTATAGTTTTAGGTCTAACATTTAAGTCTCTAATCCTTCTTGAATTAATTTTTGTATAATGTGTAAGGAAGGGATCCAGTTTCAGCTTTCTATTTATGGCTAGCCAGTTTTCCCAGCACCATTTATTAAATAGGGAATCCTTTCCCCATTTCTTGTTTTTGTAAGGTTTGTCAAAGATCAGATGGTTGTAGATGTGTGGTATAAAACCACATGATTATCTCAATAGATGCAGAAAAGGCCTTTGACAAAATTCAATAGCCCTTCATGATAAAAACTCTCAATAAATTCGGTATTCATGGAACATATCTCAAAAAAATAAGAGCTATTTATGACAAACCCACAGCCAATATCATATTGAATTGGCAAAAACTGGAAGCATTCCCCTTGAAAACTGGCACAAGACATGGATGTGCTCTCTCACCACTCCTATTCAACATAGTGTTGGAAGTTCTGGCCAGGGCAATCAGGCAAGAGAAAGAAATAAAGAGTATTCAATTAGGAAAAGAGGAAGTCAAATTGTCCCTGTTTGCAGATGACATGATTGTATATTTAGAAAACCCCATTGTCTCAGCACAAAATCTCCTTAAGCTGATAAGCAACTTCAGCAAAGTCTCAGGATACAAAATCAACGTGCAAAAGTCACTAGCATTCTCATACACAAATAACAGACAAACAGAGAGCCAAATCATGAGTGAACTCCCATTCACAATTGCTTCAAAGAGAATAAAATACCTAGGAATCCAACTTACAAGGGATGTGAAGGACCTCTTCAGGGAGAACTACAAACCACTGCTCAATGAAAGAAAAGAGGACACAAACTAATGGAAGAACTTTCCATGCTAATGGATAGGAAGAATCAATATCGTGAAAATGGCCATACCGCCCAAGGTAGTTTATAGATTAAATGCCATCCCCATTAAGCTACCAATGACTTTCTTCACAGAATTGGAAAAAACTACTTTAAAGTTCATATGGAACCAAAAAAGTGCCCTCATTACCAAGACAGTCCTAAGCCAAAAGAACAAAGCTGGAGGCATCACGCTACCTGACTTCAAACTATACTACAAGGCTACAGTAACCAAAACAGCATGTTACTGGTACCAAAACAGAAATATAGACCAATGGAACATAACAGAGCCCTCAGAAATAATACCACACATCTTTCAGTTACTTTAGTATAGCACTTTAGCATGGCTCTCCTGTATCTTTTACTTTCAATGGAGACTAAGCTATCTTTAGTGAAATCTTGTATCATTTAAGTTCCAAAATACAGCAAGAACATGTTAACTGAATCTTGTTAACTTTTAATTAAATCCTGTTGATTTGTTTAAAAGTTTGGGCAGAGCAGCAGCTTTATCAGAAAAGTAAAAATTGGGAACTCACTTCTAATGATGAAATGATGCTAAAATTACAAACAGTTTAGGGGTATGTACACAGGACTATTCTTTTGTTCACAGGAAGCAACATGAAATGTCTTATTCCTGAAAAACTAGGTAAATTTTCAATTTAAAATCAATTATATAAAACTACAGGACAGCACAATTGAAGTCAGGGAAAATCTAATAATCTTCTGATAAAATATGGGTTTTTATAAATAAACCCAACTCCTCCCAACATAGATGAATAAATGTATAGGTGGATACATAGATAGAGAGATAGAGAGACAAAAACAAATAAATTAGATGTTGCCATGCTTCTCAGTCTAAGCCACATGAGAATACAAAAGTTACTGCCTTAGGACTAAACAATACTTTTTTGATTCATTAAATGTTCTGAGACTTAGGTTGGTTAATTTTAGTTCTTCTAATACGTTCAGTTCACTCTGATTTAGTAACTGTTATCACAAAAGTGTCTGATATTCTACAACTGTGCAATTATTTGGCTGACAAACTCCAAGACTGACTGCAATGCTGTCCCAGCCTCGAAAAAGTGGCTTAGCCCATACTCCTTCCTGGTGTCCAAACCTTAGGTTTGCTTTCATCTGCCTGCTTTTTACTAGCAAAGAAAGGTGGAGCGCTAGAGCTTTTTCAGAGTAGTCTGTTGCTCAGCAACCAGGCTTGTCCTCTTAGGAAACAGGTCAGGAAAAAGGAAGAGAGATGAGGGGGTGATTAAATGTTTGTCTGCCATCTCTGATAAAGCAGATATCCTCTGAATGGAAATTGTTACAGACAGATATCTCCAACTCACGGGGAAACATATTGATCTCATTAGGCAAGGGGCTAATATCTATTTGCTAGAAATATTGTTTCACCATCACCTGGTGGGAAGTTTTAGTAGCTGTCAATATTATAGAATGGTAAGATAAACAGCATTATATTTGGTAAGGTCCTGAATTTTAGTATAGTATGACTATTATCTCAAGGTCAAAGAAAAATCATTCCAGAATGACAAGAAAGAATGTTTTATTTTATATAGTAGACATTATTTAGTCATTCAGGGACACTTTAAATGTCATAACAAAATCTAGGTTCTTTTTAATGACAAAAACTTATTGAAACATCTTTCTTCTGTTTCTTACTTAAAAATACTGATTGATAGTATTTCTCAGGAAATATTCTAAATACAAAACTGCATTGCAGAATCATGAATACCTCTCATTACAATTTTTGAGATAGGAAAATGCTTCTTTTAAATAAAATTTTCTTTTGGATTGTTGGGAAACTGAAAACAATACCCCAAAGTATGATGCTGTGGCCCGATGAGGACTTTGAGCTGAAGGACATTGGAAGGGTCTCAGAAGCGAAGTCTCTGATCCTTTCTTGCCTTTCTTTCTCCTGCTCCCCTTCCTTCCCCAAGGAAGGCCATAGAAACTGGAAATATTACTCCCCTGCCCCCACCTTTCTGGGTAGGAGCTGGCCAGAAAGAAATGATCTGACCTACCTTGTTTGCTGGTAGGTTATAAGACCATCATTCCAGAAGGGTCTTGCCTTATACCTGGGAGGAAGAAATGCCATACAAAGAGGCCAAGAAGAATCTGAACAGAAGGACTTGCTGGGTTTTCTGCCTCAGACCATTACCTTTAGCTCATACCCTTTTGTCCAATCATATTTGCACATGGCTGTCCATTCTTCATCAAACCTAAGAGTAAAAATAGACAGTTTACCTTAAGTCTTTGGGTCTTCATTTCAGAAGGCTTCTATGTCAGGAAAACATTTTGAATAAATACATGTGTTTTTCTTTTCTCTTGTTAATCCATCTTTTCTTACAGGAGTGTCAGCTGTGACCCTTATGATGGGTAAGGAAAGGTATCACACCTCTCTGCCCCTGCAACACAACATATTCCATGATGTGAGCTTGTGTTAACTATATAGCATTTGGCAGATTTATAACCCTAAGGAATTAAATATAAGAACAACATACGTGAAAATAGACTGTGGAAAAAGGAAACTATGATTCTTTAAAAGCCCTCTTTTGATACTTCTCTTAAATTTTCTTTATGTGTACACACACACACATACACACACACATACACACACACACATCTCAGCTGACATAATTACACTAAAAATCAACATTTCTTTCTTATATTACTTGACTGGCACACTATTTAAAAGAGCCAATATGTTACTTCAGTTATTTTTCAGTTCAGTTCTTTTTAGTGCTGTTAAGAAAGTAGAGCTTATCAGTTTTAAGTTCAGGGTCAGAAATGAATATGAAGTTTTAGTCAAGCAAGATGAATAAGCCCTTGAGATATGCTATATAATGTTGTAATATAGTCAAGAATAATGTATTCTACACTTAAACATTTAGGAAGGTAGATCTTCTGTTGAGTTACCATAATAAAATAACAAAATAAAATAAAATGTAGCGGATAGTTAACAGAAGGTGGAGTTTCCTCACCGAGAATAGCAAAGGGTCTACCCAGGACACTGCGGGTATTTGTAAATATGTCTTGATATTTCTGCCAGCATCTAAAACTAGGTCTATGCATCTCTTTGTTTACAATTCATTTATTCATCCATTTACTATTCAGCTTTTTAAAAGGCTAACAAGAAATATGAATAAATTAATTTAGCAATGACTTACTGCCTTTAATCTTGTTTTCTCGGTACACAATCTATTGGCTTTGAGAATTGAAGACAGCTAAGCAATTTAAAAACAATAGAAAAATATGAAGTGAGATTCAGCCCTTTCATATTCATGATGAACTCAATATATTACAAACCCAAAAATCAACCTCTATTTTACTTTGTCTTCCATAAAGTGGGGTTTTGACATCACCTTACATCTTTAATGAAGTATTGGAGTGCTATATGAGATCTTATTTTTGAAAATATTTTAGATCTTAGTTATAGCTAGTTATGTTATAATTAAGAATAATATTGTTCCTTGACCAAAAGTTACTAATTTTATTCTCTAGGTATCACTATATAATATACTCACATTTATATTTACATATGTATTTTGTAGTTTAGCTTAAGTAGTTATGATTTTTAATAATGGAAAAATTTTTATCACAAACACATATTATATGTGTTTGTTTGCATCTATCTGTCTGTCTCTCTGTCTATCTATCTATCTATTTATCTATCTATCTATCTGCCATGACCCTGTAGATTTATCTCAATTGGTTATAATTGTTATACTTCTGGTTAACATATCTATCTCGATATTTATATCTAGAACTGGAATGGTTCCAGTCACATCATTTTTACTCCTACTTTTCAGGTCTCATGCTTGCAGTAAAACCCCTGACAATCAGAAAGCAGAGGCATTCTATCTACTTCCAAGACCATTATACGATCCCCTGTATTATTGCTTAACTTTTATCACTAAAATATAGAGAGGCCACATTCTATGTGAGGGATGGCATTCCTCATAATTTGCAAAATTAGACTGATTTTCCATAGATATTTATATTTTAACATGATCTGGTTGAATTTAGCTGGGGAACAAAAATGGCAAAAATATGTTTATATTATATAGGCACAATGGACTTTTTAAAAAAAAAACAAGGCAAAGTCAGCTAACTTTTGCAGCAATTTTGAACCTAAGGAATCTCTCGCTTTATAAGTTTTGTTCACAACTGTAATAGACTAGCAGCGTATCAAACAATTTGCATTTAAACGTGATAATAAGGAAAAAGAGATTCTTTAAAATATAAAGCTCAGATCAAGAATAAATTGTACATGCAAATATGCTGATTTATATGCAGAGGATGCATTCTAACAGTGGGGCAACTAAAGATATTAAGGCTAACGCTTTTCCTGAGTGCCCAGTAATATTGAATTACAATTGAATACCTATAGAAATGAGTGTGACATCCAAATGGTTACCAAATGAATATATTATGCTCTGTGATGTTTCACTGAATTCTAAATGAGTTCAGAATGATGACATACCAAGAGGTGCTGAAGTACTTCAGACACACTCAGTCAAATGTGTATGTGGTTAAATAAAACCCCGTGGAATGTTCCTTACATAAAATTAGTTTTTTCCTATTCAAAGGGAAAGTACAGCAATTTATTTTTTCCTTGTAGTCTCATCACAAGTAGAAGTTTAATAAACTCCCTTTTGTTTTTAGAGAAACTTGCAATTTGAAAGTTACTTTGCAATGCTTTGGAACCATAATGCACTACACTTGTGATCTTGCCTTTAGTGTGCCCTATAACATTAAGTATGCTACCTCTTCTGTTTAATATGAAAATAAGTATAAGTGAACTAATGGCAGGACACTATGCTACCAACAGGCTTTCTAGAGAACTGGGGAATTGGGACATTTTTATTAGTTATATTATTATTATTATTATTTTACCATGTTTATATAGGAAATACTAAATGCTGTTAATTATATTACAATAAAATACTTATATTCTAAGTTCCTGCTCCTTTTTGAAAACACTGAAGTTATGTTGATAGAATTAATTTCAAGGAGTGAACCTAGAGTGGTCCCTCTGCAGATGAATTCTCTGAGGTGAGATCTGTCCTCTAAGAATAGTTTGGAGGAGCAGGTGCCTAGACCAGAGGTTCCCAGAGAGTTGTAACTCCCCCTGTTCAATTACTGAAGCAGAAGACGGGGCTGAGTCAGAGAAGAAAGCAGAGAGGAGCCTGGAATGGAATCTGTTTCTTGGGGCTCCGGAGAGAAAGATAAGGCCAAATTTAGCAGGCAGAAAAGGGCTCTTATGTTCCTCTCTTGTCTTTCACCAAGGAATAAAATCCAATAATTCATACAATATTATAAATTCTGATTCTGCCAATTACGTGCTATGAAGTCTTAGTGAGATTGTATCATCTCTGTAAACTCCAGTTTTTCAAGCTGTAAAATGGGGTGAAGCTTAGATTGTTGGGCAATTGAAGATACAACAAAAATATTTTTAAAGCCAGTGGTATGAGTATTATTGAGCCAATTCATGGTTGTTGTTACTCTTATTCAATTGGGTCTCCCAAGGATCCAGTACTCTAGGACTTGGCTGTCCAGACTTACTCCATAGTACAAATGCCTTGAATTGCTGTTCTTCTCATGCTTGAATCCCTCCCATGCTCTTCCATGCCCCCATTTTATCCTACTCCCTATTTCACTTCCATGTGTTAGCTCGCTGAGATTCTTTCCATTCTTCCTACAATCAAGTCCTTTGCCTCAGAGTCTCTATGCTGGCTGTCTCTTGATCTTCAAATGGTCAAGCTCTTCTTGTGTTCCTTTTTTTTTAAAAAAAAGATATTATTTTACTTTAGGTTCCGGGATACATGTGTAGAATGTGCAGGTTTGTTACATAGGCTGGCAAGGCTATGGAGAAAGGGGAACACTTTTACACTGTCGATGGGAATGTAAATTAGTCCAGCCATTGTAGAAAACAGTGTGGTGACTCCTCAAGCATCTAGAACCAGAAATACCATTTAACCAAGCAATCCCATTACTGGGTATATACCCAAAGGAGTATAAATCATTCTATTATAAAGATACATGCACAGGGATGTTTATTGCAGCACTATTCACAATAGCAAAGACATGGAACCAATCCAAATGCTCATCAATGATAGCCTGGATAAAGAAAATGTGGTACATATATACCATGGAATACTATACAGCCATAAAAAAGAATGAGATTATGTCCTTTGCAGGGACATAGATGAAGCTGGAAGTCTTCTTAGTTTAAATATCTTACCCTCTGCTAGATCTTCCCTGAGTAACCAATCTAATTATAAAATTATGAAAACATTTTCTACAAATCATCCTATTTTAATTGTCTTCTAGCAATGGTCATTTCTTAAATATTCTTGTTTGTTGCATTGATTGATTCTTTTTCCCTCCAATAGAATGCAAGCTCCATGAAAGCAGGACTTGGTTAATCTTGTTCACTTCTGTGTCTGCTCTACCTACTATGATGATGGAACATACAAGATACTCAGTACATATTTGTTGGGATGAATACATTTCTAATGTAAGGTGGCTGTGATGTTAAATTTACATTGTCTAAGTGTATGGAAAGTTCTCTCCTCTGTGCAGACAGTAATCCCTTACCCATTTAAAGTAGGTATTTCAGTTTTCTTTATGATATTCTGAGGACATTTTGCTCTCAACTGGAAATTGAATGGTAACACTTTTCTCCTTTTGCTCCTCCTCCTCTTTCTTTTTCTTCATTTTTGCAGTGACCCATGACCAGATTTACTGTAGTATGTCATGAAACTCAGTTGAAATTTCCCCATTCAGTGTTAGTGTAGAATGTAAGTAGCCTGAGATTCCAGTCAACAAAGACTAAATTTTAAAATATGATGCTGTGACTTCAGGTTTCTGTGCAGGGCTCTTAACAAAAGTATTGAGCTTCATGTCTGTCCACTGAACAAGACAGCATCATGGAATAAAAAGAGAAAAATCGTTTTCAGCCGACCTTTAATGACCTCTCTCTTTTTAAGGGGATACATGAAAGCTGTCCAGGTAAATGAGTTGGGCCCTTCACCAGTCATAGTCTTCAGAATGTGGTAGTGGAAATCGGCCAAAATCCTAAAACTGAATAAGGAGAGCTGTTTATCCGAAACAAGCATTTTATTTTATTCTCTGAATTTCAACTGATTGAATTCTGAGAACAACTGATTCAGATAATCACATATTATTAAATCTTCATATTGAGTATAAATTAAAAAGTATCCGCTATTTGCTAATGAGAGAAAGCAGTATCCCCACTCTTTTCCCTTTTAATAAAAAGTTGGATAGGTGCTGTATGAGTGGTCTGCCCTGAGAACCTTCTTGCTCTCTCCATTCTGCTCTCAGCCTCCCTGTGATTCTTAAAGAGTTTCTCCTCCCAATGAATGATAGAAACTCTGTTCTTCTCTCCTGTGCTTTCTCTCCCTTCTGATGTTAAAATTCTGTTTTCTTTGGATTTGCTTCCTCCACTGCAGAGTGGAGGGATGTGAAAGCTTCCAAAATTATGGAACTAGAACATTTCTGCCATAATCTATCCCTGCTTCCACTAATAATTTTTTTTGGTTCTTGTGCTGACAGTTAAACCCCTAAGAAACAGAAAGCAGATATGTTCTATCATCTTCAAGAACTATTTTCTGACCCCTTGTATTATCTGTTCAGTGCCCATCACTACAGTATAGAGATGCCACAATATATGTGAAGAATGGCATTCCTCAAGACCTACCTGCTAAATAAATCACACCAAACAAGTTTAATAGTAGTAAATTAATTTTTTCATGTTAAAAAAATTAAGATTCAGGGGATACATGTACAGGTTTATTACCTGGGTATACTGTGTGATGTTGAAGTTTGGGCTTCTACCAATACCATCGTCCGAGTAGTGAACATAACACCTGATAAATAGCTTTTCAACCCTTCATCCCTCTGTCCCTTCCTCCCCACTTTTTGAATTCCCAGTGTTTATTTTTCCCATCTTTGTGTCAGCCTGGACCTACTGTTTAGTACCCACTTATGAATAAGAACATGTGCTATTTGGTTCTCTGTTTCATTGCTATTACGCTTAGGATAATGTCCTGGAGCTGCATTTATGTTGGTACAAAGGCCATGGTTTTATTCTTTCCGTAGCTGCATAGTATTCTGCGGTGTATATGTACCACATTTTCTTATCCAATCTACCATTAATGGGTACCTGAGTTGATTCTGTGTCTTTGCTATTGTGAATAGCGTTCTGACAAACATACAAGTGCATGTGTCCTTTTGGTAGAACTATTTATTTTCCTTTGGGTATATGACCAGTAATGATATTCTGGTAGAATCATAATTCTATTTTTAGTTCTCTTAGAATCTCCAAACTGCTTTCTACAGTGGCTGAACTAATTTATGTTCCCACCAACAGAATCTGAGTGGTCCTTCTTTTTCTCTGCAAGCTTGCCAACATCTGTTGTGTTTCTCAAATTTTTTATTAATAGCCATCCTGACTGGTGTGAGATGGTATCTCATTGTGGTTTTGATATGCATTTCTCTGATCATTAGTGATGTTGAGCATTTGTGTTTTTGTATGTTTGTTGTCTGCTTGTATGCCTTCTTTTGAGAAGTTACTGTTCATATCCTTTGATGGGATTATTTTAAATGGGATAATTTGTGTTTTCTTCTATTTTCTTGTTAACTTCTTTAAGTACTTTATAAATTCTGAACATTAGTCCTTTGTCAGATGCATAGTTTGCAAATATTTTCTCCCATTCTATAGGTTGTGTGTTTACTCTATTGATTGTTTCTTTTGGTAATATACTCTACTAAAATAAAAAAAAAATTAGTTGAACATGGTGGGCTGTGCCTGTAGTCCCAGCTACTCAGGAGGCTGAGGCAGAAGCTCCTGCTTAATTAGATTCCACTTTTTTTTTTGTTTTTTTTTTGGTTGCATTTGCTTTTGAGGAGTTGATCATAAATTATTTGCCTAGGCCAATATTTGGAAGAGTATTTCCTAGATTTTCTTCTAGGGCATTATAGTTTGAGGTCTTACATTTAACTCTTTAATCCCTCTTGAGTTCATTTTTGTGTAAGGTGAGAGCTACGGGTCCAGTTTCATTCACTCTCCTTCATGTGGTTAATCAGTTTCCCACTACTATTTGTTGAATGGTGTTATTTTTGTCAACTTTGTTAAATGGTGTTGTTTATTTTTGTCAACTTTGTTAAAGATTAGTTAGTTGTACTTGTGTGGCTTTTTTTTTTTTTTTCAGTGATCTGTGTTCTGTTGCATTAATCTATGTGTCTGTCTATTTTTGTACCAGTGCCATGCTGTTGTGGTTAGTGTACCCTTGTAATACAGCTTGAAGTTAGATAATGTGATGGCTCTGGCTTTATTCTTTTTACTTAAAGTTGCCTTGGCTATTTGGAGTCTTGTTTGGTTTTATATCAATGTTAGAATAGTTTAGAAATCAGGAAGAGAACACAGACCAAATCTGGATCCCCAGATCTGCTGAAACACAGGGCAGGGATTTGTTAAGAGCTAGGGTGGAAGAAGGTAAAAGTCATCTGTGTTTGCTAATTGGCCTTACCAAATGGAAAATAAAGTTTTCCTTATCTTTGTGATAGTAGGTAATTTAACGACTTGGAACAAGGTGCCCACCAAAGTTATGCTCCTAACCTCCCATAGAGACTGGGAGGTGAGGGCGCTGTCTTCTTTGATGATTACATTTCAAAGGGATGGCTCCCAGGTCCTTGAGAAAGACATTCCTGGGTTGTAAAACTGACAAGAGGCAGCCAGGCATGGTGGTTCACGCCTGTAATCCCAGCGTTTTGGGAGGCTGTAGGCGGGCAAATCATGAGGTCAGGATATTGAGACCATCTTGGCCAACATGGTGAAACCCTGTCTCTACTAAAATACAAAAAAATAAAAATAAAAAAAAAATAAATTATCCGGGCTTGGTATCATGCCCCTATAGTCCCAGCTACCCGGGAGGCTGAGGCAGGGGAATCACATTAACCCAGGAGGCAGAGCTTGCTGTTAGCAGAGATCCTGCCACAGCACTCCAGCCTGGCCACAGAGCAAGACTCCATTTCAATAATGAATAAATAAATAAATAAATAAATAACCTGACAAGAGGCTTTTAAAAACATTACCTTCTCAAAGAGGCAGAGAAAGCACTTACAATTACAAGATGTTTTCCAAGTAAATGCTCTAAGAAAAGGGAAGTCAGGGTCTAGAGTCTAAAGTCAAGTAAAGCTGAGGGGAATGTTAAGGCCCTCTTGGTCAGACATAAAACTAATTTCTCTTAGGACCAGCTAAACTTAGGGGCACTTTATAATGAGAGATTGCTTCCTTTTTTTCCCATTTGCCCTGATGACATGTGGTCCTTCTGGCTAGCTTAAAGGTATGCCTGGCCTAATGCTACATTTATTTTCTCATCTTTGTCTCTAAAATGTCACAGAGTATGCTTTCCTAACAGCACAGTGAGTCATGCAGGCTTTTTGACCATCATCATGGTGTTTTTTATTTTCATATTAATTTGCATTCCAAAGGTATTGATTTTAATCATTTATTTTCCAGCACCAGCACTAACACTTGATGAATCCTTGCATGATATTATTAGAATTTTAAAGAAGATTTAAGTGACTTTATGTTAAAATACTAGAACAGTGGTAATCAAAATCAACTGTAGAAGTTCCTATGTGTGTAAATAACAGCTTGAATCACAAGATACTGTAAATGTTTAGAAGTGGAGATTTCTGTTTACCAACAAAAGTACTTCCTCCATGAGAAGCCTACAATTTAACAGACTTTATAATTCATATGCCTGTCAGCTCTGCAATTTTTTTCATTATTAACTGAATCATAAAATTATTTCACATTTGTATCATTTTAAACTTTCTCATGAAATTGGTTAACAATATTAATCAATAGCAAATTGTGAGTCTAAACTTTAATTTGCAAACAGCAAATTTGCACCTTAGTTAGCAATGGCTACAATTTTAGCCAGGTAAATTTTCAAAGAACAGATGCTCTAATGGCTTCGGGTCAAGTACATGAATGCTTGACAACATGTACTCACAATAGTTTATAACATTTCATCTGAGTCATCTTTGCAAATATCAATGTGCTAATAATGATGATACATGGGCAATAGTTGGGGGGACATTATTGTCTTCATTTACCTGCCAAATGTGCAATCAAGATGTTCATCTTTTAGATAGTTGTGAAATCTTTTCTTTAAAGATCAGTTTTTTCCAATTTTGTGACCACTATTTTATTTCATAGGACATTTTAATTAAATTATTGAATCACAATCATGAGGTATGATGTTACATTCTAATATTTAATGAAGGTCTGATATGACTTGAATGGTTCTTGCGTTATCGTTGAATTGACTGATCATGTCTCTTCAGCACAAGAGGTTACAGTTGGTATACTTTTTACAATAGCAGTTATAGCAAAGAATGCAGGCATGGACTTCATAAAATATATATAAAGAAAATTAACAATGTCTGCTCTGCACCAAGTTTGGTGACAAAACAGTAGAGTTCTGAACTTACGACAACTATAAGGAACAATGCTTTTGTCAATACTAAGTATGCTATTTTATTCTTTTAGCTTCAGTTAAACATTTATGAAAGCTATGAAGTATATTGGCATTAAGTATATTTTAAAAATGAGTAACAATAAAAGAAGATGAAAAACAGCAACTGTTACCAAATTGTTTAATATGTAGGAAGTTTTAGATAATGGCGAATATTTAATCTGAGTGCAGCCAAATTTTTTGCCATTAGAAGTAGCTTTATTCTTTGTAACTCCCTTTTACAAAAAGGTTATCATTTAAAAACAAAGGATTTTATTATCTATCAGAAATACACAAGAATTTGCAGAAGCTCAGGTTAAGATCAGGGTTAAAGTTAGCTATAGAAGGTGGCACCCCATGTTTTGCTTTTTCCTGGTGATTTGGCATTAAAAAGGGCAATTAAGCAATGTCTAAATCTTACTCTTTCATGCATGAGGTATGTATACAATGGCTTTCTCAAATTCAGGTATGAAGCTCCCCATCTACCTCCTCCACACTTCTTCCCTTCCACTCTGTGTTCCGGTAATAACCTGGAAGAAACTCTGACTCTTCATGAGAAAATTTAAATTATTTTTTAAAATTTAAACTATTTCCTTTAAAAAATGTAAGCACATTCTGAATTATCTGGATGATTATGTTGTAACTGAGTATATTTAGGCCTTTTGGAGCCCATATCTGTTTTATTGTTATTATTATTCATTTTAGACAGTAACTCTTAACATAAAATTTACCATCCTAACCATTTTTAAGAATACATATGCAGTGTTGACTATATGCATATTGGTGTGCAACAGATCTCTTGAACCTTTTCATCCTGAAAAACTAAAAATCTATACCCACTGAAAAACTCCCCTCTGATGGTTGATTTTAGGCATCAATTCTGCTGGATTAAGGGATACCCAGATAGCTGATAAGGCATTAATTGTTCTCAGTGCTTTGATAGGAACTGAGCTCACCTGTTTTCTGCTGAAAGGCAGGCCCAGGTGATTTGGCTTTTGGTGAGTATGAGGGGCTGCCCCAGGTGTGTCTATGAGAGTGTTTCTGGAGGAGATTGGCAATGAGGAAAATCTGTCCTCAATGTGGGCGGGCATGATCTGTCTGGGGTCCAGGATGGAACAAAAAGGTGGAGAAAGGGCAAATTCTTGCTCTCTTTTCCAGAGCCAGAATGCCCTCTCCTGCTCTTAGATTTCAGAACTCCTGACTCTGTTCTTTAGACTCTGGGACTCACAGCAGTGGCCCACTCAGGCCCTTGAGACTTTGGCCTCACACTAAGAGACCACTGGAATCTCTAGTTCTGTGACCTTCAGACTTGGATTGAGCCACGCTACTGGCTTCCCTGTTTCTCCGGCTTGCAGACGGCTCCTCGTGGGACTTCCAGTTTCCATTACTGGGTGAGCCAATTCCTCTAATAAATCCCTTTTCATATATTTGTCTCTACATATATCTTATTCGTTCTGTCTTTCTGAAGAAGCCTGGTTAAAACATCCCCCTTTCCACTTTCCTGCCAGCACCTCCCTGGCAAACACTGTTCTACTTTCTAAGAGTTTGACTATTTCAGATACTTCATGTAAGTAGAATCATACAGTACAGTCATATGCCACATAACTATGTCTTAAGCAATGTCACACTGTGTAATCTTAAGAGACCATGTTTATATATATGCTATATATATATGCTCTCTCTATATATATTTATATTTATGTGTAAACCATGGTCCCTTAAGATTATAATGGAGCTAGAAATGAATGCCTAGTGATGTCAAAGGTGTCATAATTTTATAGTACAATGCATTACTTCTATGTTTGCAGTGATGCTGGTGTAAACAAACCTACTGCACTACCAGTCACATAAAATTTTAGCACATATAATTAAGTACAGTGAATAATACTGGATAAAATTAATCAATGACTATGTTACTGGCATGTATTTACTACAATATACCTTTAATATTATTATAGAATGTACTCCTTCTACATATAAAAATAGTTAACTGTAAAACAGCTGCAGACAGGTCCTTCAGGAGGTATTCCAGAAGAAGGTACTGTTATCATGGGAGATGACAGCTCCAGGCATGTTATTGCCCCGGAAGACCTTCTAGTGGGACAAGATGTGGAGGTAGAAGACAAGGATATTGATGATCTTGACCCTGTGTAGGCCTAGGCTAATGTATATGTTTGTGTCTCAGTTTTTAACAAAAAAGTTTAAATAAATAAATTCCAAAATTAAAAAAATACTTATAAAGATACACAGAAAGACAATGTTTTTGCACCATTGTACCACTTTGTACAATGTGTTTGTGTTTAAATGTAAGTGTTATTACAAAGGAGTCAAAAAGTTTTAAAAAAATTGAAAAAGTTTACAAAGTCCAAAGCTAAGGTAATCTGTTCTTATTGAAGGAAGAAAACAATTTTAAAATAAATTTAGTGTAACCTAAATGTACAGTGATTATAAAGTCTACAGAGTGTACAGTAATATCCTAGGCCTTCACATTCACTTGCCAATCACCCACTGACTCACACAGAGCAGCTTCCAGTCCTGCAAACTTCATTCATGGTAAGTGCCCCACACAGGTGTACCATTTTAAATCTTTTATACTGCATTTTTACTATACTTTTCTATGTTTAGACACACAAATACTTACCATTGTGTTACATTTGCCTACAGTATTCAGTACAGTAACATGTTGTATGGGTTTGTGGCCTAGGAGCAATATGCTATGTCATTTTGCCTAGACGTGCACTAGGCTATACCAGTGTATTAGTGCATTTTCACACTGCTGATAAAGACATTCCCAAGACTGGGCAATTTAAAAAAGAAAGAGGTTTAATGGACTCACAGTTCCATGTGATTGGGGAGGCCTTACAATCGTGATGGAAGGTGAAAGGTACTTCTCACATGGCAGTAGACAAGAGAGTTTGTGCAGGAAAACTTTTTAAAAAAAACATTGGATATCGTGAGACTTATTCACTATCATGAGAACAGCATGGGAAAGACCTGCTCCTACAGTTCAATTACCTCCTACCAGGTACCTCTCACAGCATATGGGAATTCAAGATGAGATTTGGGTGGGGATGCCAAACTGTATCAACCACATATAATAAGTTTGTGTAAGTACTTTCATATTGTTTGCACAAAGATTATACTGCGTAATGACACATTTATCAGAACATATTTCCATTGGTTATATGATGCATGGCTGTATTTTTTATGTGACTGGCTACCTCACTTCCTATCAGGATTTCTTGTTTTAAAGGTTGAATAATATTCCATTTTATATATAAACCACATCTTCTCTATCTATTCCTTTGCTGATGGGCATTTAGGTTTCTTTTACTTCTGAGTTTTTGTAAATATTGCCGCTATAATGCAATGAACATGGGTAACATGTAAATATCTGTTTGAGATCCCTTTTTCAATTGTTTTGGATACATGCCTAAAAGTGAAATTACTGGATCATATGGTAGTGTTATTTTTAAGTTTTTGAGAAATGTTCATACTGTTTTAATAGGGCCTGCACCATTTTATATTCCCAACAAAAGTGCACAGAGGTTTCAATTTCTCCATGTCCTCAGCAACACTTACTATTTTCTGTTTTGTTTTGTTTGACAGTGACCATCCTAACAGTTGTGAGGTGATATCTCATTTTGTTTTGACTTGCACTTCTTTAATGTAAGGGAGCTTGAGCATCTTTTCACTTGCGTGTTTGCCATTTGTATTTTTATTTTAGGAGAAATGTCTATTTTTGTTCTTTGCCCATTTTTAGATTAGATTTTTTTTTTTTCTGTTGCCGTTGAGTTGTAGGAATTTCTTCCATTTTTAAAGTTGCCTTTTCACTTTGTTGGTTGTTTCTCTTTACTAAGCAGAAGATTTTTTGATATACTCATTTGTTTATTTTTGCTTTTGTTGCCATATCCAAGAAATAATTGCCAAATACAAAGTCATGAATTTTTTCTCTATTCTGTTTTCTCTTGGGAGTTTTATAATTTCAGGTCTTGTGTTTAGGTCTTTAATCTATTTTGAGTTCACTTTTGTATATGGTGTGAGGTTAGGGTCCAACTTCATTCTTTTGTGGATATCTGGTTTTCTCTACACAATTTGTTAAAGAGTCCCCTTCCCCCATTTTATTTCCATCATAACTTTTGTGCAGCCTTTTCACCTTCGTTGGAGATCATTCGACTATATGCATCAGAGTTTATTTCTGGGATCTCTATTTGGTTGTATGGGTCTAATACCTTTCTTTATACCAGTAGCAGACTGTTTTGAATACTGTAGTTTTATAATACATTTTAAAATGAGCAATTATGAGGCCTCAAGCTTTTCTTTTGTTTCTCAAGATTGTTTTGCTATTCAGGGTCCTTTGGGATTCCATATGAATTTAATGATTTGTTTTTTATTTCTTTTCTGCAAAATAATGCCATTGGGATTTTGACAGGGATTTCATTGAACATACAGATTGCTTCAGTATAAATTTTTTACAAATATTAAGTCTTCTAATCCATGAACATGAAATGGCTTTCCATTTATTTGTGTCTTTAATTTTCCAGGAGTGTTTTTCAGTTTTCAGTGTACAAGTCTTTTGCTTCCTTGGTTAAGCTTATTACTAAGTATATTATTCTTTTTTATGCTATTATAAATAAAATTATTTCTTAATTTTCTTTTTGGATTATTTATTGTTAGTGTATAGAAACACACTAATTTTTGTGTATTGATTTTTTATCTGACAACTTTATTGAATTATTTTATTAGTCCTAACAATTTTCTGTTTGGGGGTGGAATTTTTTTAATATGTAAATAATGTAATCTGCAAACAGATAATTTTGCTTCTTCCTTTTTTATTTAGATGACTTTTAATTCT
This sequence comes from Macaca thibetana thibetana, assembly GCF_024542745.1. Taxonomy (NCBI): domain Eukaryota; kingdom Metazoa; phylum Chordata; class Mammalia; order Primates; family Cercopithecidae; genus Macaca; species Macaca thibetana. The sequence continues at coordinate 170,867,787 of NC_065578.1, forward strand.
TTTTCTTCCCTAATTGTTCTGATTAGGATTTCTAGCACTTGATGAGTAGAAGTGATGAGAGTGGGCATCCTTGCCTTGTTGCTGACCTTAGAGGAAAAGTTTTCAGTTTTCACCATGAGTGTGATGTTAGGCTGTTGGCTTTTGATATATGGCCTTTACTATGTTAAGGTAATTTCCTTCTGTTTCTTGTTTCATTAGTTTTCTTTTTCTTTTTTAATTATAAAAGGGTGCCAAATTTTGTCAAATGCTTTTTCTTCATCAGTTGAGATTGCATGTGATTTTTACATTTCATTCTGTTAAAGTGTTGTATTACATTGACAGATTTTTATATGTTGAATCTTCCTTGCATTCCAGGAATAATTTTCACTTGGTCATGATACATAATCCTGTTAATGATGCTGTTGCATTTGGCTTATTAGTATTTTATGGAAGATTTTTTGCATCAATATTCATCGGGGATTTTGGTGTGTAATTTTCTTGTAATATCTTTGTCTGCTTTTGGTACTATGGTATTGCTGGCCTCATAAAATGAGTTCAGAAGTGTTTAATTTTAATTATCTTCACATTTTTGGAAGAGATTGACAAGAATTGGTGTTAATTTGCCTTTAAAAGTTTGGAGGAATTCTGCAGTGAAGCCACCTGATCCTCGGATTTTCTTCCTTGGGAGATTTTTGATTACTAATTCAATCTCATTAATTATAGGTCTTTTCAGCCTTTTTATTTCTTCATGATTCACTCTTGGCAGGTTGTACATTTCTAGGAGTTTACCCATTTCTTCTATGTTATCCAATTTGTTGGCATAAAATTGTTATTAGTATAATCATAGTAGTCTCTTACGAACTTTTTTAATTTCTGTGACACCAGTTCTGATGTCTCCTCTTTCTGTTTTTGAGTCTTTTATCTTTTGTCTTAGATTGGATAAGTGTTTTCTGATTTTATTAATCTTTTCACAAAAGAATTTGTTTTCCTCTTTCATCAGTGTTTGAAGTCAAGTGAAGTGAGACAGAAAAGAGTTCTTTGGGAAGCCCCCTGAAGAGCCAGAATATTGTAAACACACATTCCACTTTTCTCCATCCCTCCTAAGGAGGAAACCATGAACTGACCACTTTCTTCCAATTACAGTGGACTTTATTGGCTTCTGTCCACAGTATTACAAGGTCTATAGTTCTCCCATGAGCCACTGGGCTCTCTTGTTGTCCGTGCTCCCTGTGCTTCTAAAGTATATGACTTTCCCATTGAGTTGGGCAAGACAGACACCAATCTCTTGGGCAGCTTTCTGAAAAGCCAGAATGTTGGATATACTTTCCATCTTCTCTTTCCCTCCATAGACAGATGATGGAAGTTGGGATTTTTCTCTCAACCATAAACTGTGCTGGCTTGGGGGACAGGCTGATGCAGTTAAAATTAAGTTACTTTTCTTGCCTACTTCAATGTGATTAGCCTTGTGTTTGAGCTTGCCGTGGATATTATGACTTCTTAATGGGTTTCTGAAGTTCTTACAAGGCTTTTCAGACTGTATATTATTGTTAAGTCTTGTTTCTATAGGTTAACAAAGCTCAGGGTTTACTATTCTGTCATCTTGCTGATTTCACCTTCCCATATCTGGTTTTGTACTTGAGATCAAAATGGTTCCAAGTAGAAGGTCTACAATCCCTTATCTGAAACCCCTAGGGCCAGATATTTTCCATAGCTTTAGATTTGAGAAAGGTAACGCAGTACATACACTGAAAAGTATATAATTTCCCAAGGGAGGATGGGGAAATCACTGAAATCAATAGAAACAAACTTGAATCAAATCAAATTTCTATAATAACATATGTGGCTGTTCAAATAAGTGGGAAATAATGACTATAAATATACTCTTGTTAGATTGTATCAGGATTTTTTAAAATAAAAATCATTTGGATTTCAAATCATTTTGAGGTGGAGAGTGAGGATAAGCAATTGTGAACAAGTAGTTCTTTACTTTCTTTGACAAATAAGGCAATAATACAGTGTCCTTAATATATAAATGATATGTACATGAAGTGGTGGTGGTAATGATTTAGTGGATGTGGTTATTAATTTATTGCCTCTAAGCTCAAAATTCACCCTTTTTATCTTATTTGTGAAAATGGACCTGAGCTTTTTAGATATTTTTCCTTTGGTAGCTGGCTCTAAGGATTTGCAAATAAAGGGTGTACAGCAACTTCAATGCCTGGATCATTGAGTACATGGCAGCTAGCAGCTTTCCCTTGATACCACATTAGGCAGTCCTGTAGCAGACTGTCTCTGGTCAAATGTCTCTCCATGAGTAGGTTTACCTGGCATTACAAAGAATTTGTTTCTGGCAAGTTCTACTGGTACAGTACTACAGTGATTTCTTTGTCATAAAATGAGCCACAGTTCTAGGTTCTAAATGTCGTTCCTGTGGGAGCCCTTCCTTAAGTGTTCTGTCCCAACTCTAGAGGTAATAGTTGCACCTTATATTTGTTAATTTTGGATTTTTAAAATTCTCTTTACATCTAACTAGCAAATATGTTTTTACTCCAATCCAATGCAATAGTTATTCTTTATATTAAATGTTTCCTGTCCAAATTGTTCAGTTTCTCTTTCCTGATCAGACTCAGACTGATATAGTAGTCTCTTCATACAAATGTTTAACCATAGTTCAAATGGAGAAAGCTAGTGGAAAAATAGGAATTATCTATGGAACATACTAAAATCAAAAGAAATAATACTGTAGCTGCCAAAAGCACATTCACATTCTGAATTGTAATTTGACAACAGCAAACTAACTTGTTTTTGATCATGGTAAGTTAATGATGTTAATTTAAATTTACCTAATTTTAATATAGTTAAAACTGGGAGGGGGGAGGTTATTTAGTATTATTGGAATTATGAAAAATAGGAATTTATTCAGGTAACATTAAAATGAAAATAATATATCAATATTGGTTATGCACTTACATATTTTTCCGATTAAAATAGGTTTTTACCTGTTATGAGTTAAATTCTGTATCCTTCCAAATTGGTGAGTTGAAGTCCTAGCCCTCAGTACTTCAGGATGTGAACTTATTTGGAAATAGTATTGTTGCAGATGTAACTAGTTAAGATAAAGTCATAAAAGTAGGAGGCCCCTAATGCAATATGACTTATGTTTTTATGAAAGGAGAGAATTCGGACACAAGCATGCATGCAGGTAGAACATTGTGCATATGTGAAGATGGCCATTACCAGTCAGAGAAAGTGGCCTGGAACAGAGTCTCTCTTCAGAGCACTCAGAGTCAACCCTGTCAATATCTTGATTTCAGACTTCTGGCCTCTAAAATTCTGAGACAGTAAGTTTCTGTTGTTTAAGTCACCCAATTTGTGACACTTCATTTCACTAGCCCTAACACACTAATACAATATCTGATTAAGTTATAAAAAAGATACAGTTTTATCCTCTTCTGCAAATTTGCTCAATATTCTTGAAACTTTTATACACAATTAATTGCTTAGCTGAAAAAAGTTTAAGGCATATCTATTCATAAACTTCATTTTCTCTCCTAACTCTTCCAAGAATTTACTTGCAATATTATTTATTGAACTAACTAGAGCTTGAAAGTATCAATTTAAAATAATCTTTATGATGTCACTTTTTTTTTCCTGCCCCCTTTTCTCTGTTTACATGTTCATGTAACTTTAGAGAATAAAAAACCTTAGGACCAAATTGATCATCATATAGAAACTGTTAAGGTATAGAATATATAAATGTGATATATAATTAGACTGTAATGACACTTGAATCAAGAAGAATGTAAGGTAGAATGCATTGCATTCTTTATAATCGTAATTAGTATAGTATAGACATAATAAGCCTTTCTCTTTTTGTTCTTTTCCTTTTTTCATCGTTCCTACCTGTCAAGGCATTGATGCTTCTCTGTCTCTCTCACTTTTCTTTGGCATTACTCTCATGTAAATATATTTTTCCCGTCTCAATTGACATACAATTTTTTTCTTGAAAGATGGTAATTATTTAATTACATTTTAGTAGTTATTTTGTGTTCTAAGAACACATCATTTGTGTTCTTAGAGCTAAAGAAAATGGAAGTCAAGAAATCAGTAACACCAACAGATAGAAGAAAATTAGCCTCCGGATTCAATCTTTTCCTATAAATCATATTTGTTTGTTTCTATGACTAATGAATGCAGTATGGAAATTATTCACACTCCAGCAGCAACCTGGATAAAAACCCATTTTCAGAAGGCTTTGAATAAGAATAAAATTCAGCATTCATTATTTTAAATGCAAATAGTGGAATCTGAGTAGGATAAGAGTGTCAGAGTGGAAGGGCGTGTTTTCAGGCATTGCAGAAAGCTGTCATGGTGACTAGGAGGCATAGCAACTTAATTATAAAAATAAATCTAAAAGAGTGAGTCAGGCACAGGTTTGCGATTTTACTCCTGTCAATGTTAGATGGAGACTATATCCTGAAAATCTGTTATCAGGATCCTGAGAAAAGCCTTAGAGGAAGAACAGGATAACAGAAAATCATACTTTTATGAAGATAGAGATATAAAACATATTTATCTGCAGGTTATTTGAGATTCCAGCAACTATTTCTGGAACATTTTCTAAATTACAGTCAAGGAGTAATGTTTTAAGTGTGAAACAAAGAAAATAATATGTACTGATTTGTATTATATCACATATCTTGGGTTTTATAATGATAATTTTACACTCATCTTTTCCCATGAGTGTATTTTTCTCTGCCATTTCTCTTGATTATCATAAACTTAAATAAGTAGCAAAGACTAGGGCATACATATATTGAAATTCAGAGCAGAACATTAACTGGAAATCAATCCTAAATAATATGGCATCATTCTAAAGAGAGAGTATGTCCTCTCTCAGCTTGAGTATATTAGGGTAAAGTATCACTGAGATTAGTTTGAGAAATGTGGGGTTGAAACCCTGCTCTGGGCAAAGAAGTCCTCGTAGCCACTGCTGTGAGCTCTGTAGGGGCCAGACCCCAAGGCCCTGGTGTGCAGCAATTAAGCTTAATTGGCTAGTTGGACTTCTTTGGGGGATTGTGGAGGAGCCTAATTAGCAGCAAGCAGTTGATTTTCCACCAAGGTGCTCTTTCACTTCTTCCCACATTTAGACTTTGAACTGGATGAAAGTTTAGAGGTGAATTTCCCCCCAATGGTATGAATTTTGATGTGGAATGATCAGGTAGGAGATTACTGTCTCCATGATGGAAACATTCATTCTAATTCTATAACCCATATACAGTTCCCACTGGGAATCTCATCTGGCGATTACCTGGAGAGTTTCATGTGTTTAGTTTGTGAAACGTGGTTTTGTTAGTTGTTTCCCTACTCATGACCCCACCCTTCTAGAGAACAGGACCAAGGAAATAGGCAAGAGAGAGGCTACTTGATATATTTAAGGAACTGGTTACAGACATTTAGTCAAACTTTGATTTTTTTAAAAATTTAATTTCACATGGACCATGAAAGGATAACAAAATCAAGGTGCTTTTAAACATGTCAACCATGTTTGTAAGCACTTTTAGAGTTTGTGACCAACTTATATATAGTTTACAGAAAGCAGACAGACACTTCCAGCTTCAGTTTGTTGTGTTTTCTGCTTCCAGATTAGACATTACAGGAGTATTGAAAATGTGTTTACTGCATATGAAATGCTGTCAAACTGCTTTGTGAAAGGAACATTTCTTGCCCTGGAGGAGCTTATCACTCATGTAGAAAGAAAGTCAAAGAAATAGAATATTGTGGTCAATAGAATTTTAGATGAACATTTTATTTAACATCTGGAAGCAGAAATTTTCTTCCTTTCCAAGGCATTTCAACACTATATACATTTATCTTTCTAAAAGAAAATTTTGATTTTGTTATTCTGTTGCTGAAACTAAACTCCTTCAAAGCTTGTTCTTTACCCTGTACACAGAATGTGAGATGTTTTTTGGAAAGATTTATCTGAACTCTCCATCCCTGCCTAAGAACTTGATATATTCTTCCTCGAACTTTGCCCTTTTCTTTTCATAGCAAATGTGTCCTGGGCTTGTTTAATTTTCTCCCTGTTACTCAACTGTACTTTCCAAAGAAGCAGATATCCTACCTACCTTATGCATTTTTGTATTCCTAGAAACGAACTCACTGTGTGCCTCTTATCAAGTATTCAGTACAGATTTCTGGAGTATATGAACATTAATACCGCCAACTGGTGGCACATCATCAGGCAACAAAGCAAAACCAAAAAGAAAAGTTCTATTTCTCTTTTGTGTGGATACCTATAATCTTGATTTGTTATGTGTAGCTTGTAGAGTGGAGTGGTAGAATATCTAGGGACATCATATCTCCACATTCAGATTCAGCCATAGTAATCAGGAGACCAATGAATGCCAACACATAAGACTAAATCATTTATTTAAATGTGGAGCTGATTGGGCATCTCTCCTTTCTTTCCTCCATACCTTTGGAAGCAAAGAGTATGAGCAAAGAGTATGGAAACTCATCACTATGAGTTTCCCCCATTCGTTTTCATGCCCTATCACTCTGTCTGGTAGATTTTTAGGACCAGTTAAAGCATAACTTTTCCCTCATCTTTCATTAGAGGCTCTTCCTACTCCAAACAAACACATAGGCACACACACCCAATTTTTCTTTCTCTCTCTCTCTTTTTTATTTTTTTGGAGACGGAGTCTTGCTTTCTTGCCCAGGCTGGAGTGCAGTGGTGCAACTTTGGCTCACTGCAAGCTCCGCCTCCCGGGTTCACGCCATTCTCCTGCCTCAGTCTCCCAAGTAGCTGGGACTACAGGCGCCCGCCACCACACCCAGCTAATTTTTTGTATTTTTAGTAGAGACAGGGTTTCACCGTGTTAGCCAGGGTGGTCTCGATCTTCTGACCTCGTGATTCGCCCACCTTGGCCTCCCAAAGTGCTGGGATTACAGGTCTTTCTTTCTCTCTTAAACTTCCCACTGCCTCACTTCATTGATACACATGTCCACAGGGCCCTCTATCAGTGAATCCCTGTAATAATTTCCCTATAATGTGATCAGTGAAAGTAATATTTTATTTAACCCATTGAAATAAGTTTCTACCTCTTATTTACTTTTTTATCCATCACAGTTAGGAAACAACCTAATGGTTAGTTACTTCCTAGACTGCTTAATGGTTGAAAGGACCATTTAGATGACTGAGCAAATGGATGAATGGATGGATGGATACATATACAGACTGGAGCAGTAACTCTTTTTTCATTCATTGTCTGTCAACTTGGATTATTCTTACATTCCAACAACAGATTAGGTAGGTGAGAGTAAAAACTCTGCAGGAAGAAAATAATAGCAAAATAAGCAGCAAAATAAAAATACATAAAAAAACTTATTGCAGGTGCTCATCCTCATTCTTAGATGTTATGCATCAACATATCAATTTACTTAAGACATTTTTGCATTTTGTGGAGATTGTTGTTAATGTTGGAGTACAGATAGCATAAAGTTTAAAATTTTAACACCAAAAAATAAAACTAATTTTAATGCATTGTTTTGATTATAGTTTTTCTTAAAAATTCTTACTGTAGTGTATTTAGTGCATGCATAAATTATATCTGTGTACTGGATAGATTAGCAAATTGATAGGCAGCTGTCTTGTGCCACTCATAGAGGAAAAGGTGTTTAATTATTTTCAAAATGTGTATAATATTAGAATTTTGTATTATCCTAAATATACACAAGATGATTTAAACAAAGGGAATTACAGCTTTGTTATACCACAGCAACGGGCTCTCAGGAATACAGCAACACAGTACATGAAGCTGACTTTCAAGTGGGCAACCTTGCTCTTCTGCAATGTTGCATAACTATGATATGGAACCACAAGTAGTGTAATATAACTAAAACTATGTATGGTAAATTTAGGATTTACAATGATGACTTCTTGTTAGAAGACAGCAAACAGTAGATCTGAGAGCAGTAAAGTTTCAGTTGAGTCATTGCACTTGTGACACTTATTTTAAATGCAATCTGTTTAGCCCAAAGTATTACCAACTTTAGAAAATACGTGCCTCTTTCACAGGGCATTTCTCTTAACAATTTGTAGGCAGCCTGTTGAAGAGCTTTCAAAGAGAAAAATCTCATCTCATACAAAATAATGTACTTTAATATATTTTCATTGAGAATATCTTCTCTAACAAAAGATGACTACTACCTTTTTCTGTCGATTATTATCTCCCGCTCTTGGGGAATGGCTTCCTGCAAGGTCAAATGTGCCTCTATAGTCACAATTCACACAACAAAATGTCTGAGCGTTCTCTCCATGTTCCTTGAAATAAGATTAGTTATATTCTACTCTTTGGGTGGTCGTTAGGACACAGTTCTTTACAGGCTTCTCACGTCTTTGCCCATTTTGCAAGCAGAGGCACTGACTGCTTTGGTTTTGGTGCAATTTTTCGAGAATATTTGTATAGCAAATGGCCTTGGAAAGAGGCATAGTGTCTCTTTCCAGAGCAGAAGATAGGTATGTTTACTGCCCACTATAAAAGATTCAGGTACTCTAAGCTTAGCTTTTCTCTTTTGAAATGCAAGCTGCAGAGTTTACAAGTGTCACCTGACCCTCTGAGCATCACCCTGTGGAAACTGGGACTGGAAGTTACTGATGCTCTGACTACTATTACTAGTAATATATATTACTAATAGTAATGTATATTACTATTGCTGTGAACTATAACATCTTTTTTCCAGTTCTAGGAGCCTGTGTCTTCTGCTAGTATTCACGAAATTGTAGAAGGCTAACTCGTTAGCTTGAAAATAGGGTAATATATCATTCACATTAAGGAAGAATGGTAAGGTAAGATATATTAAGCACTGAGATGTAGAATTAATTATGCTTTGGTTTTAACACATACTTGTAACATATGTTCACTAACGTCTGAGTTGTTACATGGAAGTTTAGAATTCTACTAGGAAGAAATGCTTCATTATAATATAGTATGTGCATTTATTCAGTGTTATAGCAAGAGTAAAATTATATTTACATAATGTATTGCATAGCTCTTGAAAGCCAGTACACTGCCTCTTTTTGTCAAAAAGTTGGTACTTAGAATTCTAAGTTTAACATTTTAATCTTGAGAGGAAAGTAATCTTAAATGTTTTGCATTAAAAGATTTTCAGATACTTCCTACATAAAGTTCTTCAATTATTTCCTTTTATTTCATGTTCCTAAGAAATCATATTTTTCCTAAGCATGTATATGAAATGCTCATACTTAATAAAATTTTTTCAATTCAAATATGATTATATATTAGAAGTTAGATCATTTATATATGTTTAATTAGTGCTATATTATTTCAAATTCATGAAATATTACAAATTATAAGTTTGAGATTATTCTTTTAAAACTATTGTGAGGCCTAATTTGAACAACGATTTTAGATAACTCAAATACAGTTTTACAATGTATGCATTTCATAAAATAAATTAAATACCAAAATATTTAAATATCTTTTATTTCATATTATAGATTTAATAAAGTAATTCAGCATAATCATATTGTTATTATATATTCAGAATTTTGAATTATCTGAGAAATGCAAATGCAGTGGGATATAATAGTATTATTCTTATGCAAATTTAGTACATTTTAATGTTAATTTATAATAGTCAGTGTCTGATTATTATTATGTTAATAGTGAGAAATATGTTTGAGGTTAATGAGTTATGTGTATTTCATAGGTTTTCTTTTTTCAATGCCCTACCTTTCATAGATTAGCCTGGATGTGCTGTCAGGGACTGGCTATTTTCATTGTGGGAAAATGAAATTTTACTCTCAAGAATCAGTATTTTAGTAGATTTTACTCTCAAAAATATGATTTATTGTGCTTTTTTCTCCCTTGATTCATCTCTGGTTTTTGTTTCCACTATTTTCATATTTACTTTCTTCATTTTCTTTTACTCTTCATTTCAGGTTTCTTTGCTTTTTCCTTTTAGCTTTTTACTCTTAGACATTGACTTCTTAAAGAACAGCTTCTGATTGCAACTACCCAACATAACAGTGAAAAACAATAGCAACTGGACTCCTTACTAAATATATATTTTTGTATAATGTAAAAGGAATAAGAACATGAAATAAATTCTTTGAAAAATAGTTCACCAAAACTGTATGTTTGTGAATGTGCTTGTGTATGTGCATCAATGTAATTATGAGAAATGACAGAGTAAGCTGTTTAAAGTCAAACTCAAGTCCCAGTTATGCAGCTTGCTTTGGGACATTTAGCTACTTAACTCTTTTTTCTCTCTGCTTTCTCATTTGTATAGTTAACAAATTATCTAAAATTTGGAAATAAGGCAAAGGAAAACTGCATTTTTTTTTTAGTGTCACAATAAAATATTGTGCCACAGACTCACTCAGGGATTATTTTATTGCCTAGGGTAGGGGGTTGGCAAATTTTTTTTTTTTTTTTTTGAGATGGAGTCTCGCTCTGTCGCCCAAACTGGAGTGCAGTGGCCAGATTTTTTGTATTTTTTTTCGTAGAGACGGTGTTTCACTGGGTTAGCCAGGATGGTCTCGATCTCCTGACCTTGTGATCCTCCCATCTCGGCCTCCCAAAGTGCTGGGATTACAGGCTTGAGCCACTGTGCCCGGCCCCTAGGGGTTGGCAAATTTTAACCCACAGGTGAAATCCAGCCCAAATCCCATGCTTGTTCATTCTTTGAGCTAAAAATAGATTTTGCATTTTAAAAAAGTTGCAAAAAAAAAAAAAGATTAAGAAAGACAAATATGTGACAGAGACTTGACGTAGCTCACAAATTCTAAAATATTTACTATATGAGCCTTTACAGAAAACATCTGTCTACCCCTGCTCTAAAGGAATGAAGCATTGTTTGATTTAACTGTGTACTATTGATCAGGATTCAGACTCAGTGAAGGTAGATGATAACTAGAAGTTTAATAAATTACAAATGATTTTTGTCTGCTGGTGAGGCAATGATTTCTGTCTGCTTAAAAAACAAAACAAACAAAAAACAACCCAGCCAGGCACCGTGGCTCATGCCTGTAATTCCAGCACTTTGGGAAGCTGAGGCAGGCGAAACAACTGAGGTCAGGAGTTCGAGACCAACCTGGACAACATGGCGAAAATCTATCTCTTCTAAAAATACAAAAATTAACTGAGTGTGGTGGTGAGCGCCTTTAGGCCCAGCTACTCAGTAGGTTGAGGTAGGAGAATCGCTTGAACCCAGGAGGCGGAGGTTGCAGTGAGCTGAGATCTCGCCATTGCACTCCAGCCTGGGAGACAGGGAGAGACTCCATCTAAAAACAAAAAGCAACATGGCACAAGTATACATATGTAACAAACCTGCACGTTATGCACATGCACATGTACCCTACAACTTAAAGTATAATAATAATAAATAAATTAAAAAAAAAAAACAAAAAGCAAAAACCAAGAAACAAAACCCTAAAGGACATAATGGTATTACTCTTTAAGACATTAACCATTTCCATAATATCACTTTGTAATAATATTTCCGCATCTTTTAATTGGCTGTAAGTTCTTGAGTCTCATTCTCTTTTGAAAAAGCTTTACTATCCTGCTGGTTCCCTCCTTAATTAAGAACATAATCTTATTGACATGTCTTTATTTTATATTTGTATATGAATCAACTTTTTAACTTTTAGATATTTAAACTTCAACAATAAATGGGCAGTCTGCCACTTTCCTATTTAACTATCAACTCTTTCAGGGTTTTAATACAACATGGTCTTAGACAGTAAGTGGACTTTATTTGCTCATCTTAAATGTCAGTCTAGATGTTCTTTTAGCAGAACTCCAATTAAGAACCTCTCAGGGTTATTCCATTCTCCCCAGATTTTTCAAAGACTATTTTTTAGACTAGTTTTAGGTTCACAGCAAAATTAACAAGAAAGTTCAGAGATTTCTTGCACCAGTCCTCACTCATGCATGGCTTCCCCATTATCGACATCCCCAACAGAGTAGTATATTTGTTACAGTTGATGAACCTATATTGGCACATCATTATCATCTAGAGTCTAGATTTTACATTATGATTCTCCATTTTTTTAATGATCATGTTTGTGGAATAGTGAATTCTTATTGCTAGAGCTCATCTGCTGATGCCAGTAGAGTTGTAGGTTTATCAACAACCGTTATGTTTCTCTTTTTCCTCAAGCTTCTTTATGCAAATTTTAATTATTGTTATTGCATGATATAATTAAATAGTATGCAATGAGATGAAATTAGTGCAGGGGGAGATTTAATTCAATGAAGTTGAAATTGAGTGCTTTGCTATGGCTTTGTTAAAGACATAACAAAGGTGAATTGCTAAATAATTGCTATGCAATTAAGTGTGGGTGAAGCAATAGCAAGAGATTGGTGTGTTTGGCTGTGACCAGGCCTCTACTTGGAAGCATCTAATTTTGAAAACACATGTGCTGCATATAAAGCAAAAGTTTGCCTATCATATGGATAGTTTTGGAAACATAAAATAAATCATGCTATTTTGCCTCAATTTTTCATTGTTCAAACAATATCAAAGTGGAAATATCAATACAGATAAATCTGTACAAATAAAATGGAAACATGGAAGATCTGCTGAATCTTCACAGCTTCTCCTATTGCCATGAAATTTTTTCCTATTTATCAAAGGATATTTATTTAAAGAAAGAAACAATTTTAGAAACATTTCAAAATAAATGTTTTTTAAATAAAATTTGTTCGCATTTCATAAATAGGTTCCAGTGATGAATGAGACATAAATAATTGAGTAGACAATGTTGCTGATTGGGGTTAATTAGTTTAAAAGCCCATTCCCAGGGAGATTCTTCTCTCCTTAATCAACCCAAAGATCCAGGGTGCATTTAGTGAGGCATTCGGAAGACATGGGGGAGCAGGTGTACCTTTTGCTCTAAATAGCTGAACTCTTTTCCTTTCTCAAGTAAAGAATTCAGGCAACTACTGTAAGATTCTGAGCACTGACTCCACAACTAGACTGGGGTTTCATATGCTTTTTGCATGCTTTGCCGATGAGAAGAATTCTCCTTCTCTTCTTTGCATTTTTTCACACATCAATTTACAGTTTCTCTTTGTGAAGTCTCTGTTGACTTTGGTTTAACTAGTCCCTGTCTTTACAATTATACATTGATATATAGTGATATGAATTACCAATATTTATATCCACGTACACTATCCTGCAATTAACATTTATGCTGGAGTTTAGTTGCATATTTTACGTGAAAATAGAATTACTTTTCTTCTGTGAAAATATGTTGAACTGTGAGCTGTTATCCAAATGCTGTCTTTTTAGCTTACTGTGCACTTTTGAAAGACTTTTAAAAATCTTTTTTTGCCTTTCCACATTGCCTACGTCAGAAGTGTTAATTCAATGAGAAATTCTTACAACTCAACTAGTCAGATAGTAGTTATTGAGTGCTTAGGCATTTATAGTCATAGTCCTTCAAACTTGAGTTAAGAAATGTCCATTCACATGTCAGGGCTAATGACTGCATTTTAATTGTGGAAAAGAAGTGTGTTTTACTTATATTTAGTCTCTTTTTTCAAAGTTATTGATTTAGAAAATAGATCTTCTGATTTGATTAATGCTGCTTTCATTTCCTTTTTGAAATGGAGATATTATGAAACACAACTTGTATAGACCTAAAAATAGCCAGGTGATATATGCCATTAACACTTTCAAAAAACAAAAATTTAAACAGAAACAGAGTTCATTAAGTAAATATATGTGTATATTCATATATACATGTAACCTTAGATTTTTCAACAAAGTTCTACATTTACTTTAAGGTACTATAATACTATTTAATTTCCACTGGCTTCTACCACTTAAAAGCCATTTTCCCAGATGTAGTTTCTGTATTATTTAGTTTAAAACACAGTTAAGGCTCATGGATTGAAATTTCAATCAATCTTTAACATTCTAGTGTTAGGGTTTATTTACTCTTTTAAAAGACTGCTTCTAGGTTAAAAATAAACAAACAAACCTGCGAAGGAATCTAGAGAATCACTGGCCAGCAAACAATAATTTAAAAGAAAATTTTTAGCAGGTCAATCATAACTCCAACAGTTTAAATCTCTCTTACAGTGTTCTTGGTCTTTTACATGGATTATGATATGTTGTCATAAAAGATTCATATTCAGATATTAAACATTACTTTGAGTGATTAATAAATTTATTTTTTTCTGCTAAATAATAGGCATTTTCTTTGTCTTTTCCTCATAATATGTAAGAAAAAGCTTATAATTTTGAATTCATGATTATATCTTTGGGGAAAACATGATATATTTGAAACACACAATAAAAACAACAATTTAAAGGTATCATGATCAAAATACTTACTTCTTTAAACCTAAAACTGACACTATAAAAATAAGATATTTTAATTAAAATCTATAAGAAGTAAATGCAAGAATATTTAATATATCCAAGTTAAAAAAACATTTAACTTTTTTCTTATTAGTTTTTAAAAAGAGCTAGCTATTTATTATATTTTATCTCTAAGCCATCATTGTTTACAAAATTAATGATCTAAATATTACAGCTTATTTTCCTAAATGCACAAAAGAAATAAACGTATTAGGACAAAGAACTCAAATCATATTCATAAGGAATTAATTGCTTTAAAATCCTTATTTGTGAAAACAGAAATAAATGAAATTATGTTTTATGTGAAACTTCCAGGAATAATTAAACAATCATCACCCAAGAAAACCATGTACATTGAATAAAGCAATTTTTGTTTCTTAGAAATATTCATAGCTGAATTCATTCTAGATATAACACAAATCATAAATACTCAATGGCTACCCAATAAGCTGATTAAACTTCATTGGACATATATATATATATATATATATATTTTTTTTTTTTTCTTTTCCAGATATCTAGCCCTGTTTTTGCTTCTTAAAAGAAAAAGAAAGGCTAATGTGATTTCTTTTTTTTTTTTTTTTTTTTTTTTTTTTTTGAGACGGAGTCTCGCTCTGTCGCCCATGCTGGACTGCAGTGGCGCGATCTCGGCTCACTGCAAGCTCCGCCTCCCGGGTTCACGCCATTCTCCTGCCTCAGCCTCCCGAGTAGCTGGGACTACAGGCGCCCACAACCGCGCCCGGCTAATTTTTTGTATTTTTAGTAGAGACGGGGTTTCACCGTGGTCTCGATCTCCTGACCTTGTGATCCGCCTACCTCGGCCTCCCAAAGTGCTGGGATTACAGGCGTGAGCCACCGCGCCCGGCGCTAATGTGATTTCTTTAAAAAAATGCATTTTTAGGTAAATGTTATTTTCCTACTTTCTGTTATGTTTGGAAGCATACTATGTTCCTTTATTAGTATTAATTATACATAGACATTATATATTTCAACACACTCTATACGTAGTATTTATACAGAACATACAAAAATTTCTCCAAATGGCATAGCAGAGGTAAATAAGCTATCACTTAATATTCATTCCTGATCATTGCCCATTAAAATGCAGTGGCAAATCTGACAAAACAATAAGAGGAAACTAGACTGTGTGACTCTTTATTCATATAATAATTGATTACCGCTGTGCAACATCCCACTTTTTTCACAGTTAAGAAATGAGTTCACTTTAAATTAGTTGGCATCACCATGAAATAAATTACCTGGCCATGTGGTTGGGAAGCAAATCAGGCCCACATTTGGTATAATTGGGGTGAAACTGTTATATAGGGATTTTGTGAGTGAAAACTAAGATATAATTTTTACATAGGACATAAATGTAGAGAGTAGCAATACTGAGACCAAATTGTCTGGTTTTGTTTTTAAGGAGAATTTTCTGTTTTTAGAATACATTTCTTAAGTTTTCCCACAATTATTTATTTATGTTAGGCATAGCCTACATGATTGGGAATATTGGCTAATTATCTTCCATATAGACAAAGAAAAGAAAGTTCAATCTAAATTTCAAGTCCAGGATAATGAACCTAAACTTTTCTTGAAATTTCAGGAAAGAAATTTAGACCATTTTCCAAAATTATGGCCCAGAATGCTACTATGGTATAAAAGACCAGGTTGATACTAAGCTTCATTAGAAAGGATATTGCAAAAGAAACTGAAAACACTTTTTTCTCTTCTTTTATTATATCAATATGTGTTTTCATCAACAATATCCTGAGTACACATAGTTGCTATACCACACAGAATTTTAAAAACTGTAGAGCAAAGTAACTAAAACAATGAAAGTGGTTAGAATGAATTCTACATATAGACAGACTGAAGAAAACCCCCCAAAATAAAAGCAAATTTGGGAAGGGAAAGTTGGAGACTAGATTATGTTTGTAATGCCCTCAAGATTTTAGATTTTTACAATATAGCATTAGAAAAAAATTTGTTGATTATATCTTGAGGCAGAAATAGATCTTTTCTAGGCAAATGTAAGAAACTATATTTAAGAGAATCACTATTGGTGGAATTATTAATACTTGAAATACAAATAAATTCAAAAGGATTTTAGATAAATTCATGGATTATAGTTCCATAATTCATTGTTAAAAAGGTAAGATCATCTTAGAAATATATCATTTTACTTCTTTAGGTCTGACTAGTGGAGGGCAAGCAGAAATTTCATTAAAACACATTCTGTGGAAACTTTCAGAAGGTGGAAAGCACTGTGCTTGGAAAAATCTTAGAGGGTCATTTCAATTTAAATATCTTGTAATCATATTAATGTTTTACTGCTTACCTTAGTTTTTAATGTTAGCACCTCATTTCTTAAAGTTGATGGAAACATTTTTAGGAAATGACATTAAACAATCATTGAATATTTAAATACGTGTTTAAGGAATGTTAATGTTGTTATTCATTTCTTGCAAATTAATCCTTTTTACTTAAAATTTCATCCATAAAGTTACTCATCAATGGTAACTGATGAAATAAAATAACATATGGCATGAAAGAGACCACGTGTGTAAGATGTACATCTGATATTTTATTAAAAATTCTCAGTGATAAGTATTCAAAAATCTGCAATTGTTTTCTTTTCTTTTATTTAATCAGAATACCTAGAATTGTCACTTAGGGTGGGAGTGAGTTGAGGAGGTAGGTGTTGTTATTGAGGGTCTTTGGCTGGGATTCTATTAGAGGTCATTTAACATCCAATTTTCAACAAACCGTTTTGACACCAGCTGTATTTTTTTAGGTACTATCAAGCACCTACGGTTTCTAGGTAGTGAAAGTTTGATTTGTGTCTTCTTTCACATCATTAGAGAAAACTTGAGAGGCAATCATTAAACATAAAGTCTTGCTCTATGGTAACGAGAAAGAAGTTGCAAACTGACTGTAAAGAGAAAATTGAAATACTTGATGAAAGGGATCATGTCTGGGTATTTGAGGATTAGTTGGAATTTAGATTTCAGACCTCAGAACAGTTCTAAATTGGAGAGAGGACTACACTCTTCTGTCACAGCAGGGAGCCCACGTGGGAAAACCACTGCTCTGACCAGCTTGGTCACTTACCAGCCTTGTGATCCGAGGAAATAACTGAGATTTTTTTCTTTTCACATCTAAAAGTGGGAATGTGCTTTTAATTTCTAAGATTGCTTTTATCCTCAAAAGTCTATTTCTTCTCTGAGAATAATTTTAAAGTTTCCCATTTAAATAGAGAGTAAATTAAGGTTGAAATCTCTAGAATAAATGTTAAAAAGTGTAGCTATTTTCCACTAAGTGCACCTTAAGGCACATTGAATGCTTCACAACCAATTTCTATTTATGTCTTCTTTTAAAGAATTTGCAAATGTACAGGGAATATTCCATTTGCATACATTTAAATGTTTATTTTTCATGATGAAGGGGAGACAAAATTTTGTGTATCAAATGAGTAGTTTGTGAAAACATAAAATAAGCCATGCTATTTTTCCTCCATTTTTTAATGTTCAAACAATCTAAAAGTAGAAATACCAATACAGATAAATAAATCTCTGCAAAGAAAATGGAAACATGGGAGATCTGTTGAATCCTTACAGCTTCTCATATTGAAATGAAATTATTCATATTTATCACAGGATATTTACATATAGAATTAAACAATTTAGGAACATCTTAAAATAAACACATTTAAAAAATTGTTTGGGTTTTATAAACAAGTATCAGTGCTGAAGGAGTGAATAGATACTTCCCCACAATTGAGTAGATAATGTTGCAAATTTTTAAATTTTATGACTTGCTATATATTTCATCTTATAAGGATTTATCCATGCTCCTTAGTCTTCCACTTTCTTTTACATTTCTGTTAATATAAGAAAATCAGTATTCCCCACCCTTGAGGCCTTTTTCATACATAACTCATCACATTTCATATGTGATGCCATTGAATTGAGCCAAGTGATATATTTTAAAAAACTTTAGTCTATGGTGCATTCAAGACATACATATAAATGTGTATACATTTCTGTGATTTAAAAAAAAATTTGAGAGGCATAGCAGTTTCCATAACCAGCAAATTATTAGAAATAGTTGGAAAGAAATTGTGGGAAAAAACCAGTTAAATATGTTAATTGAAGGCTTGTATTTTGGTTCAGAAATTCTCTTTTTACAGAAGTGAGTTTTTTTGAATAAAGCAATGGTATTTAAAATTGTGTATATGATGCTCAAAAGTCTTTCCTACCACGTGAAGATATGTACAATTTCTTACATTATAATGTAATAAGAGTATTCAGTTTTGGTTTAAGACTATATTGTATCTCCATAAACTTTCTTTGT
The DNA here is from genome assembly GCF_024542745.1 of Macaca thibetana thibetana. Taxonomy (NCBI): domain Eukaryota; kingdom Metazoa; phylum Chordata; class Mammalia; order Primates; family Cercopithecidae; genus Macaca; species Macaca thibetana. Next base: position 170,886,528 of record NC_065578.1, read on the forward strand.
ACTTCCCCTGTAGGAGATTAAGTAGCTGGTAAAGCAAATACGTTCTAAACAAATGAGTTAGAAATTCAGGCTTGATGTATAAAACATGGGTAAAAAATGTTTTCTAAATCCTAAACAAAACAAAAAACAATGCATTGTGCTTGTGTATTTAAAATATTGTAGCCCTGAAGTACAGTGACTAATTAGTTAACTTTTACCTTCCTCACAAAAAAGGGAGCCATTTTTTATGATTTGGAACCTGTTGGCTATTTACCAGTTTTTTATAAATCTCTGACTTTAGAAATCGAGGGAAAGAATCTTTGGCCATGAGGCAATAGATTAATTTCTGAGCCTCATCAAAGCATTTGAGTGTTGGTTCAGCAATATTCTTTGAGATGAGGTCTCTGGTGCTGAAGTCAATGTTAATCTGTAGAAAATAAGGTTGCATATCATTGGATTAGTTTAATCAAAGAATGTATAGTATATCCATACATATTATTTGAAATTCTTTCTAAACACAAAGCTAATCGGATGCAAAACAGCAGAAAGGTCATGTATTCATTTTCTAGAATGCAGAATACATGCTTAGTTTAATTATTTTTCCTTGCTTGAGAAGGGTAGCATTGACAGGAAACAGTGGTAAAACTTTATTTTGAGATTTATTTTTTAAAAAGACAAAGTGAAAAAGCAAGTAAGACATTTTGCGACTTTACATTTTTTCACCTACCTTTTGTTTTCTAATACTTTGACCTGAGTACATAAAATGTCATTTTCATAGGCAGAACTATTACTAGAATTTATTAGGTTTGATTATACCAACTCATTCCCATTCTCCATATTTTCCTTTGTTCCTTACAGCACTGCTTTTCTTTCTAATTTGTGTTTCTTTTTGTTTGATAAATGGATCAAATAACATCCCCTCTTCACTGATTCCCATCTCTCCCCAGGAACATATATCTACATATAATCTACCTGTTTCTTTACCATTACCACACATAGGCATTTCCAGTGAGGTCTAATGGAGATCTATTATATTCTATTCTATATTCTATATATTCTCCAAACCTTTTTGTGGAGATACTAAGATCCCCACATATTCCAGGATATATTCTGAGAAGCAGAAAAGTTTATATCCAAGTTATCTAACTTAAACTGAAAATAGTCATGAAGTTCAAAAAGGTTTTGTTTTTTTTTTTTTCTTTTTTTTCTTTTGCTCTTATCACCCGGGCTGGAGTACGATGGCACAATCTTGGCTCACTGCAACCTTTACCTTCTGAATTCATGTGATTCTCCTGCCGCAGCCTCCCTAGTAGCTGAGATTACAGGTGTGCTCCACCACCCCTGGCTAATTTTTGTCTTATTAGTAGAGATGGGGTTTCATCATGTTGGCCAGGCTTGTCTTGAACTCCTGACCTCAGATGACCTGCCTGCCTCGGCCTCCCAAAGTGCTGGGACTATACATATGAGCCACCGTAGCCAGCCTCAGAAGAGATTTTAATCTTAAAATTAAAAGCTCACCATAGGCGGATTCTGTATCTGTCTTATTCATCATTCTGTTTTCTAGCACTTAGCAGAATACCTACCACATAATAGTCAATCAATAAATATTTGTTAAATGGAATTTAAATGTCCCTTGGCAAAATGCAGGAGATGGTAAAAATGTTAGAATTTTGGATTCTGGAACTATAAATGACAATTTATGGTGCATTAAATTGAGGTTAAACAATAGACATAGACACCTGCAATCAAATTACTCCTCAGCTGCTTACTTGCTGTTTGTATGAGTGAAGTAGTTTCTATAATTTTCTTACATCTTCAATTTCCATAGTGTAAAAGAGAATAGTAATAGCACCTATCTTAAAATGTTTTAAGGGTTAAATGACATAGGAATATCAAACTATTTTAATATTATTATTCTAGGAAGAAAATAATAAAGAAAATAAGTAATTTGAAAAGAATCATCAAAAGGCCACTATTTGCTCATAGATCTTTCCTTTCCTTTGGGACTTCAGCTACTCAGTGATCCCAGAATATACCTCCACTTTTCTTCCTTTGATTACCTTCTTGAGTCCCTCATCAAAGTTCCAGAACAAGTACCAAAGTAATCTTAAAGGCCTGAAAACCTGGAATCAGTTGCCCGTTTCTCATACAGGAAGATGCTGCAGGGCAGTGGAAACACTTGGGGATCCTTTTCAAGTCTGTCCTCTAACACTTACGGCTTTGGTGACCTTGGGTGAGTTACCTTAATATTTCCAAGTTTCTGCTTCTTCAGTTTTAAGCTATTGATAGTTTTTGACCCAGTGATATAAGAATTAAAGCAGGATGATCCATATATTTATTATTTCACAAAAATTATGAGAGTCTGTTATGTACAAGATGCTGCTGTATTTGGGGAAACAAAACCAACAACTAAATAAATGGTGTTGTTTTAGATTTAAAGTTGAAAGATAAGAAGAAGATGGTGCTCTAAGAATCTGGGGAAAAACACTTAGGGTAGAAAAAATAAACAAATAAACACAGAGTCCCTAATGCAAGAAAAAAATTGTTAGGTTCTAATGAGCCACTACACCTGAATAGCTGGAGTGCAGGGTGTAAGCAAGGAATTTTTGTTATAAAGTTGTAAGAGGAGATCCAGGCCAGGTCTTGTAGAGCTTGTGTGCTATGTTCAGGACTTCTTATTTTCCTACTAGAAGCAATAGAAAGATACTGAAAGGTTTTGTGCCAGGAAGTGGAATGATAACTTATATAATGAACATATATAGTGTCCCATAGTGGGAATCAATAGTGGCTATTATCAAGATCTTGTAGCAGTTTTTAAACATCTACTATAGTCTGTTTCATAAACTTACCTGGTGTGGGAATATGAGAATATATGTAGCCTGTTTCCTCAATTAACTATATTGTTAAGTCTTTAACAGCATCATCTGTGATTTATTTAACTTTGTATCTCCCCTAGTGGTTAAGCAGAGGAACCTAACCTGTTTAGACACTCATCAAGGGAGTTTTTTTACTGACAGATGGCCAAGGTGTGCCTGCCAAACAGTGCTAACTTATTATTATTACTGTTGTTGTTGTTGTAACTGAACACCTATAATAATTCCTCATTCCCTATTTAAAAAGTCCAAAGCCATGATTTTGGCATTCATGGCCTTTACAATGTGATACCTACTTACATATTTCTTCTCTTCTATGTGTACCCTGTATTCCCATCAAGCTAGACAATTCCACTTACATTTCTTGTATATTCTTACTTTTAAACCTTTCTCATAATATCTCAATCTAACTGAAAGTCATGCCTTTTATCCTAAGTCTTTCACAAGTCTTTTTGTCTTTAAGGCTAAATTTAACACCTAACATTGAAGTTTACGTGTGGATTTTTTTTTCTTTCTGATCTGTCAAGGGATTTTGCATTGCTTAGATGATATTTACATTTTGAACATCCTTTCTTATGCCTCGCACACTATAAGGACTCAATAAATACATGTATAAGCAAGTGAAAAAATGGTTCCATATTTGTTCAAAATCATGTTTAAATTTTAGAGAGAACTCTTCAATTTCAACATAATAATGCCAATTAATATTGTTTTTGAAATATATTAACCTTGTACTTCTGACCTATCCTTGCCATTTTTCTGATTTGCCTATTTTCCTACCAAGGAACTGCCAGCATCAGCAATTGGTAGCTAAGTAATGAGAAGGTGTGCTGTTCTCAGGAGATAATCAGTAGTCTTATAAAGCTGTGTCTTGGCAGTTCAGCTTAATGTCAGTGACAAAACATCACACCCACATGTTTGTGTAAATGTAATTATATTTCTTAAAGTTGTTCAAGCTAACGTAGAAATTGTCTCTGACACCTCTCTTTTCTATGATCACTTATCTTGTGTGTTTGTGTGTACATGCACATATGCATATAAATTCTTTCTTTTATTTTCTAATTTCACAATGGTCTTTTTAATTCTCACTCTTATTCCTCCAGCTTAGGGCTTTATAACCAACATTTTCCCTAAGTTATGGAATTTATAATTTATCTGATACCTCTTTTTACAGTATCTTTCCCTTCTGAACACAATAGATAATATTACTAAATCGGTTTTAACAGAATATAACTTTTATCATATAAAAGTTCAGTTGAAAATCCATTATTTTCTATAACAGAAAACTTAAACATCTCACTGTGGCATTTGAGATTCTTCACACCCTGACTTGAATATGTTGTTCTGAAATCAACTTCTACTTTTTCCTATTGATATACATAAATTGGACTACTTTCTGTTCCCAAAGTGAATATTTTACCTAAAACTTTTGTTTACACTGTTTCACCATCTAAAATTGCTTTTGCCTCCAGAATTATATCCTGTACAGATTGTCTTCTACTTTTATCATTTACCTTAAGTTGAATATCCTCTGAGAAGCCTTCCTTGTTCACAGAAAGTCACTATAATTTCTTTTTTATTATATTCAGTGTTGGTTTTAAAATCTCCAGAAAATTGGCCAGGCATGGTGGTTTACACCTGTAATCCTGGCACTTTGGGAGGCTGAGGCAGGCGGATTACCTGAGGCCAGGAGTTAAAGACCAACCAGGTCCGACATTGTAGAACCCCATCTATACTAAAAATACAAAAATTAGCCAGGCGTGGTAGCGGGTGTCTGTAATCTCAGTTACTTGGGAGACTGAGGCAGGAGAATCACTTGAACCCAGGAATTGGAGGTTGCAGTCAGCCGAGATCGTGCCACTGCACTCCAGCCTAGGTGACAGAGCGAGACTCTGTCAAAAAAAAAGAAAAAAAATTCCAGAATTGATTTTTTAAACAGATTTGAATACAAAAGCTTCTGATAATGTTAAGTATTCAATGTGATTATCAGAGAAAGATTTGTTACTACAGATGAATTCAATAGTTCATGATGTGGAATTAAGATGTCTTCTATTTTCTATCTTTTCTCTATTTATTTTACTAATTTTTTATTCGCCACAGGTCTTTTAAAAATATAAGCAGATCATATATATATTCCCCAAGTTCTGCCTCAAGTCTTTTCTTTCTAGACTTTTTCCTTAGTGACTCTGTCTTCTCCCATGGCAAAGTATTTTGAACAATACCATCAGCTCTAAAATAATAATAAGAGTACTTCAAGATGATTATTTTAACTGTAAATAATGTTGTTTTAATTAAACATTAGTACTGATGTGCTAAGTTTTCATATGGCTACTTTATGCTAAATATCACACACCCATATAAGATGGATAATATTATCCTTTTTTGGTGGTGTTGGGGGGAAAGTCGTAACATATTTTGGAAAGCTATCTATTTTATTTTTAGTAATTTTTTCAATTTATTTACTTGGAGCATTTATGGAGTAGGTGCTTAGAAACTGTGCTAGGATTTGAAGATAAAAGATGATTAAAGTAAAAAGTCAATCAAGAAGACAGATTTTGAAACAGTAACCCAAAAGAAAAAATTGCTTGAAAAAAAGCTCTAAGGAAGAGCTTTCTGAAGGAAATGAAATTTTAAGCTGATTTTTCAAGTAGTATTATGATAGTGAAATATTAAAGAGGAAACTTGCACGTGGAATGGTAAACTGGAAGAAGCCCTGTGGGTTTTGAGAAGAAAGGTAAATCACAAAAGGCATAAAGGTGCCAAATCATGTAGGACATTGTAGGTCTTGTAAGGACTTCTTTACTTATTCTGAGGCCAATGAGGAAAATTTTATGTAAGGGACTAATGTAACCACATTTTTGAAAAAGCACCGCTGGCTCCCATGTGGTGTAATAGCTGGCTGTGGGTGAAGGAAAGAAAAATTAGGATACCACGCCAGAAGATCAGGCGGACAATTGATAGTGAATTAGGATTGGTAAATGTCACAGAGAATAAAGGGAAGTGCATAGATTTCAAAGCTATTCAGAAAGTAGAATGAATGGGACTTGTGATTGAATAGTTATGAGCTAGCGCAAGGCAGAACATCTTTTTAAGAATAACTGGATATTAGAAATAATCTAAAGAAAGAGATGATAGAAAATGCTGATGGATTGAATATAGGGTATATGAGAAAGAGAAGAACCGAGGGATGACTACAAATTATTTAGCCAGAACAGTGGAAGAACAGAGTTGTTATTAACAGAGATAGAGAGAACTTGGGTTGGAGAAAGCTTCGAGCATGAAATCAGGACTCATATTTAAATTTGTTAAGTTTGAGATTCCCTTTTAAAGCCATAGAACTGGAAGAGATCATCGGGAGAGTGAGTATAAGAAGAAAATAGATGAGGAGTGTCTCTTATTATAATACATGTTGGATTATGAGTAGAAACAGGAAAAGAAATGGTGAAAGAGTAGTCAGTAGGGGAGAAAGAAATTCAGTCCTAGAAGCCAATTTAAGATATTTCCTTTAAGAGGGAATCCTATATTTTGTTAAATGCCCCTAGAAGTCAATTCTGGTGATGTATGGAACTATGCTATCAAGAGTGCCTTATCTTTTCTTTTCAACTCCCTTGACATTTTAGTAAGATAGATATACATATCTTACTAAATAATATATGTAACTTACTATGTGTGTATTTTTTATATATAGAGAGAGAGACAAAGAGAGAGTTATATATAGAGAGAGAGTTATATATAACTGTGTTTCTATATGTAACTGAAATATTAAAGAGGAGACTTGCACATGGAATGGTAAACTGGAATAAATATATATATATATATATACACACACACACACATATATATAAATACACACACATACACACACACACACATGTATTTCTTCCTTCTTCCTTTAATAGAATCACTCCTTGGGACATGTCCGTGAATTGCACTCCCAACCCAACTCGGCACTCCTCTCAAATGTGATTTTTGGTTGTATTCTACCAGAAGATACTTGGATGCATTTCTATCTCTAAAAGTAAGATAGAGGAAATACTGAGTTGGAAGCGTACTAAAGGTGGGACTCCATCAGGAGGTGACCCCCTAGAAACTCATACTTGGCAGTTGCATGTTGAAGGTACTCGTGAGCCGCTTGGAAGGTCCAGAGAAGCTTAGACTTTGGTGAGCATGTCAAACTAGGAACTACAGAGCATGGGCTGAACATTATATCAATTAATGAAATAAACAGTGCCTCGTGTATTTTATTTACTGCTATAAATAGCTAATTTTATTTTTTTTTGTATGGATACCCTTTGGTTTCAATGACTTTCAATATTATGTCTGTGAAACATAATATTTTATTTGCTTGTTTTTCAAAAGGTCATAAATTATCTTAGATTTCTGAAACCACTACACTGCCAATCTTAGAAAACAAGACACAGGATTGTGGTTCTTAGAAAATGACAGCTGAGATGTCATCACAACCATTTAGAGGCTTTTAAATCCTGTCAGTTTTGAAAAGGTCTTGACACAGCTGACATTGACAACAATCCACTGCATTAAAATGAATGACTGCTTTATGAATGATGTTTCAGGTAGTTGTGTAAAAACAATTTTATTATGAAGACCCAGGATGTTTTAATACACATGTGATTTTTGTTAACTGAAAGTGATGCAAACCAAATTTATTTTCTCTATACCAGCAGACTTAAATTCTTTTGGCTTTCAACAAATGACTTTAGTGGAAAGAATACATTTTAAATTGTACCTGTTGGCTCTCTTGTGACCCTAATCTGTGCTTTATGTATTTTTACATAATTTGAATGAAAAGTTTTCAACTGTGCTCTCACATTCAAATTAGATAGCCTTTCCTCATTTAGAATGTATAGTGTAGCAGGAGACTGTCATTATGCAAAGGGTGTGTGCATGCATAAGTAAAACGCCTTACAAAAATGGAGCCGACAGCATCTTAGACCTCATTCACAACAGAGCTTAAAAATTACTATTCAAATTAAGGCCATCTATAATCATGTTTTTGGTTACATAATTCCTTTAATCACCACTAACACCTCAAGTATTACTTCATTTTGGCATCATTAAAAGCAAATGAATATCCTAAAATGTATTCTCAAAGGTGGCTATTAAAGTTGAATATAACAAAGTTTGTAACATCTAGAAGGAATTCATCCCTGCACAAGACTGTATCCTTTTGTTGTCATTGGCTTTGGAGGCAGAAATAGATGATACAAGGTGGCAGGTAAGATTAACACCTTAAATTGGGAAAGAGAAATGAGAGAAATACAATTCAAAACCATCTTGATTAATTAGACAAGTAGTCAAAACAAAGATAGAACTGAATAGAAACCAGATGCTTCTCTGATTTCTGTGGTGATAAAGGAGATGACACATATGAAATCATAACGTGTACAGATGGCTAAAAATAGATATACAAAAGCCGCAGCTATGCTGGAGCAGCTGAAAGGGAATCAGATTGACCTGTTCCCTTCACCAATTCCAACATGCTAAACTAAGGTCAATTTAAGTGGCACAGAGACATAAAAGTTTAAAGAACACCTGAGCCTTTTGTTTTTGAGTTGAAATGCAGAAATTATTTTTTGAAGCACAGAATGATTCTGCAGATTATTAGAAGAAATACTTCGGACACTTTTTTCCTTCTAATGTCATATTTGAATCTAGGCTTCATAATCTAAGAAGTTACACAAATTAGAATACCAGAAGAGAAACAAAACTTTTGATAGGAAGATATATTGTATGTGACTAGATAATTTTATGCTTCTGCCTTTGGCATAAACCTTCAAGTATCCCAGGCTATGCCATAAACACTTAAAATGAGTGGTAGATCTGGGGGAAGAAATTTGAAACTTAAAAGTGTGGGCTGAAGACCACCCTCTCCATGGATCTTAATGACTGCAGGGCTCATCATTTTATCTCTAAGCCTCAGTTTTTCACCTTAAAATGTGAATGAATGTAATACTCCCCTAAGAAAGTGAACATGATGAACAAATGAGATAATCTATGTAAAATCTCTATACAGATATTATGGTTTCTTTAGATCTCCTTTTCTCTTTCTCTTTCCCTCCCTCTTTCTGTGTCTCTCTTTCTTCTTTTGAAGGAGATCTCTACTAGAAGGAATGAATAGAAATGTGGAAATCATTGGGATCCAGAAGGTGCAGTTGCCTCAATTTATACTTGAACACACACAATACTAGGCTTCTTTCACTGCTGAACCAGTCTTCTAGGCACTGGCTAGTCCTTTGCTTGTCTCCTTTGCTTGGCTCTTCTTCCTCTTCCTCGCCTATCCTTCTCTCTTTCCATCTTGTCTTGTTTCCCTGTACAGTCAAATTTCTGGTCAAAGCTTTCCAGTTACTTCTTCGAAATATATTCCCTGATCTTCTAGACTTGGATTTTCCTGTTGCAAACTACCATCTCACCTTATATTTCCTTGTTAGGACACTCATGGAAGTTTATTGTAATTATTATTTTTTATCTAGTGTCTTCCTACCAGAATATGGGGAAGGATCTACTCAGGGACCATGGCTGTCTTTTTCTTAGTAGCACCAGCATAATGCTTAGCAGATACTAGGTATTCAAGTATTGATTTATGAACAAAACCCTAGAAAATTAACAAATAAGCAAGCACATTATATACAGAGATGATTCTGTAGTTGGGGGAGCACTGTTGGCTAACAGTCACTAGTAGAGCAGAAATACGCTACTCAAAATAACATCAACATATAGAGGAAGTGGCATTTAAAAATACAAAGAAAAAATACGAATATAAAATGCAGAATACAAATTGGCATCACAGTAATAGGATAAAATACTTCTAGATGCCTATTTTCCTGGGCTTTTCTCTGCCAACAACTCATATATCTGTTTCTTCCCTTAAGACTCAGTTTAAAACTATCCTTATTTATAATGAAGGCCTTATCTCAATATGCTGCTGTCTCACTGGTATTTAATCATCATATCCTTCCAGGTAGCATAAAAATAATTTCATCTTTGTTTTGCAGTTAATCATTTGTTGCTTTGCCATTTTCTCTAGTTCTATACACTTTTATTTTTTAACCCAACTATATTGAAAGGTTCTTTAGAATCAAGCTAAGGTTTCTACTTATTTTATTTTCTTACATCTCCTTATCAAGAGCTGCCTAGCACAGCAATACATTGTGTCATACTTATGTGTTTGTTATCTGTTTTCCTCCCTAAACTGAGCTTCCCTTCCATGGAGGGATTTTATCTTGTAAGGATGTGACTAGGCTCAGAATAAACAACATTTATTGATGTGAAAGATAATGTGACTCAATAAGCAACATTGTGCTGCATCAAAAATAAAAGTAAGAAGCCAAACACAAATATTAAGAAGTGTCTTGCACAGACCCGTGAAGATGTGCTCTCCTTTATGACTATAATTTCTTCTTTGTTTTATGAGATACAGTGTCCTCACATTTGGGAGATACATTTAAGAAATAAACATTTTGTCCTGTTTTTTTGACTTAAAAAACTACCAATGTGTTTTTTTCTGGATTGTTGATAGTGTGAAATTGAATTTATATAATTTTTAAACATTACACCATGATATGATTTGATACTATTTTCTAATTTCATAGAATGACAATCAACATTAAAAATTTCCCCTTAATGACATATTTTTCATCCTGTATGACTTTCCTTACAATATAGAGGAATGATGACATAAATATAATATATATTTAAAAGATGTTAATTTCTTAGCTGGATATGAAAATATTAATTTTTAAAGATTATTTTCTCAAAGTTAAATAATATTTTCTTGAAAATTCAATAATAATCTGAAATTAGTGATCCAAGCTGAAGCAAAAATAAGTACAAGTTTAAGAATTTTTTTCTTTGCCACTCACACATTATTAGTATGTACAAAGTAGAGATAGTTTAAAAATATATATTGTTTCTCTAATAATTTTCTTATTTTCAAGTCACTTAGTCAAATACTTGGGTCATGATTTTGTTTTTCTGCTGTATTTTCTCCTGAAGCCATTTGGGTACAATTTATTCGATGAGCAACTCTTTTTATTTGAACCTGCCAATTTGCAAACCCATTTTTATAATATATGTTCACATTTACACTTCTCTCAAGTCTTGACATTGCTTATCTACGTATGTTCTTAGAAATATGCTAAGGTTTGTTTCAATAGTTAGTTTCAATAGCACTTATCATGACTTGTTTAAGAAAGAAAGGAATTAACATTCCTTAAAAACTGTTCTGCATGATGTAAACCCTAGATACACTATCTTATGTCTTATGTATCATTCTCATTTTTCGATGTAAATATATTATTATGCTTTTTCAGATGAGGAAACTGAGCAGAGAGATAAATAGCTTATGACAAAACTATGAAGTGAGGGATCAGGATTTGAACCCAGGTCTAGATAGCTCCAAACTTTAGTTTTTCTGTTACATCATACTAACACCCTATTAATTTGGGAACTGGAGAGAAGGTAACACTTTAAAGGAGAAGACATAAAATCTCATTCTTGATTTAATTTTCCATTTGTGCAAATCATATTTTCCATCTGTTGCAAATATGTCACTGAGTCTTGTCAAGTCTGCCTACCCAATACAGCTAGAATACTTCCCATCATTTCTTTATTTCTACTGCTGCCTACCTATCCAACCTCATCCCCAACTCCTCTACTCGCATTAGCAATATCAAAATGCCTGCAATTTCTGGAAAATGCTAGGGAACTTTATACATTGGTGCTCTCAGTGCTGAAATAGTATTTCTTCATTCGTTCTTTTAATAAAATATGACTCATTTTTCATGTGTGAACCACATTGCAAATCTAACTTTAACTCTCCAGGTAGATAAAATTACTCTTTCCTATCGTACTAATAATGAACTTTAAATGAAGTTTTATTATTATATCACCTATTGTGTATTTTACTAGTTTTATTACATGTCAGTCTCTCTCTTCTTTTACTCTGTAACTTCACTGTGGGAACAGATACTCAAAAAATCAGTTTAATGAATAAACATACTAATAGTATCACTATATTTAACACATAACTGATGAACTTTAGAGAAATACCTTGAAGATTGCAATTGGTATAATATATGACAAGCAAACTCCCTTTAGTAATTTGAATAGGAAACAACTAATAATAACTGATAGGAAACAGAATAAGTATTTCATATATATGTGTGTGTGTATATATATATCAACATAGGGTATATATATTTACACTTGCATATTTTCAATTAATTTGGTACTATAGCATTTTTAGAGATACTTCAAGGAAAGACTATAATTTATTACTTGAAAAGCAGCCATCAATTTAATTATATTTTGTTTTATCAAAATTAATTAGATGGACAATCTATAAAAAGCTGTGAAGTTTTATATCCCAAAATAATAGCTATACTATTTAGTTAAATTATTACAATATGAATTAATTTTGAAAGAAAAGGTTAGGAAAATAAATAAAACTATTTTATCAAAATTGATGGTTTATGATATATTATAACCTTAAATTCAGCTATAATTAAAAGATGACATTTTGTGTTAGAAGATTTTTCACACACAATGTTTCAAAATATTATCCTAAAGCAACTACTGTTAATTAGATGAATTCATAACATAGGAAAAAATATGTCTTTCAGACCATTGTAACAATAAGTAGGATATCTTTAGGGTTAATTTCAAAGCAAAATGACACATCAATCAACCTGAAAAATCTTACATGCAACATTTTCAATTTTCCAGCATTATTTATTGATTCTTAGATGATGACTTGGACATAAATGTTGAAATAGCTCCACAGGAGTTAAAGTTCTTTATCCACCCCCATGAATTCCAGGCCATGTTTCAATGGTTCACGTGACTATTAATGTTATACTAGACTAATATATGCTGCAGTAATTAATATCTATCTAAAACTTGAACTACTAGTAATATGGTAACTAACTTTGTCTCATATTTTCTGAAAATGTTTGCATTTCATCGAGTCTATCTTTTTTTCCTGTGAGTACAACCATCCTCTCTTACCATGAATCCTCATTTTGGATCAGAATATATAGTAACTGTCACTTATACAGATATCAACATTTCACCTCTGTAGGAAAGATGACTAGTAATAGTAGTTTGTTTGGTACTAGTAGTTTAATGGAGCTTCCTGTTTGTAGGTTACTTATACATTAACACTCTTTGTTTATGTAATATATTCAGCAAGAAATCCAAAGCAGTTTAGAAATGTCAATTGTTTAAATTTTACAGTTAAAATTTTAAAAGGATTCGAAAATGATTATGGTTTTGGCTCTGGAAATTAAATCAACTGTAAATGAGATATTCCACACATAAAACTCTTTTGGGGGCTATTATCAGAGTCATTGCAGGTTTCTCCCCAAGGCTCTTTCTAGTTTCCTGATCTTTAAGCAGTACAGGTGAGTCCTGATCACTTGATACAGAGCCGCACATCTTTGGCTCAATTTTACCATCAAAGAAATAAAGACAAGCAACATATCATTTTGTTTCAATTAATCCACACACATTAATTTGTTTTTACATATTCAAGAATGTTATCCATATTGACTTTGTCTAATTCCTAGTGTAGCAAAAGAAAAACAGGAAACTACATTGGAAATTCAATAGCATTTTGAAGTAGGATTTATATTGGGTTGACTTTAGCGCTGTTTGAGATATTAGACATTATTTTTCAAGGGCCTGAGTATTGTTCCAAAGAGACAGAAATATTAGTCATACCTAGCCCATAATAAGTGTTGAAAAATACTTACTGAATCAACAAAAAAAAGAGAATCATCTTAAGGAACTTCTCTTGGAAGCTACTGACATTTTCTATTTAAACACATAGCGAGAAGTTGGTTATCTTTTAGATGGATTTAAGGTCTTCTAATTGGGAGCAGATTTGTTATGGGACGACTCTTCACTGTTCTGAAGTAGTTCACTCACCTCTTTAGGTGCATCAGCTTCAATGAATTCAGAATAAATCATCCTGGCTTTGGAAGCAATTTTTTCTGCATTTTTCGTTTTCTTAAAGTCTTCACAGGCAAGCCAGAACTCAACATTTTCTTCACTAAACTCTGATTTTAGAAATGTTCGAAAAGCATCTAGACCAGCTATGAAATATATGAGAAAGAGTTTTGTATAATAGCATACAGAGTAGTAATATGACCAAAATGAGTACATTGTATAGTATGAGCATTTACTGGGTATTCAGTGGCAAATATTGATCATTCCACCTAAATGTAATGTATGTTTTAGTTGCTAACTTTAGAAAACTTTATTTTGGATCAGTAATTGTTAACATATATACACACACAAAACATATGTGTATATATATATGTCTATTTCTACAATTAGCTTCATTAACAAAGAACAGCTGTACTTTTTTCTTTCTGTATTTGAGAAATCTAGAAGTTATGTTTAGGAGATCTTGATGGTAGTTACCTCACAGGAAGCCCCACGGATTTTGCTTTTAAGGTTTATTGCACTAAGCTCAGGTCAAATTAATGATGTTATACTAAATTCAGGGTAAAAATATCTTTGTTGCTATGAGTTGGTGCAGAAACAAAGTATGATGCTAAAGTGTTAAATTGTATTGGTTTGGGCTTAAAGCAAAGGAGGAAGCGTTAGCTTTTATTAGTTTTGGGTAAATATGTAGACCAACTCAGTCTCAAAACCAAGAAAGTAACTGGCAACATATTTGATGTGAATGCTTCTCCCCTTTATGTGGCAACAAGCAACTTTAATTCCATAAAGTAAACACAAATACATAGGGTTTTTCTCCAATGTTGCCTTAAGCAAAACATTGGTGCCTCCCATTCTCCCTTGTGGTACCTGTTTATGGAGTTCCTCCTCCTCCTAGGTATTATCCTTAGCATGTACTTCTCCAGAAACTTTAGATCAGGAACTGCAAATGGACTCACTTATTCACAGGCATGTTTACTCTGGCTTGATTATGATATGATGCTCTTTTAAATGCAACTGACAACAGGCAGGGCTTTCAGTCTGTGATTTCCATGAGTCTCACCTCTTCCCCTTATCTTACTTTCAGTCAAATTTACACTTATATCCCTTACTCCTAAAGATATTTGATATTGTGACCACTTATTTAGACCCTTCCTTCTCTATTTTCCTCATCAAAATGGGCCAGGAAACATTCTTCTTTGGTATACCCAGAGCTTATATGAGAAGGTAAGTGCCTCTGGTTAGACAACAGGTCAGAAAGATCATTGTCATATTCCCACTGTGGACAAAACTAAACCAATACATTTAGGTCATGTTATTCAGTGTCACAGTTTGTACCCTTTTTCTGGCTGTCTCTATTTTGAGAATGTATATCTCTCTGAGGAGTAAAACATGTCAGCACTTTTGCCACTCAGAGAAATTTGCCTTCCAAAACGTTGGTGGTTTACTCCTCCACCTGCCAGGGAGGCCCCCTTTGCATGTGCTCCAAACAGCTGCTCCTTTCCTGCAGGCGGAGAGAGTTAATCCTTCAAGTTCCAAAGTACAGGAGGAGTAAGTTTATGGAAAAGCAGGGGATAGGCCAAATTGGCTACAGAAATAGAAAACAATGAGAAAAGTGAATGAAAAGAGGCTTAAGTTCGTTGTTCATGGGTTGCTGCCTGCAGAATGTAAAAGTGAAGTTTATAAAGATAAAATAGAAAAGGACTTTCTGGAGCAGAATTAAAGTGTCTAAAAACACTGTATTAAAATAGATTTAACGGATTTTTTTAAAAGTTATTTGAAATAAGTTTGAAATAACAAGTCATTGCAAAAGGTTATCAGGTACCAATTAACATTCTTGGTTGAAATACTGGAGAGTGTGGATGCAGTTAATATATGAGCACTATATAAAAATTCAATTAACTTCACGTTCCTTGCATTTAAAAATACATTCAAGAAGTTTCTGTGACACCAATTTAGGTTATAAAAATCCTCTTAGTAACACTCAATTAAAATTTTTCTTGAATTCAGTTCAAACAATGATGAAATTTCAGAGATCTAAACAGAATTTATGCTAAGATGTATTTTTGTATAGAGAATAAAGTGTTCTTTAATAATACAGAAAGAAAGAATATTGTAGATTCATGCCTGGCAATATTTTATATGTGCATCATCAAGGCATATGGAGCTTCTCCCTAGGAGGATTTTCTAAATGCATCCCAGAGAGATGGGATGTTAGAGATCAAGATACAATTATTATTTTCCCCTGCTCTCCACTTTTAACGACAGGCTACTCTCAACTAAAAATTAATATCTTTCCTCTTCCTGTAGCTTGATTCAGGACCCAATGGAACAAAATAAACAACTTAAACAACTAAACCTGGGGCTAGTTATCTCTGTCTTGAACATGGTATTTTGTTGATTTACTCTCCTATACATACAGTTTGAATGTTCAAAAGATGCCAAATGATTTTAAAGTAATATGCTACATAAAATTAAACTTACTATCTGAGGGCACTCTCCACAGAATGGAATGCTTACTGGCTAGTATCAACAAAGGGTGTTAAATGGAATATGTCAGCATTATGGGGTGAAAACTAGGCTAATGCCTATGCTTAGTACATGCAAAGTATGTCTGCAAATCAACAAAAACAACTAGGTAATTTGGTGAGTCCTTTAGCTGTTTAAAGCATTAAAAAGCATTCATACTTTGCTATTTCTCTGGTATTATAAAAAGCAAAAACCAAACAACTGTTCAGATGCCTATATGACTTTTCCATTTCATGTGGGAATGAAATATAAAATTGCAGAAGATATGCAGAGGAACGAGTTTGCCTTCATCTCACCCTTCCTGCCTCTCCTCTATAGTATTGTTGTATGGACTTCCACTACTCTGAAGCCTTCTGGGTCACAACACGCAGAGATGATTCAGTAAGCCCTTTAGCAAACTTGATCTGTCCTATTAGTTATACACTTAAGGAGAAAGAAAATACGCCATTTAACACTTAATAAACTGCAGTTCCACAATCTCATCTCTTCAATATATGCTCTTAGGTGGATTCTGGAAGTTCTGTTGATTCTTTAATGTTTATACTTTAAAAATTGGTGACTTAGAAATAATATGTTTATAGTATCTAAATTCATCTAAGTCAATCTAACTTTATACATAAATAAGCAGCTGTGAAGAATTTATTCAGGTCTATTGTGTTTTATATTTTTCTAATATTCTAATTTTTATTCTTCATGAATTTAAAGTAAAATGCCATTTGATTTATACAAATAATACTATATTATAAACATTTTCTCTATATGTTTCACAGTGCCATTTTTCCCCTTTCAGATGAGATAGAACTGCAGATTATTTGTAACACAAGCAGAAGTTATACCTTTTTAAATGATTATTTTGTATATAAGTTGTGTTGACTAAGAAGTCTTATTGAAGACTAGGATGTTTTATTATAATTGGCCAAAATTACCTTACTGAACCACTCTATCAATTATAAATATATATTCACACATATAATTAATACAAACGTATACATTTAAATATGTTTTTATATTCACTGAAAGTGAGATAACACAGTTGACATAAAGTACTTTAAAATACCTTTTGTTTTGGCCAACTGTACATATGAAACAAGTGATTTATTTAAATTTTCAACTTTTTCAACAGTTTGTATGTTTCTTTCAACTTATACCAAAGGCAGTCATGATGTACATCAAATTATTGTGAGCCAGCTGGGCGCAGTGGCTCATGCCTGTAATCCTAGCACTTTGGGAGGTGAAGGCAGGCAGATCATCTGAGGTCAGAAGTTCGAGACCAGCCTAGCCAACATGGCGAAATCCCATCTCTACTAAAAATACAAATATTAGCTGGGTGTTATGGCATGCTCCCGTAGTCCCAGCTACTTGGGAGACTGAGGCAGGAGAATCCCTTGAACCCAGGAGGCGGAGATTGCAGTGAGCAGAGATCATAGCACTATACACTCCAGTCTGGGTGGTAAAGCAAGACTCCGTCTCAAAAAAAAAAAAAAAAAAAATATATATATATATATATGTGTGTGTGTGTGTGTGTGTGTGTATATATATGTGTGTGTGTATATATATGTGTGTATATATATATGTATAGCGAGTCTAGGGCTGGCACTGTGACTCACACCTGAATTGAATCCCAGCACTTTGGGATGGTGAGGTGGGTGGATCACCTGAGGCCAGGAGTTTGATACCAGCCTGGCCAACGTGGTGAAACCCTGTCTCTACTAAAAATAGAAAAATTAACCGAGTATGATGGTGCATATCTGTAATCTGAGCTACTCAGGAGGCTGAAACAGGAGAATCGCTTGAACCCGGAAGGTGGAGTTTGCAGTGAGCTGAGATCATGCCACTGCACTCCAGCCTGATTGACAGAGTCAGACTCTATATTAAAATAAAATTTAAAAAAAGAAAATTTAAAGTAAGTCTAAGGAAATGGAAAACTTTACTTGCTAGTTTGAATTTTCCTTTTGTTTTAATGTACAGAGTTCCTATAAACTTATTTTAGACCCAACTTGATTCCATTTAGATTTTGGATTTTTATGAATTTATGATCATTAAGAATTTTATACTTCATTGACTAAACTCATACTTTATGATATGTTACCAACTTTCAGAATTTAATTATTTATATTTAATTATTGTATTTTTAAGCCTATTATTAGTTAGATCTTACCTTGGTTGGCTAAAAGTGTGTCCATATTTTCAGACCATGTCATTGCTTCCGTAGTTTGTGACCTGTAGAAACAGCATCTACCCTTGACAATAGCATTGTGATCTTTCTCTTCTCTAACCAATAGTAATATCTGAGTTATGTGTATTTTGAATTACGTCATTCAAATGAACTTCATGCTGCTAATCAAATAGTCAAACGTCAAAAAGTTATATAGTGCTATTTACAGTAGATAGCTATGGTGACATAAATTGGGATGTAATTGGACATCAGCAAATTATTAATCTAGCTGACAGTGTTAATAATATTTGAAAATTCTTAAATTCTAATAATGGCATAAGAGATTGGTTCTGTGGATCAATGGTGAATTTCTTTTCAACTATGAGTATTTTTTGTATGTATAAATTAACAAATAATCATATTTGTTAATTTATGTGACATTAGTCAAAATTTATATTAGCAAAGGTGATGAATAAACTACTTTCTAAGTTTTTATGGTGTAAAGATTATTTCATAATTATGCATCTCAAAAAAGTTCAAAAAAGTTTTAAGAATTTCTAGCATGTGATGAACTTGAAAACATTTTGTTCATAATATTTCAAAAAGTCTTTACCTACTCTGAGGCAGCCTTTATTTCTCTTTAGACTGGTATACTTCTAGTTCTGAGCTGATTTATTTAAATCTAGGAATCTGTCAAGACAGAGTAATATCTTTTCCAAAGCAGTCAAAAAATTTATAGACTTAAGTCTTCTGAAGAAGGTTACTTTTGGGGATGTGATGTAGAAATAATAAATCAGGTTTAAGATAGAAATTTTCTGAGATGCAAATATACATTATTCCTCTTAATAAATAAAGATCCTGATGAAATAAGCCCCTATTCGTAGAAAGCATCTACTGCCCAGAAATAAAACCACATTGGATTACGTAGCTGTGATGTGCAAATAACTTAGTTGTGGAAAGAGAGGGTCCAATTTAAAGTCTGTGTTGAAATTATCAATAATAAAATAGAGAAAAACTCATATATCGCAATTCTTATAAAACTTTTGTATTTGCACGGCAAGATGATTAATCTTAAATATGCTAGTGTGAAATGATTCCTTTGCTTTTGTATTACTTCTTTAATTTGCTGCAGTCTTTATAGTTTTTCCTCTACTGATGCAGTTGTAGTTGCATCTTCAGTTAATAATGGTCATCCTCATTGAGGACACACAGAGAGGGCAATATAGCTAAGAATTCATTTTACTATTTTCCATTACTCACATTTCCAATCTCAAATTTCCTTCTCCTGTTGTAAGCAGCTGACTTTCCTTTCTTCTTTGACTTACTAAATCTTGGGGACACAAATTACCTGTGAAACCATTTGGAAATAGTGTTTTTTTTTCATTCAAGTGGACACAAAATTTGGGTTGTTCAGTTTCTGTCTTTCATAAATGGAGGATGAGACACAATCCTACATTTAATTTTACATTGAAGAGATTTTGTGTACTCTATAGCCTGTTACTCAAATAAGCTTATGTTATATTTCATGTAACTCAAATATTAGATCTTGTAGGAATTCTAAAGTTATATGGTCACTTAAAATACATATGCTTAAAAATATTCCTGTTTGTATACTAAAATTTGGTTCCAAGCAGGGTATTCAAATTAAAGCTACTTAGACCTGTGGAACATATGCTAATGAATAGGATAGAGAGGAGTCTGGCTATGCAGAATGCCCATTTTGAATGAGGAACAGGCATCCAGGAAAAAACAGTGAAAAATAAAATCTAGACAAATTCATTCAAAGATGAACATTTATATTCCCATTAGTATGTAAGTTATCTGACGACAGGACTAAATGTTATTTTCTAGCACCAAGAACAGTGTTCCTGGTCTATGAAATATTAAACATATTAACAAACAATAGATGACCAAACCCCATATATTGACACATATTAAAGCCTTCAGTGGAAGATGGTAAATGTCCTCCAAGATGCTGATAAATTACAATGATAAAAAGTATTGAAAGGTATAGCTAAATTGTATTAGCTTCGAAGACATAGGGTGTTCTGGGCAAGCAAAGACAAAAAATAATGTGAACACATCACTGGATCATCATGAGGTATGTGAGGTTGGAGAGAATGACCGACATCCATTCTAGAAGGCAGTGTCCTTTAAGGACAGACAGGTTTTACTTAAGCCAAAAGCAAAAAGGCATATTCCATGAAGATCTTTTTGGATATAAAGGAGTATTTATAGAATGAAGGTGTTTACATAAATAATAGCTATTTATATTGTCTTCATTAATGTAGAGAAACAGTAAAAGAAAGAAAGCAAAGTGGGGGAGATGGTGTAGAACCAAGGATAAAAGAAAAATTCCTAATGTTTTGACTTACAGAGAGAGGCTAAAATGTTATAGATATTTGATAGATATAGACATGGAATACTATAGATAATAGAACTAGGGATATGGGCATATCCTAGTATTAATCAAGGTCCACAAAATGCTGACATTGTTTTAAAGAGAAGAAATTGCCCATCAGCTCTGAAGGAGTACCTCTGCTGGTATGTAACAATGCCTCGAATGCCCTCAGTTCATTCCTTCAGAGCCTATTTCTTATCCAGAAGGTTACATTTTGACTATCTGAGATGTTGAAAGAGTTGGAGGTAACACAGCATTTACTTTTCAGAAATTAGGTGAAATGTAACTATTTTAAGGAGTAATGCTTGTTTGTTGCCAGTTAAAATAGTAAAATTTGGGGTTTCTTGTAATTCTGTGGAAGAGCAAATTGATGGTATCTATGAATAAACTAAATACATTATTTATAATAGCACCAAAATGCACAACTATGTATTCGATGTTTACAATGTATACCACATTGTGCTAAGCATATCATATACTTTATTTCATTTAACCTTGAAAATATTAGTCTGTTTTATTCCAATATTACCAATGAGTAAAGAGGCTCAGAGATACAAATAAGTAGTGCAATATTCCACAGACAGTAATGGCCAGAGTTAGAATTGAAACACAAGTGTGTCTGCTTTAACCCAGATTATTTCATACTTCTTAAATAGATAAGTTAATACATATATGTTTGTACTTAATTCATGTTTTATAACATTTATAACAACTATCTGAAAAGTTATTTTTTCTGCAATAGAGATTTATCATACTTCATAGAAATATTATTTTTCCTCTAAATAATAGTTAAATTGTGGTAACTGGCTGCTCAATTGAAAGTTTACACGAAACAGAGATTCTTAAAGCTTATACACTATCAGATAAAAATAGGGCATTTCTTATGGTAGATGGGAGTAAGAAATATCATTTTCTGTTTTTAAAAACTGTAACTATATACATGTTAAGAAAGAAATCTATTGAATAAAAGTTGGGGAAAAAAGAGGGTGGTTGATTTTAAACTCTACTGACTTGGTTGACTTTTACTTGATATGTGCTATCTGGAAAAAATGGACAATGGCCACTCCCTCATTTCTTTTTTTCTTCCTTTTATTGAGTTTTAACAGAAGTTTTGTCTGGCTCTTTTCATTTCTGTGTATATTTACTGTAAAATTGTGATGCATAATCAGAGTAAGGTTTTGTTTGTGTATGATTTGCCATGAAAAGTCACTGTGTATCTGAAGCCATAATTACACTTAGTATTTCATGGGGTTTTGGCTGATTTCCTTTCTATTTTCTTCATTAAGCAAGTGCCATCAAGGCCAGCAGTACCCATATTATATGTCCAGAGAAGAGCCAGGCCAGATGGGAACTGCGTGAAAGCTACCAGTTATCTTGCTAATTGTGCCAGCTAGAACCAGTTGTATTGCATTAAAAAATGTGGAATCCAACAACTTAGCTGTTCACACTCAATTAGCAGTGTGCTGGAGAATGGAAAATTCAAGCAAGGAGTCCATGTGCTCCAGGAAGTAACAG
The DNA here is from genome assembly GCF_024542745.1 of Macaca thibetana thibetana. Taxonomy (NCBI): domain Eukaryota; kingdom Metazoa; phylum Chordata; class Mammalia; order Primates; family Cercopithecidae; genus Macaca; species Macaca thibetana. Next base: position 170,908,945 of record NC_065578.1, read on the forward strand.
CTGCTTCCTTACCCAGCCCTTAATATCCATGTAAAAATTTTCAATAAACATTGTGATAATAATTTTTGCAAGGATCATGTATATGTTATGTCTCTAATCCATCTCATAATTTTTTAAAAAATTACATAAAGAAAGTACAATGGTCTCTCTCCACTTTATAACCTTCCTTTAGCCCACATAAAGAATAAATTGCAAAAGTAAACCACAAATTCTTGATATGTTTTCGAAAAGAAGAAATCAATAGAGAAAGGAGAAAAAATCAGGAAGAAAGACAACAATTAGTGTATATATCATAAATGAAGGAAATAAAACATCGAGACTAAAGAAGACTCAAGTGTTTCATTTGTACATCTTCGGAGATAAAAATAGCTGGAAACGGCAACTCACTTCACTGGCATTTTTCGTTCCACTGTCTGTCACAGATGATGCCGAGTTTCTCTTTCTGACTGATCTTCAAGCTGAAGGTAATGTGACAGCAGGAACATTACAATTAGTATGCAAATACCTATCCCCTGGGTTACAAATTGGCATTCTTTAAATCCTGCTATTCTCAGCTTTTTTGTTTTTATTATTAACTTTTCATTGGTCAAAGCACTTAAACTTCTAAGTAATAAATAACTCTGAATAAATGTGACATTTCTCTGAGTCTGTGGCATAATTGAAATAAATTCCATCTGAAGGTTTGTTTTCTGAAGTTCATGTTCATCTGCTTATAAGACAACTATTGTTCACCGGAGGTTAAATCAATATATATTAAGATACACATATTTGAAATATATATATAATTAATATTCACCTTTGAGTCTTTAATCTGCCTAAAAGATCATTTTGTTTTCCTTTGTTCTTTGATTTTCAGAAAATCTGAGGAAGGCTCTACATCTAATATACTTATCTTAAACAACTATATATGTTTAAGCAATTTTATTCATGAGCTAAAATGTTCTAATATAAGACATTGCAGTTTTCTTTGAAATTTATGCAGGTTTTATGGCTTAATAACGTATATTTCTCTCTTTTAACCATGGATGTCATGTCATTTTATGCCAATATTTATGCAATGCAATGTTTAATGTAATAAGGCTAATATATTTATCAAAACAAAGACCATATATTGGCAATTTTAATTATAGTCAAAGTTTTATAACTTCATGCTTTGTCAAGCTTTTATCTCAATGTAATACAGTTCTTTGGTAGTAAAATTCAACTGGTATGTGTTTATGACCCTCAATGTCAATTAAAGACTATTGAAAGATTGACAGTTTTTCAGGTGAGAGAAAGAAAGGAGTCAGAAGAAGGTAGAAAATGTTCTTCTCCTTGACTTAGCATGGAAGTACCCTAGTTGATCTATAGAAATGGCTAGTATGAGTGGCCCTGGACTAATGAAACTGAGAGAAGAAGAAGAAATGACCTAAAAAGTCAGTGTATCATTAAGAAGGGAAATCATCAATTAGCTCAATCCCTTTTGTTAATTCAAGCTCCATTAAGTAATGTTCTTATGATAAGCAAAATCTGAATCATTAAACATATTTTGACTTTTTGTTTTGCTCAGGGGGGATAATGAAGTATTAATTTTATAATATATGCTTGAAAATAGTACAGTTTGGAAAATACACTGTCAAAATTTAAAGACCCTCTTGGTAAAACAAAAACATGCACAGTCCTTAAGAAATAGGAGCCAGGGATAGGCTTACTTTACATTAAAATGTTAAAACAAAAATTTAAATTTCTATTTTGAGTTTAGTGCAATTGCAAGCATGCTTTTTCTCATAAATCCTTCCACAAACCACAATTATTACTTGTTTAGTGTGCACTTCCCATTCCTTTCAATCTTCTTTTCATTGTTTAAAAAACAACTCAGAATTAGATTTTATTTATCAAAAGGAATCATAATACAATGAGCAGGTGAGGAAATAAGCTTTCTTATTAGGTGGAATGATGCTTTATAGCATTCAATGTATCTTGACAAAAGAATGCCATATAGATACTGTTGAGACATCTAAATACCATCAGCTTTCAGTCCAATGAGTTTAGGCTCCATTCTCAGAACTTATGCCCGGTGTGATAAGCTAAGTATACAACCCTCCCTGAAAAGATGTCTGTGTCCTAATGCCTGGAACATGTGAATATCGTACTTCTCTTTTGAGAAGTTGATTATCCTAGATTATCCTGGTGGACTGGGTGTAATTATAAGGGACCTTTTTAGAGGGGAGAAAGGAGGGTTAATGTCTAGTAGTAGGATATTTCAGGATGAAAACAAGATGTTGGAGTGATGTGAGAAAGGGTTAAGAGTCAAAGAACGTAGGTGGCCTCTAGAAGCTGAAAAAGGCAGGGAAAGAGGTAGTCTCCTCAAAGCCTCCAGAAGCAGCTGACCATACTAATACCTTGATTTTGACCCAGTGAGACTGATTTTGGACTTCTGGTCCTGATATGGGTTGGCTGTGTCCCCACCCAAATCTCATCTTGAATTGTAGCTCCCATAATTCTCAGGTATTGTGGGAGGTACCTGGTGGGAGCTAACTGAATCATGGGGGCGGTTTCCCCCATACTGTTCTTGTGGTAGTGAATAAGTCTCATGAGATCTAATAATTTCATATGGGGTTTACCCTTTTGGTTGGCTCTTTCTCCCTTGTCTGCCGCCACGTAAAATGTGCCTTTCAGCAGCTGTGATTGTGAGGCCTCCCCAGCCAGGTGGAACTGTGAGTCCATGAAACCTCTTTTTCTTTATAAATTACCGAGTCTCAGGTATGTCTTTATCAGCAGCATGAGAACAGACTAATACAGGTCCCCTGGACTCTGAGATAATAAATGTATATTGTTTAAGCAACTAAGTTGGTGGCAGTTTTTTACAACAGCAATAGAAAATGAATACATCTAGGGAACTCCCCTCTTCAAAACCCTCCTTAGAAGAAGGGAGGTCAATAATAAAATAGGCATAAATTTTGAGTCAAGAGTAACAAGCTCATATGCAAATATGGATTCTTCATCCTGGACAATAACCTTGACCTTTCTCAGTCTCTTTGCTACTGATAGTATTGATAATACCTATCGCACCAAGTTATTGTGTGAAACTGAAAGAAAATATAGCAAGCCAACACATCTTACATAGGATTATTTATATATGCTTATTTATTTTGTTTCTTTTGTCCTCATTTGACATTCACAGAACCATGGTTAAGATAATAATATGCGAGATCTTATGGACAATACTGTCATGCAATCAATGGGAATTTCTGTGGAAAAATATGAGATTTATTCTGCAATATTTTAAACTACTTGTACAAGAAATCATAGATAGGTACTGTAGGAATTCAAAACTTTAATCAGACAGTATAAAATTGGTCATTCTGGATAATTAACATGATGAGAGTATGTGTGAAATAATTGGAAGACTGAGAGGCAGATGGGAAAGTTAAAGATTATGTTTAACTCCATAATATATATGATATATATAAACATATATAAATATATAAATTTTATTTGTCAGTTACAAAATTAACTAGTTTAAAAGGTAAAGGGGAATTAGCAGAATCATGGAAGGTATTTCTTTTTATTTTCAGTTTATGGGTTAAGTTCATGACACAAATTATACTCGTAAACCACTTTAGAGCTGTAATATTTTTGGAAACTGGACTCTGCAGTCAACTTTCTAGTTTAAAAAGTAACATAGTTTTTTTTCTCCTTGAAATTGCAAAACAAAGTTTAAGAACATTTTTAAAAAGTATAGTAAACTGTTCCAAACATGAGAGAACAAGGGTGGCGATAGATGGATGGAACAGTAAACATCAGTGGTATTATGTCTCAGCAGAGGAGATGGGGTTAAGAGGGTCAAAGGAACAGATTTCAAATCTGGTAACTTGAAAGAATGGTGATTCCATTCATGATCATGGCAATCCATTAAAAAAACAAGGTTAGGAAAATCAATACATAAAAAAAGGTTTAGAGATATGTAGAACGTTTAGACACAGTTTGCTTAACTTTCCTGTCAGAGGTCATAGTAATTTTATAGGCATATTCAAAGACAATATAGAGCATTTAAATCTACATGAAACCCCTCTATTAACCTAAGAAACTACTGCTATTTATACTTCATCATTAAAAGTAGGATAAAAAATTAATAAGAATTTAATTCTGGTACTTGCATAATTTAAGCAAAAGTATCATATTTTATCTTGATACAAGTGCTAAACAATGTTCATTAAAAAAAAATGCTGATTTGATTGTATGACATCCAAGTGAGAATGTCATGAAAGATTTGTGGAAAAAACACCATAGCAGTTAAAATAATTGAGCATTTTAATCAATAATAGTTAAAATGCTTCAGACATATGTGTCAGAAACTTTCTGAGCATTATCTCTTTGTTTATTATTCAATGAGATAGTCAATATTTTTATTCATATTTTAAATATGAGGAAACTAAAACTCAAAGAGGCTAAATAACTTGCTTAGGCTTGTATAACTAGAAAGGAGAAGGGCTGGAGCAAGATTGAGTGGGGGCAATTTGGTATTTAAGTGGTAGTGATAGTTAAAACTGTTAGATTTAGTTTAACAGGTGAAATGACAGAGAAAATCGGAGCTGAGAACTGAGGGCTTAAATGTTCATTTATTCAATAAATATTTAAATACTTTAGTGACTGCTGAATGTAGAGTAACACTTATGTTTTAGGAATAGAAAAGGGACATGAACTAGGGATGAAGATTTAATGCAATAAGCCAGAGAAAAGCTAAGGGTACAGAGTGGCATGGAATTTCCTTTAAAAACACTGTTCACAGCCTTTTGGGAAGAAGAAAGAATGATCAAGAGGTCAGATGACAGACAGGTTAAGGAGAATGATGAGTGATAAAATACTGTGAAATTTGTTAAGATGGTCTCTTGCACAGGTCACAGCAAAGGAGATCAACAAGAATGAGATTAGATGAGCAGGACAGTTCACCACAAAATCACACTGATTGTTATTTGCCCATATTATGTTTCTATTCAAATTATAATAGGAAAGGAAAGATTAATTTTTTTTTACAATTGTCTTCTTAGATTTATATAATAGGGTTATATAAGTGGTTTATTTTAGGACTAAATAATTTAAAAGTTAATTTTCTTTTTATAAACAAATGGGAAAAGAAAATTATATTTTCTTGATTCTGCTTTGCCTCAAGTTACTGCTATATGAGGTTCAATTTATAAAGCAATGAGCCTGAGTTGTGTATGGTTCATCAATTATTTCTGAGAGCAGTTCTAATGGAGAAGTTAGAAATGTTTTGAGCAATGACAATACCGCTGAAATGTGTCTGATCTCCCCAAGTGGCTGCTTGGAAATATAACGCTCATTTGGACGTATAGTTCTTAGTATGCTTGTTGATAAATTGGTCGCATTACTTGCTAGTCACACTTCGTGACTGTATGTCCTAAATGTATTTTCTTTGTTTTCTTAGAACATGTACTGTCATTGATAGTTAAAGAAATATCTGCCTTAGTAAAATAAAATATTTAGAAGTTCAAGATTTCTGATGTAAGTAAAAATGTCTTTTCTTATGTTTTGAAAGTGAATAACATTTTTTCACTTTAGTGAATTCATATACCTCAATGAATTAATCAAAATTCTAGCATGATAGATATAAAAGTATTGTATAAATTTAAAAGTCAGCTTTTTGGGAGGTAGAGAATGTTTAAATTCACATTGTAATCTCATAGTCATCATCATATTTGTTATCATTTGCTCTGTTGCAATTTTCCTTTACTGTAGCTGAATATTTTTAGAACACAAAGATAAATAATCATTTAATTGACCCTTTCCCCTGTGTTTTACATTTCTGTGTTGCCATTGTGTATACATAGCATCTGTTAAACTATTCTTCTGAGCTAACCTTTCCTGTCTTTACTGTCTGGTGAAGACCTCAGTATTCAATGCAAAAATATGCAAGGCAGAGTAGCAGTCATGGGAGATATTAATAAAGCTAAGTAATATAATTTTTTAAAAAAGTATTTTAACTGAAATCTATGTACATCCTTAGCCAAATTTTTATTAACTTTTGAACAAAAACATTAATAAGAAATTAGCTCAATGGAATGCCACAGTCTGGGTAGTACGATTCTATTAAGTAATACCACAGTCTGGGTAGTGGAATGTTGACATACTGAGAGGAACGATTCTTTATAAATTCTAGCATTTTAAAAATGTACAATTTTTGAGATGGTACTAAGATTGTCTTAATATTTTGGGGCACTGATGCCTAATAAAAAATGGAAGAAACACAATTACTACATCCAAATATATTTTAAGTATAGCATACAAGATCATTGACTATTTTATAAGGAAAAGGCTCAATGTCTTTTATTATATATTCCTAGAATAAATTGTCAAAGCCATGATATAAATTAAAGTTTATTTAATTATGTTATTGCAACTATATCCAAATTTCAACTATGGGTAACTTGTACCATCCTATTTATAAACTATTCTGAATAGAAAAGGAAAAAAAAAACCAAATAAAATTCTCACCAAGACAATCACTTTTTTTTCCCCTCAACTCATAACAAGATTATTTTTATTTATTTTCTTCATGACCAGGTATCTCCTCCTGCATGGTCAGTTTGCTTTCATATCTTTTTTTTTTTTAACCCTTAACTTGTAAAATTCATTTTTTTTAAATGGAGAAGGAAAAATGACAATTAAAAATATTCACTCTTCGTTGCAAGTATTATAAAATACCTGGCTTGATTCTTAGGGATATTCAACCATTCATTTTTTTGACAGGTTAAATGGGTTTCTCTTAATATGTAGATTATTGCTGAAATAACTCTCTTTTAAACAGTATAAAGAAGGCAGGAAGTCATCTAATATGTGCATTGCCAGGAATCAGACAGTAACCATGTCTTCCATTGAATTTATCATTCTTAGACTACTTGAGCCTTTTATTTTATTTTATTTACTTTATTTTATTTTATTTATTTTATTTTATTTTATTTATTTTTTAGACGGGGTTTCACTCTTGCCCAGACTGGAGTGCAATAGCGCAATCTCAGCTCACTGCAACCTCTGCCTCCCGGGTTCAAGCGATTCTCCAGCCTCAGTCTCTCAAGTAGCTGGGATTACAGGCATCTGCCACAATGCACAGCTAATTTTTTGTATTTTATTTATTTATTGTTTTTGAGGCGGAGTCTCGCTCTGTTGCCCAGGCTGGAGTGCTGTGGCACGATCTCAGCTCACTGTAAGCTCCGCCTCCTGGGTTCACGCCATTCTCCTGCCTCAGCCTCCTGAGTAGCTGGGACTACAGGCGTCCGCCACCACGCCTGGCTAATTTTTTTTGTATTTAGTAGAGACGGAGTTTCACCATGTTGATCAGACTGGTCTCGATCTCCTGACCTCAGGTGATCCACCCGCCTTGGCCTCTCAAAGAGCTGGGATTACAGGTGTGAGCCACTGTGCCTGGTCTGAGCCTTTTAATCTTCTGATTAGTGGTGCTTTAGGCTTGACTTATAGACTGGTTACAGGAAATTCGGAAACGTCATACGTGTATTAATTTTCAATTGATTTTTAGACAATATGCTTTACACGGAGAACATTACACAGGTTGTTAATCTGGATGCTATTACAACAAATATACTTCGTTCAACAGCAACTAAAAAAATTTATTTTTGTTGATTTCCGGTTGCTTACCTAGAAGTCTAAAATGCTGGCCTGGTAGTATGTAAACAGTTTTTGTAAAACACAGGTGTTTGTTTTTGTTTTTCCTCTCAGACACACTGACTGCCTGGTATTCCCTGAAAGTTCCACTGTTTTATAACTATTGCTGATCTTGAAATTTCTTCTACTTGGAATTCTTTACCCAGTTTTTGTCGTCTTTAACTTCTCAAGGCTTAGTTTAAAAATTATCCCTTCTTGGAAGCCTTTGGTGTTCTCCAAAGAACCAGCCTATCAATAACCTTCAGCTGGTAGCATTGTGATGTTACTGATTATATATTTTCTACTGCAATATCCAGTGTTCTGGTCTTTTTTCTTATCCAAGGTAAGAGATACAGTCTTGTACATCTCACAGCATATGGCATGGTGCCTAGCACTATATGAATGTCCGGTGAATATTTGCAAAATAAATAAATGAAATGGGTAGGTAGAAAAACAATATGTAAAACTAAGGAACATACTAAAAAAAATGAGTAACCAAAAATGAGGAAGAGGTTCTTTAGTAAAATTATTGACAGTGATCTCTATTAGTAAGCTGCTATCATGTGCAACACACTGCATACTAGCTTTAAAGAGAATATCTAATTTCATTCTTATAAAAATTCTAAGATTCTCATTATATATGTGAGAAAATAAGCTCAGATAATCATTTCCTTCTTCCCAAAAGTTACTTAGTTTTAGTGGTGGAGAAAGGATTCAAACAGGTTTAACTGATTCCAAAATCCATGTTCTTTCACAATTTAAAAATTCAAATTATGTTCATCCTTTGCTGCAACAAAAGAACAAAAGTAGCAAGCTTTATCCTGATGACCTATGAAATGATTTTTTTTAGGGAAGCTAAGCTCTGTGAGGATAATACAATGAACAGGTTTATTCAGGATCATACCTTAATACTGTTATTTGTAGGTCCAGATATGGTGATAAATATTTAATTAGAAGAGTATATGAAATACATGTTAAAAAGAGGATTTGTGCGAACTCATTAGGCAGTCTTTCAAGCTTTGTAATGACATAAGTGGCAAGTGGATTATGGTTTATTTTAAAAGACTTGTCAATGCAATCTTGTTGGGGGAAGGGAAAGAAAGTGGAGAAAGAGAAAAAGAGAGATGGAACACATTCTTTTGCAGATTTAACAAATGATTTCACATGCTTCATGCTGTTTATTCTGTGGGATTGTTCTCTTAGCTAAATATACACACTCATAAATACCACATATTTCCTACTGTCTGTTTAAACTTTTGCAACTCATACTTTATTTTCAATAGGTTTCTCTCTTCAGCATCTGTGTTTTTTTTTCTTTTTGTCCCAAATTTCTCACATATATTACAACACAGTTCAGAGGCCTCTTTTTAATTTTATCAAGTTTTTAAGCTAGCATTAGAGGCAATGTCCAGTGACCTTCGATGGTATAACTTTAAAAGTATACTGTACTCATTGTCCTATGAAAAGATCTAATTCTTCCTGAAATAGAATTCAATATAGAATCCCAATATAGAATAGAATAGAATAGAACAGAATAGAATTCAATTCGAAAACAAAAATGGAAGAATGTTAGCAGAAAATACTTCATAAACTGTATTTGATCTTGACTGTAATAGCATATAACTATTTATCATCTCTTCTTTAAAGGTGATAACCTAAAGTGAGCATTAAGATTTTTTACTCATAGTTACACGACAAATACACTTTTTAAATTAATAACTGCTGGATATGGAATTGAAGCTCAGGTATCTTTAAGTCCAAATATACTTTCTACTACACTTACATTGAAAAGTTCACTGTCTAGAAATGTAGCCTAGATTAGCAAAGGCATGCAGACCCAAAGACAATGCTATGTATACATCTTTTTATAATCATGATGTCCTTAGAGAGCCATATGTTAAACTTTTTCCAAAGGATTAATAATTTTGAATTAAATTTTAAGTCATACAACATGTTTTACTTTTCCCAGCTTTTAATTTTGGCATAATTATACATTCACAGGAAGATGTAAAGACAACAGAGAAGTTTCAGACCCTTTGCGCAGTCTATCCCAGTGGTTGGCATGGTTTGCATCTTATATAATTATAGTACAGTAACAAACCAGTAGTTGACACTGGGGTGTATGTGTTTGTCCTTTGTCATTTTATCACATGTGTAAATTTACATAACCACCAATGAAGTCAACATACAGAACTATTCCATTACCTCAAAGATCTCCCTCATGTTATGTCCTTATAGTACCTTCTCTGTATCGTCCCTAACCCCTGGAAACCATTCATCTCTTTTTCTTTTTTGTTATTTTGAGAATATTATAAAAATACGATCATACCACACATGTCCTTTTGAGATGGGCTCTTTTCAATCAGCATAATGTTCTTGTGATTAATCTGCATCATTTCCCATGTGAATAGCCCTTGCCTTTTTATTGCTGAGTAGTATTTCATAGTATGTGTGTATCACTGTTAATTTAATCATTCACTACTTAAGGACACTTTGCTTGTTTAGGGGTTTTGATCTATGACACACAGAGCTCCTATGACTAGTGTAGGTATTTGTATAGACATACATTTTATTTATCTGGATTAAATGTGGAGGATTACAATTGATGGGTCCTATGGTAAGTGTGTGTTTGTATGTGTGTGTGTGTGTATGTGTGTGTGTGTGTGTATTTAAGAGACTGCCAAACTATTTTCAGAGAGACTATCACTTTATATGCTACCTGCAGTGTATGACAGGTGCACTGTTTTTGCATCCTAATGAAATTTTTGTTTTATCATTAAAGACATTTTTATCTGTTCTAATAGATAGGCAGTGATAACTCATTTTGGTCTTAATTTTAATTCCCTAACAGCTCGTGATGTTGACCCTTTTTTAATGTGACATTTGCCATCTATATGTTCTCTTCAGTGAAGTGCCTCTTGTATTTTACCTTTTTTACTAATTGTTAGTTATTATTATTTTTAACTGTTGAGGTTTTATTTTTTTTTATTTAAAATTATTTTTTAGAGACATTTGGGTAGGAGGAGAGTATCTTGCTCTGTCACCCAGGCTGGAATACAGTGGCATGACTGTAGCTCACTGACTGCAGCCTTGAACTGCTAGGCTCAATCCATCTTCCTGCCTCAGCCTCCGGGGTAGCTAGGACTATAGGCGTGAGGCACAGGCTCCATTGAGTTTTGAGAATTATTTATGTATAGTAGGCATGATCACTTTATTAGATACGCAGCTTGCAAATATTACTTCCTAGTATGTGGTTTGCCTTTTCATTCTCTTAGCAGGCTTTTTCGTAGAACAAAGGTTTTTAATTTTGGTAAAGTTCAATTTATGTTGTTTCTTTTATTAATTGTGCTTTTGATGTCATGTCTAATGACTCTTCCCCAGGTCCTAGATTCCAAATACTTTCTCCTGTTACACTCTAACCATTTTAGAGTTACATTTAAATCTATGATTAATTTAAAACTATTTTTTTAAAATATAAGGTGTGAAGTTTAGAACAAGATTTTTATTTTTTATTTTTTTTATTTTTATTTTTTTTGCCTATTGGTATTCAATTGACAGTTTGGCAGGGATTAAATTTTAGGCTGAAAAATATTTCCCTTTATAATTTTGATGGTATTGCTTCATTGCCTTTTTCTATCCAATCTTACTGATTACTGAACCCATATAATTCTCATTTCTTTGCATTTGTATTACTGGTGTTATGAGATACTTTGATTCTGTTCCTTTACATGGTTCTTTTTTCATTTACTAGGTTGATTTATCTTTTAAATATGGAGCTTTATGTTCTTCAGATCTGGGAATTTCTCTTTCATTATTTTAAGAAATAATTTTCTCCTTTCAATTCTGTTTTTCTGTACTTTATGCTTATCAGTTAGATCATGAACATCCTGAATTTTACTTCTTTATTAGTAATTTTTACCATGGTAAACCCTCAGTCTGTCTAAGATTCTACTTCATTTTCCCCGTTGTATTTTTTTTGCATCAAATAATTTCCCCAAAATTGAAAAGGATTTCTATTTAAGACCGTTCTCTAAATATCTTAATTATTGTGGATATATGCAATGTTCATTTGTTTAACATTACTTTTAAATGGTCTCAAGGGAAAAGAGATAAATACATTTTCAATCTTCTAACAAAAGTAGAGACCCCTGTATCTAAATTTTGAAAAAATATTTAAAGTAGTAAATATTTCAAAATGTTATTTTTCTAACTCATGATTTTCATACTCTTCTAGTATTTTATCAAATACCTGTACCTTAATTTTTAAGTTACTCTCATTGTGCCACTCATTAGGTTTTTAAGTATGTCAAAGTTTTTGAACAATATGTTTTAAAGTCAGTTTAAATTACACACAGTCTTATTTATTTATTTATTTATTTATTTATTTATTTATTTAGAGATGGAGTCTTGCTCTGTCACCAGGCTGGAGTACAGTGGCACGATCTGGGCTTACTGCAACCTCTGCCTCCCGGGTTCAATCGATTTCCCTGCCTCAGCCTCCCGAGTAGCTGGGACTACAGGCATGTGCCACCACGCCCGGCTAATTTTTTGTATTTTAATAGAGATGGGATTTCACCATGTTGGCCAGGTTGCTCTCGATCTTCTGACCTCATGATCTGCTCACCTGGGCCTCCCAAAGTGCTGGGATTACAGGCGTGAGCCACCACACCCAGCCACAGTCATGTTTATTTAAAATAGAATTTTTTTTTTTTTCCAGATCACTTACAACTTTTAGATCCAGAAACAAGGGAGAAAATAAATTCCACAAAATTTTCATGGCTACATACAGCCAGACATTAACAAGAATGTAGAGCTATTATTTATTGAGGGCTTCATGTGTTCTATTATAGTCTTTCTTAAAGTAGTCTAGTTGAGTAGAGCCAGAACATATACATCAACCATAGGTTTGAGTTACTATCACATACACAAACACTGATACAATCTACTACATCATAATCACCTAATTAATTACCAAAATACATACCAGTGCCACATTCCCAACTTTTGCACAGATACACTTGGTTACCCCTCAGCTCATCAAACTCAAAGTGTCTAAAACTTAATTCATTTTCCATTGTCTATCATTCAATCCTTATTTTTTTGTTTTGACTTAACTATACTTGTAGTCACTGAATTAAAGACTTCAGAGTTATCATTAACATAACTTCACATGAAGATAATGGCTTGTCACGTCTCATTCAGGTATCTCTCACATTTATCTGTAACTCTCCAACTCCAGCAACATTCCTTGTCCACGCCCTCACTTCTTAGTGATTAATGCATCTCTTAACTAATTGTACTGCCTCCAGATTCTTCTCCTTCCAATCCATCCTACATATCTTAAAAGAGTCTTAATGAAAAACATAAGATCTCATTATCTTTTGCCCTAGGATCTTATATGCCTCCGTCGTTTACCAAATTGTGTGTAAACCTTTTAAGATGACTTTCAGCATCTGCCAGAATCTGGTTTCCACCTGATTTTCTAGATTTTATTTCAAAGTTTATTGGGTCAAAGTAGCTTCTACTTTAGGAAAATTCTTCCCCTCCCCCCCACACCCTTTTTGAATTCTGAACCATTTTGTATATCTGTCAGTATTTTAAACTCCCTCTGAAATTGACTTAACCTCACCATCTTTAGTTGTCTAAATTCTACCCATGGATTTCAAAGCTTTGCTTGCATGATTTCCCATCTCTGATCCACAGAACTGGAAACGATGCCTTGCTCCTCTGAACTTTCATAACACCTATTATATGCTTTATCACTTTCTATCTTGTGTACTTCTGATGTGTGACCATGTCTTGTTTCTCCTTTTAGACTTTTTATTGCATAAGGGTAAGTTAAATATTTATTCAGCTTTAAATTATTCTCAATGCCTAGCATATTACCTCATATATAATAACAATGCCAGTTGATATATAATATTAACAACAATGTGATATAGAAATATAAAATATTTAAAAATTTATATTTTTCTTCCTCCCTCAACCTTTAGGAAGCTCTTCACCACATGATTTTAGCTTACTATCAACATGCATACAAGATGAAATTTATCACTGAATTAGAGTACTTCTGTTTAAATCAATAAGCTTATATACCTAATCCTACTTATAATGTGGAAAAGGCAAAGAATATCTGTTCTGTGTGTGTAGGTTTTTGGGGTTTGGAGCATGATTTTTTTTTTTTTTTTTTACTTTTCCCTGCCTATGCTGACCTTCTTTTCTCATCTGTACTATTGCCTGAGGCAGTAAGATTATAGCACAAAGATTTGACTACAGTTTTATATTAATTGCATGACACACTTCATTTGAGAAACGTCTCTCTTCTTCATAGAATCTGTGAAACTGCCTTAGTACTTTAATTCCTTTGTTACAGATATTCTTTTAAGTTAGAGTAATAGGTCATTATATGTTTTTATTTTTCTTATGTAAGTCACAATTTACACAGATGCCCCTTTTCTCTTAATAATAAGGAGAGAAATTAAAAGACACTTCCATATTTTATTCTTTTCAAAAATAGAATCAGAAATAGTCAAATCAGAATAAAAAATAGAAAAAAAATGTAGCTTTAGTAGTTAATCTCAGAGAAACAGCCTAAGGGAAGCAAAATTAACAACGGAATGAAGTATACCTCTGCTCATAATGAAACTAACATATATCCAAGGAAAAAAAATGAATAGGTAATTGAATTTTATGCTCATACTAGTGGGATCAGTTCTATATATTTTAGATACTCAGTATCACTGAATTCACTGAGGTGTTATCAATTTATTTCCAGGTAAACCTGACAATATCAGATACTAAAGTCTGTGTAATATCTGTTAATATTAAATGTGTGATTTATTGTATCAAAAAACTTATAACCTACATCATTATGAGTGATACTAACTTCCCTGATTCTCTTCTTGTCATTTAAAAAGAAAAAAAATGCTCATGGAATTGTAAAGTTGATCTATGGGAAATAATTTTAAATTGTATAACATTTTAAAGGAGTAAGTTAATTGAATTTAATCATATTTACAATATGAATGTATGAGACTTCAATATCAAGCTTTAATATTTCTGTATCAATAAATATGATTCTTGAACATAATAGCTATCACCTGCAAATTATTTGTTGATTTATTTAATCAATCCTCTATTAAACTTAAGGGTTATTTCCCCTTATCCACTATTGTAATACTGTGATGGATGTCCTAGTGTACACATATTTTATACATATGTAGTTATATCAATGTAAATTCTTAGAGATGAGGTTTCTAGATCAAATTTTATGCACAATGTATATTTTGATAATTATTTCCAAACTTCCCATTAGACACACTTTACCAATTTGCTTTTACAAGTCCTATTTCTCTAAACTTTTCCAACAGTGAGTTTTTATCATTTAAAATAAAAGTCTTTGCCATTTTGATTAAAGAAAGTAATATAAAGGCCTAGCATAGTTGATGGCCTGTTTTGTAAGATTCTTATCTGAAGCTTGGAAACATTTAACTTAGAAAAACATAATAAACCATAGGGACAAATTATTAATTCAATTACTAACATTAATTCAACTACTAAGCACTTAACAAATAATAAAATCAACAAATTCCAGGTAACCATCTGTGTTTAATTTTTTATCTCTAATTCTTATACCTCTTATCCTGTAAATTGAGCTAATACATTTTACATAACAAATTAGTATTAATTCCAATAGTTTTGTATCATGCGTCTGTCCCTGGCCGCCCTCAGAGCCGTGCCCAGCCTGGCATGCATATGTGATGGTTAAGGATACAGTTAAAGAGTCAATCACGCGTGTCCACAACAGAGACACATGCAGCCTTGTATGCCTTCTTTTTAAAAGTTGAGAATATAGTATTCATTTTGCCTATGGGATATTGTTCACATTGCCAATTACATGGATTTTACTTATCAAAGTAAAGACAACCTTATTGATTTCCACTTTGATCAGACAATATGACTTAAAAATAATAAGCATTTCATGAGAAATTATAACTCTTCAATTGCTATAGAAGTCAGAGTATTTTTTGCCATGTTAATTCATTGCTCGTGTCATCATTTTGTGCATATAACAGGGGATATAATTGACTTTCTTTATTCACTAAATGCTCAGTTTGTTACTTACTAGAACTTTGCTTTCCAGATGGCAAATTCTTCTAAGAATGTTTTTTTCTGGTTGGGAGCAGTTGCTCACGCCTGTAATCCCACAACTTTGGGAGGCCAAGGTGGGCGGATCACGTGAGATCAGGAACTCGAGACTAGCCTGGCCAACATGGTGAAGCCTGGTCTCTACTAAAAATACAAAAATTAGCTGGTGTGGTGGCACGTGCTTGTAATCCCAGCTACTCGGGGGTCTGAGGCAGAAGAATTGCTTGAACCCAGGTGGTGAAGGTTGCAGTGAGCCAAGATCGTGACATTGCACTCCAGCCTGGGCAACAAGAGCAAAACTCCATCTCAATAAATAAATAAATAAATAAATAATAATAAAAATAAATGTTTATTAAAATGCAATAATCTTAAATCTTATAGACTTTTGGGATTTAGCATTATTACTAGTTTTTTACTTTCTGGATTTCTTGTATGATTTGTGTATTTTATAATCTGCTTGTTGCTAGAATATTTTGTTGTCACTTCTTTTTCTGATGCTTTTTCAGAGGCTATTATTGTCCTGCACTCTGCACATTTTATACTGCATTTATTTTCTTTTTACTCATTGTTCTTTGCCACTCAGTAACACCCATATCCAACTCTTTATTAAGATCACATGCTGTTTGGGTAATTTGTATAGCTTCTTAGGTCAGTTAAATGTTTAACAATTTCTCTGTTATTCGATGCACATTGAAAGAGTTTATGTGCTTCTAGACATTCTATTCTTATTTTTGAAGGAAATGGCTGGCTTCTCTAAGACTCATTGAAAAACCATTTTATTAGAACATAAACTGATTCGTCTACTATCCTTGACAATACTCTAAAACAGGATAAAAGAGCCCTAGAACCTGTGTATATTAGAACTTTTTGGAGAGCTCTTTTGAGTTCACTGTCTCTAATATTAGAATTATGCAGATCTGTACATTAATTTATTGACATTCTTTATCTGCTATGAACAAAGTGGCTAGTACAATTTATATCCTTGTACTGTCATTTAAGGCACATAAAGATACTAGTTCCAAAGTTTGGGAAGAATATTGTGTTTGAAAACAGTTGTGTATATTGTAAATACAAACTGAGTTAATACATATTGCATATAAAATATTTTTTATTTTGACAGGACTCTATCATTGTGTGCATTTTCATACTCTAAAACTGAGAAAATTGTATTTCACTTTGCATATTCAATTTCTTGAATTTTACTCATCAGAATAAAGACAACTTTCTTGGCTTTTATGTTGATTAGGCAATATGACAAACGTAATGAGTACACACATAAGTACTTTTAAGTTTATGAAATTATTTTCCTTATGTCATTCAAAGTTTTTAAAAATAACTGAGGTAAATATTATTAACCATATTTTTTAGGTGTGCAATTTGTCTTACGTAAGTCATAAAATTAGCAAGCTGTAAACACATTTTGTTTAGCCGTTTTTAGAGAGTGTAATTTGGCTTCTTTCTTTCTCTATCCAGTTCAGTAACGCTGAATACAACCCCATTGTTTATATGATAATGGCTTAATGTATTTTAAAAAAACTGCTATGTAATTAAGTGGTATAACATAAAAAGAAACATCATTATTTTAAAGTTATGTCAAACCTTTTTACAAATCTAGTACCACAAAGGTTACCTAGATTTGTTTGTCCTTAGAGACAACAGTCCCTGCATATTCCTTATACTTAAGTTGTAATATTTGCAGGATCCATAGCTTTCATGTATCAATTATGAGTCATAGAAGAGCCATATTTTATCTTAATAATGTGAATAATTAAAATAATTCCTATAGAATACAACTTCTGTTTTGCAAGGTAACATACAGAGATCCATATTCTTTCTGAAGGATCTGTCTCCAGTTAATCAAATAAAAATTCTTGTTAGTATCACAAGACAATTTAAAATTAGAAAAACTCACAAACTGCCTCTGACAAAGGTCTAATGCCCAGAATCTATAAGGAACTTAAATAATTCAACAAGAAAAAAACAATGCCGTTACAAATTTGGCAAAGGATATGAGCAGAGACTTCTCAAAAGAAGACATGCAGCCAACAAGCACATAAAAAATGCTCAACATCACTAATCACTAGAGAAATGCAAATCAAACCACTATGAGATGCCGTCTCACACTGGTCAGAATGGCTATTATTAAAAAGTCAAAAAGTAACAGATGTTGGCAAAGTGGCAGAGAAAAGGGAACACTTATACATGGTGGCAATGTAAATTAGTTCAGCCTCTGTGCCATGCAGTTTGTAGATTTCTCAAAGAACTTAAAACAGAACTACCATTTGACCCAGCAGTCCCATGACTGGATATTTACCGAAAGGAATATACATTGTTCTACCAAAAAGATATATGCACCCATATGTTCACCGTAGTACTATTCACAATAGTAAAGATGTGTACTCAACCAAGATGCCCATCAACTGGGTAAACATAGTGTGCTTCATATATACCATGGAAAACTCCACAGCTATAAAACCAAAACCAAATCATGTCCTTTGCAGCAACATGGATGCAGCTGGAGGTCATTATCCTAAGCAAATTAATTCAGGGACAGAAAACTAAATGCCTCCTGTTCTTAGTTATAAGTGGGAGCTAAACATTGTGTCCATGTGGACACAAAGATGGGAAAAATAGACACTACCTATTGGGTACTATGCTCACTACCTGAGTGATGAAATCATTTGTACACCAAATCCCAGCATAATGTAATAACCTAAAATAAAAGTTGAAAAACAAAACTAAAATAAGATATTCAAGACAGATCATCCTCATTCCCAAGGATAGTGGAAATTAAAAACCAAGAGAAGAGGCCAAGATTTAACTATGTTATCACCAAATGGATTTTTATAGCTTAAAGAGTATCACCGTTCCAGCCTTCTCTTAGACTCACCAATTTCCTATTTTTCAATTAAGCTTCTGAATGATTACCATGTAACTAAGACATTTGTTAGCCTGGAATGGACTTTGTAGGCTTGCCTTTGATGGATTCAATGCA
This sequence comes from Macaca thibetana thibetana, assembly GCF_024542745.1. Lineage (NCBI taxonomy): Eukaryota > Metazoa > Chordata > Mammalia > Primates > Cercopithecidae > Macaca > Macaca thibetana. The sequence goes on from NC_065578.1 coordinate 170,927,747, forward strand.
AAAATTTTTTTACAAAGAAGTTAGAAAGGATAAGTGGTGTTTAATAAATATCAATAAAGCAAATGTATTTTTTTCTATGGATGGAGATTTTTTACTGCCAAAATTTTAGAATTATGTGCATGTGTGTGTGAGTGTATCATACACACATTCCTCTGTGAATACTTTTGGTGTTTTATGTGCAGATTTCCAAGTGCAACATAATCTTTATTTTTTTCCAATGTGAAATTCACATTGAAATAAAATACTATTGCTAAGGGAACAAGAAGTCGTGTTCTTGATACTCAGCTCAATTCTACAACTACTGCTATATGAAATTGTTGTTAAGTTCAACTGCCAATGCCTTATCTTGCTGTGAAACAGATCTCTTTCAATAGAAAAATCTAAACAAGGAAAATTTATATGTAAATGTAAATCAGTATTCAAACTGAAGTGAAAATTCTCCTAATGAGAAAATTGTTTAAGTATCTTGTAGAATTGGTCATTCTAGAGTTTCATTAACCTAATTTCAACCAAAATATAACTAAAGATATTGTTAGTAACAAGACCCATTGATCCTTTAATATTAAAGAGAACTCTTTATGCTGTTTTTATGAAGTTATGACTGTAGAGAAATAAACATGTGTCTGTGGAAACAGTTAATAACGATTACATGTGTATTATTTCTATCTATATTTAGCTACTTATTTGCTCTTCTTTATTAACTGTGATATTTCTTAGGGATGAACAATGAAACATGATGTAAACATTTACATAAGGCAAAATTCATTTTTTAACAGTTTTTTTTCCTTACAAACAAGTTTTTTGAATACATTTCTTAGCATAATACTTGAACCTGTCTAAAGAATAGCCTGATTTATAATCTCTGGGCTGTGCATTTATATGACTTGGAACTTTAGTTTTTTTTCTTTTCTGAACCTATGCATTCTACTACTTAGATAATCTTAATAACTTTTTGAGTAATCTTCAGGAAATTTATACACATCACTTTCAGGCTGATGGTTGTCCAGTCTTCACCTGCAGTTCAACCCTTCTTCTGAGCTTCTTATCATTTCCATTGCCACTTAAAATCTCCATAAGCATCTAAGTATCTATATGCTCATCCTCTTTGCCCTCTATCCACATGTCTCCTAAAACTTTTTTTACCAGTCAATTTTTCGATCATCTACTCAGTGACACAAGCAAATCTGGGAGTCATTTTTCATTCTTCCCTCACTCTTGCCATTATCTATTTTCTTCATGTTATATATTTTCTTCATATTTCCTGATTTATTCATTTCAGTTTCTCTTTACTTTCACTAGTCTATTACAACTTTTGCCTAACATTCCTGCAACAGAGCCTTAAGTGCTCATCTGGCAGCTTCTCCTTCCTTTCTAAAGGCCATACTCCATAATGCAACAGGATTCATTACTCTGAAAAGCAAATCTGAGGTTATGTAGTTGCCTGAGCAGATGCCATGCAAATAAATGGAATTTCCTTCACAGCCAAACTTTATGCAAAGGCAGAAAGAGGCAACTGTGTTTCTGGGGTAAAGCATCTCAAACTTCTCTTGTTGCAAATCTAACACTGTATCTGCAATTTCCATCTTCCTCATCCTTTGTGTCAATACATTGAAGTCTCTTTTAAAAACACACCACTTATTTTTTTAAATAAACTATTTTGGAATAGGTTTAGTCTTACAGACAAGCTGCAAAGATGATATAAAATCTAGATAGATGCTTCCTCCATTCCCTCCACCCCCTTAATATTTTACATTATCATGGCAGGTTTTTAAAAACAGAAATCAACCGTGGTATATTACTGATATTTAAACTCCGAAATTTATTCAGATTTCATCTAGTTTCCCACTGATTTCCTCTTTCTACTTCAGAATCCAATCCAGACTACCAGGGAATTTAAATAATGCTGATTTTGACAGAGAAAACGTTTTTGCAGTTATTAGAATCTTAGTTTAAGACAGTTTAAGACACCCTTTTAGAAGGGTGAACAAATAGGACAACAGGCAGTGAAATTTGGGGAGATGGTGTTGGGGTGTTTGAGTGGTGTGCTGTAGCATGGGATCCTGGCTGGAGGTGTCTGGCATTACTGGAAGAACTTGGGAAACCAGGTAATGCCATGAGGAGACTTGATTTAGAAGATACAAATTAAGGGGGTTGTTAGAACACATAATGGGTTGTTAGAAACAAACATTTCAGTTGTAAGTACGTTTGAGAATGTTTATTGATTACATAGAAATGGATACAATCATGAGTCCAACCTCAAAATGGGAAAATAATTGTGGAAGTAAATGAAAGCATATGTGCCATTGATTAGAACTGTGAATTTGTAAATTTCTTCCTAAGAGGGCCTTTCTGTGGCATTTGATGGGCCTGTTGGTCTGGGAGTTTGAAAAAAATATTCTGAGGTTTGGAACAATTAATTTGATTGATTAGATTGATCATTTCCATGATAGGATTTTTATTCTGCAGATACAAAATTTATAATGAACTTTAGATATTTGAATGTCATGCTTCTATATTCAAATGAATCTTCTCAGGTTCTAAAGGAAGTGAATATACCTTTCTTGTGAAGTCATGTATATTCCTAAGGGGAAGGACTGGGTAGTTGTCAATTTCCCTGGAAGTTATCAGCTGCAGTCCCCTGCAAGGCGCAGGATATTAGATTAGCCGTTCCATTTTTAATTTCCTGGGAACATATTGTGTGTTTACAAAGATATTGTAAGAAAAATCTGCATCAAATTACTTTTTAAAAATGAGACTTGCAGAATATTTACTTGCTATAATCTGTGTGTGTGTGTGTTGGGGAAAATTGTGGGTGTGTGTTTGTGGTTTTAGCTGTTTTTTATTTTTTGGTCATAGTTTTCAATTCTAATATAAGGAGCTACTCAAAATGAAGGATTTATTTCAAGTATTGAAAATAAAAACATACTCAAAAAGCATATTCTCTTCAGATCAGGGCTCTTTTTAATACATCAAAATGTGAGTATCTCAGGTTCATGAGAAAATAATTTGATTTATACTAATTGTACATCCATATGGTACATCTTTTAACTTATGCTCATATTATATATTAATATACAAATGATTCACATAAAAGTAAAAATGACATTAAAATAAAATCAATAAGAATTAGCTCCTTTTTATGAAGTGTCAATAAGTTTTTAATTTATTTACGTTTGTAGTGTTTGGTACCTAAAGTTATAATCAGAAAACAGCAAGGATCAGGATGATTTTAAATTAGAGTTAGATTTCATCAGTATGCCTGGGGATTAGAAAATCCCCAAGTTATAAAACTTTCCACCAGTTCCAATGAAAATTCAGCCCTAATGTCAAATCATTTTAAGTTTATTAGGCACTTGTCATAACACTAATTATAAATTAGATCATTTTATATTCTCGAGATTGAGAAAAGTAATTAAATTGGTGGTTTCATTAGGTGATGGACAGTTTTAAAGAGTTTATTTCTTCTGGAAAATCAAGGTGTATTATTTCAGTTTCTAAAGAAGTGCTTATTAGAAAACATGGGGTTGGATAGAAATCTAAATCTAACAGAAAAGGATAATTTTGTCATGAATATTGACTTAATTTTATTAATAGCTTTTAATATACATATTTTAAAGATATGAAGTCTTAGCTTTAGAATTTAAATATTAGGATATTTCTTCATTAAACTGAAAATTCGAATTCAAAGTAGATATTTAATTAGATGAATTAAGAATATAGAGTCATCATAATATTATCTATTATACAGTCAATCCTTTAAAATATGCTAATTGCAAGGTTTATAAATGACGTGGGGAGTCGAAGTTTTATAAATCCTCAAACATTATAATTAGTCTTTGGAATCTTTTTTTGTTGTTGCTGTCCAGACATAGAAATGTACAAATGTTTAATTTAAGGTCAGCCAAGCTGAAAAAATTTAAAAATATTTTTAGTCAATTGGCTAATTCTAAATTTGCTTTGTTTATTCTCATGTTATTTCTTATTCTCTCTTTTTTTCTGAAACTACTAATGTAGCAGTAGGAAGTTAAATTAATACTATAGAAAATCATAAAAGTCATGTTCAATCAAGGTTTTAGCTTTAGCTTTAGCCCTGCTTTAGATTGAATGTGTTTTCTTACCAGGAAATTCTGGAGAGGTTATTACAACACACCCTCACACATACACATACACATACACGTTCCTTTACATTTTACATGGTCTGTGCTAGAGGATTAGCATTTATTGAGTTTCTACTATATGAGGTGCTCTGATTCTCGACCTCCCATGCCACATTGTGATGTTGAACATCTCTGTGCATATATTCTTGTAAAATGTGTGTTGCAATTTTTATGCAAATCTTTTAATTTAAACAAATGTCATTGTGTGATATATTTCATTTTGCTTCTTTTTAACTTTTATTTTAAGTTCAGTGGTACAAGTGCAGGTTTGTTAGATAGGTAAACTTATGTCATGGGGGTTTGTTGAACAGATTATTTCACCCAGATATTAAGCCTAGTACCCATTAGTTATTTTTCCTGACCCTCTTCCTCCTCCCACCCTCGATCCTCTGAAAGCCCCAGTATGTGTTGTTACCCTTCTGTTTTGTAATGTCTTTCATCTGGTATTGTGGTTTTAAAAAGATCTATCTATATTGCTGTGTGACTTTTGCTTCTAATTGCTATAATATACTTCACTGTGTGGACTCATTATCCTTTCCCTTTACCCAAAGGCTTCTGACTTCCAGCAACCACAGGTAAAACACAGTTGGGTATCCCTCTTCAGCTCCCCTTTGTCACCACTTTTAGATGAAGAAACAGAGGCATGAAGGGTTGAATAATCTTATCAGAATTGCACCGCTAGGATTAGAACCAGTCTAGTGGCAGGCACATAGAGGAAAGAGAAGCATCAATTATTAAACATCTATTGTAGCAGAAGTTTTATGTCAAAAAATCAATTTTATTCACTTAAGTGCCTTATGTAGTAGCTAAAATGACTCAAAAAAATCAGAAAAGTAACCCGAATAATCATAATTGATAACTGGCAGATTCAGAAGTTTACTAATACTGGTCATCCCTTAAAGCTCATCTTGTTTTTTAATTAACCAGTGTCTCGTTTCAATGAATGTATTATTTTTAAAAAATATGTAGGTAAGGTTGCTTGATTACTCAGGTATTTCTCTCATTTTGGGAAATTGCATACATAGCCTTAGCAAACAGCATGTAAAATTGTTCCCAAATACCTATTTTTATTTGCTTGTTTGTTTTCTTATTTTTGGGTAATCTACAGCAGCAGAAGAATATATATATATATATTCTCTCTCTATATATATACACACACACACACACATACTCACACACATAGATTGGAGGATTAATTTTCCTAGTAACAAACATTTTGAAACAACTGATATAAAAAATTTGAAAGGGATTCTCATGTTAAAAGCTTATTGGATTATTTTTTGGATTTTTAGAGAAAGGGTTCTGTTCTGTCACCCAGTCTGGAGTGCAGTGGTGCAATCATAGCTCACTGCAGCCTTGAACTTCTGTGCTCAAGTGACCCTTCTGTCCTCAGCCTCCCAAGTAGCTAGGATTACAAGTGTGGACCACCACACCACATCAGGCTAATTTTTAAATTATTTTTATAGAGATGAGGGTGGAGAGGGGACCTTGGCAATTTGCCTAGGCTGGTCTTGAATTTCTAGCCTCAAGCAGTCCTCCCGTTCTGGCCTCCCCAAATGCTAGAACTACAGGCATGAGCCACCATACCCACTCTTGAACTCTTAAAATAGATTTTACTCTGTCATTCATTTTGTTTATTGATTTGCAGATGGACATCATGACTACATAAAATTATTTCCATTTTTCATTTCTATCTAAGTAAAAATTACCAGCTGGTTTTTATGGCGATAATGACATGGATCAGCAATAGTTCTTGGAAATGTTATTTTTCAAAAAATTGTTGAATAAAAATATTTTTTATTCTTTCAATAGATATTATTTTCCTCCAAGCTTGAACAGTGATGAGCAGGATGATTAATCAATATCATTTTAAGTACTAGAATGGCTCCTGAATGATAAAACCCATCAGTAAAGACAGACTAAGCCAACATTAAGAAGTAAATGATATCTGACCTAGGAATTTCCCTTTAGATATGACATTCTCCCTGTTTTTCTGCTAGAAGACAAATCTTGGGTGAGGACTACATTGCAGAAGGGCCTGAAGAGAGAGTTGAGCTCAGTATAAAACTTCTGACAGATTTTGCTGTTCTGGGAGGGACAGAGTCTAGCCCCAAGGAGGGGGAATGTTAGAGGCAGTCTGATGGGGTGAGATCCTGTGATGTCCTTCAAATGAAACCAGAGGAGATTGCTTTACTTCTTTCCCAATTGCTCAGAGGCAATTAGCAGAAGTAATTAATAGTGTTACTTCGAGAATGCTGTGGCTGCTTGATTTATTTTCAAATCAAATAGAAAATTGTAGTGTCCCCTTAACAAATTCGCAGGTGTACTTGACATTTCTAAGTTTAATGACTAGATTTTTTTAGAAAATGCAATATTTTGACATTGTCTAAAAATAACAGGATATTGATTTCTTAAAAAGGCAATTAATTATATGATGAATATATTAATATTTATTAATATTTTAGACTATAATTTTAGAAAGCAGGAGAAAGGGTTGCCAGCATTTGGTGTCATAAGTTTTAGGGCATGGTACAAACCACTAATATGTTATACATATACTATAATACATGTACTAGTAAATGTCAAAACAAGGTAATACCATTTCATCTTGAGTTGTGAATGCACATTTTGACTAAAAATTTTATGAAATTACAAATTAAAATTATATAAACTAATTTTAAAGAACTTATTATCAGTTATAAGTTAATAAGACTTAGGGTGGTATGAAGATGCATTTTTCAAAATTATTTTAAAAATTAAATTTGAATAATAGTGAAAGTACTAACTGAAATATATCTTTAAAACTTTAAATATTGTTGAAGTAGTGCTTTTATCCTATCAAGTTCTACTCAAGTCATTGAACCATATATAAGTAAAGACATAAAAATAGTAATATTATATTTAATGTGTTTTGTATGCTGTATATAACATCTTTCTTACATTTTCTTTATTTATATAATTCATTACTTTCAGGTATGGTAATTGGCCACCTGCTAACTGTGTGTCCTTGAGAAAGATGTTATTATTACTTGTTCTAGTTGCTTTTCTAAAAGGATATAAGAAAAGTATGAGATAGATTTTTTTTTACAATTCTCCTAGCTGTAAAATTCTATGGGTTCTATAATCCTATGTCTTGTCTTTTTTTCTCCCCTCCTGTGGAGTCTGATATCCTTTGTTCATCTTTTTTACAAATTTGAATCAGACTAGTTGGCAAAGTGTCAGTTCTCTGACAATCTGTGATAATATATTATTTTGCACAAATGTTACCAAATGAATAGCTAGTAAAATTTTTTCTTTTTATGATTCCAAACTCGCTGAGTTTGATGAATAGGATCTAATATTTGGCATTTTTATCTCTAAATGTCATCAATTTAATCTTTGTAACAAGTTCATTTATATAATAAACTTTAAATCTCTTTATACTCACACAAATGCAATGCAGGGGAAATCACTGTCCTTGCTCTCTTGATTTCTTCTTTGTTGACAGGATAGATGACAGAATCTGCACTTCTTTCAGATGAATTGTTTTTCAGGTGGTAACTTTTCTATATTAACATACTCCCTACCATATATTTTTATTTTCTACACAATCTTCATATAACCACATTATTTTTGAGGTTAAGTTTAATATCTAAACACCATTGAATCCATTCCATAATCAAGATATTTAGATTGTAGTTAGTTTTAATTTGAAGAATTTTGGTGGTGTTTCTATCAAATGTATAATAAATTTAACAATAACTCCGACTATCTGAGTCTCTTTTCTTAATGACCTGGTACCTATTCATGTCAGTGTCCTAAAATCTTCAAATTGTGAAGTCACATACATGTGGTATGGAAATTATTTTTTCAGTCAAAAATATGTAAATCTTTACTTTGCAATTGTACTCCCATAAAGTAGCTCAGTTTGAGGGACAAAAATAAAACAAGCCTTTATTTTTCTTCTTAAGGCAGTATTTGCATGACTTTCATATGGTATATATGTTTGCATAGGAAATTTGTCTTTAGTTTCACATCTGCCCAGATTATAGCCTTTAATTCAATGATTCAAAGCTTATCTGGAAGACACTTAAAATATTTGAAAGCTACATACTATTATTTTATGATTTCAGCTACTCAAGACATAACTTTTAATGTATAAACAACATCTTTATCAAGTCAAGCAAATAGTGAAGGGAAATTACCAAACTATGGTCTTGTTTTTAAATGAATGGGCCTAAAATTGGACAGATATACTTGAAGTGAAAGAGGAAAATATTATACAACCATTTCATGTGTCCAGATTATTTGAGCCTTTCCTGTATCAATGAAACATCAGCTGTTGCGGTGAGATCATCTTTAATGCCCATCCTATTTTATGATCTAGATGAATTAATGATTAATGTATTGAATATTATTTGTTTTCTATACTGTAACACTGGCATATCAAAAACTTCAATAGATTGTCACATTTTAACTCTTGACCTTTGGGTTTTATTGCAAATAATTAACTCTTTACTACTCACATACCCTCAAATGTAGTAATATGATTTAAGTATTACTGCAGGAAGAAATATATTGTTTTACTAAGTAGTTTATTTGACATTTTACTAAACTCTGTTAAATATATGTTATGTATGTAGTATTTGAAATGTGATACATCTATAAAGGAAAATATTTAGCATAATTGTTAGCTTTACCCAAACAATTTTGAAAGTTAGGTTATTTTCTTTTTGTCTCAGTGTCTGTATACTTAATGTCCCTCGTGTGCTACATACAGTGACTGAAGAAAAGCTTCATGAGAAGAAACATTCACATATAAATTTTGATCATTTTCTCAGAATTAATAAATCAAAGAGAAATGCTGATACTGTGTAATAAATTCGGCCATATGTAACAGACTAGCTTTCACTAATACAGATCTGTGCCTCCTAATGATGCTATAGTCAATAATGAACCACATAGATGATGGTGATCCTGTAAGATTATAATACTTTCCAATCTTACTATGCCTTTCCTATGTTTACATATGTTTAGATATGCAAGTACTTCTTGTGTTAAATTGCCTAGAGTATTCAGGACAGTAACATGGTGTACAGGCTTACAGCCTAGGAGCAATAGGCCATATTGCCTAGATGTGTAGTAGGTTATGCCACTTAGGTTTGTAAGTTAATTCCATGATGTTCATACATTGAAATCACCTAATGACATATTTCTCAGAACGTATCCCTTTTGTTAATTGATACATGACTGTATAAGTATGCCAGTTCTTTAAGCAAAACTAAACAAAAACAAAATGGGGCACTAGATAGCTCAGGGAAAAAAATAGAAAACACATTCTGTATAGAATAATAGCTGTTACCTCTTACGTTCTCTGTAATGATTTTGATTTCATTTTGAAATGCATATTGGATGTAATGATTTATTTTAATTCTGATAAGAGGTAATGACTTACTTTTAAGTCTGATTTTTTTTTTTAACCATGAGTAGTGGTAGTCTCATCCAAGTAAACATATTTTATACTACTTTTCTGAACCAGTTCAAATCTAAAACTAAGTTACCAATGTTTTTATAGGCAACTGGTAAAATTCTGAGAAAAAGTAATATTGCAGGGTTTTTCTTTTAACTCTCAATTTATGGGAATTGTTTAGAGAAAATGTAGAATGATAAATAGGGATGTGCTTTGGCTACTTTAGTCAAAGTCTGAGTTCTGCTACACATTATGTACATTGTTGTGCAAGATACTTAACCTTTAAAAACCTTTATTTTTCTATCGATAATATATAGAAAATAGGATTGGGTTCTTATACCTATTACATTAAGAATTAAATGATACCATTTAAGCATTTATCAAAGTGATCACTAGATGGTAAACATTAACACATGTTAGCTATTACTGCTAAGGAAACTATTTTAATACTTAAATTTCATATGATCATAAAAATAAAATTTAGAATATGATTTTAAATCATTATTGGGAAAAGAAAACACATTTAAAAGGAACACAATCTCTTCTCAGCCTTTTGGCTAAGGCCAAGTATAAAAGGGACACAAATGTAGTTTAGAGCAAATTTAAGTGATGTGGTTAAAAAAAGGAGGTAATCACAGTATGATAATCAGGTCAGATTATTTCACTATCACGAAGAAGAAGAGAAGTTACAGAGAGAAGTAGGAAGACCTTAGTAACCTAATGCCTACTAGGTAGTCTGTGGCAAAGTTTTGAAATCCTGTAAGATTATAATACTTTCCAATCTTACTATGCCTTTAATCTTATATTATATATAAGATATCTAAATTATATAAAAAAAATATATAATTATATATTATAATACTTTCCAATCTTACTATGCTATATAAATGGTGAATTCTGAGCACAGGGTTAGAAAGAAAGGTCACCTGAATGATAGAATTATGCATATTTTTACAGATGCAGGATTCTAGAAATGTGATTTACAGAGTTTATAGGAAAGGCAGTCAAGGAAGAAAGAGCTAAAGATACAGATTGAGGTTTCAACTGAGGTATAGTTTAGCCAGGGCTATGGGTGTTGTGAGAGAAATTTTAAGGATGAATGTGGTAATATATATGAAACACTCTCTGTTCCCTGGAAGAAAAGTTCTATAAAAACGTAACATATTGCTGATTCTTAGAACGAATGGTGAAGGTTGAAAGATTTTCAGATGTAGGGAAAGGGCACATTCACAATCCAGTGAGAGGCAAAGGATATTGGAAATGGAAGGTCAGAAACAAGAAAGGAAAAATAAAATTTGAATGCTTCTTACAAGACTACACACACATGCACACATACACTACAGTTTTAAACAGAATTATTTTCATTGGAAATACTCTGTAAAATAAGTTTATTGATTTCCAAGATAGCTGCACTTAGAATTGAATAATTTAAGCACATAAAGTGAATATAGTGGTCAGAGAGAGGAAAGAATGAATTTGGATTAATTGTCTAAGGAAACAATATCGTAAAAGAAAAGGTATAATAAAAGAGAAAAGAAAAAAAAGTAAAGAGATAGGTTTTTGAATAAAAAATATTTTGCCAAAAAGTTCAAGAAAATGTTTTGAAGGATAGAATTTAGAACTGTTCTAAGAAGTTCTGTATCTGGTAGATAAAGCAGTAGCTTGCCAGAAGATATATGGCCAATTTTAGATATATAAAAAGAGTGGGAGGAAATACAAGGAAATTAGAGTGTGCCACCCAGAGTGTCTCATGTGGAGCTGCTGATTGCATGTCCGGATCTCATAATTGATGCAGAGGTGGCTATCAGTTAACTTAGCCAACAAATACTTTTGAAATAAATCAAGTCTCCAAATTACAAACAGTATTGAAATATGTTATCATTGAAGGTCTATACCTCCTTAGTGATTTAAATCTGGATATAGTATTGATGCTCTAATTAGAATACCATATTGTATTTTTTCTAAGTAGTCTTATCAATTAGAATTTTATAGTTAAATGGGGATCTAATAATTAATGTCTTATGACTTGAAGAGCCTTTGGAAAACACATTTATCAAATGCTCATGGGAAACAATTCAATTCTATAGTGTTATGATAAATTGAAATCATGTGTTTTGTAATGTATCTAAAATATACTTGAAAAGATAATGGACTTTTCCATTTGTAACACCCATGGCCATAAAAATCTTATGAAAAAGTAATTCAATGTCTTTGAGTTCAGAATGTTACAAGATTCTTTTACTATATTAACTTATCACATATGTAAGTGCAAAAAAGTAAAGAATAATCTCAGGCTTTCCCATTATGGTTTTTCTGTACTTACAGAGAGGAAGTAACTTTGGCTTTGCTAACAGACTATTTCTTTTCCTCTTCTTTTTCTTCCATTCCCCCTTTCCATTCACTTATCAAACCTGTTTGATTCCAGTTTCAAAATATAATCATGTCTTTACTCACTCACCTCTATCTTCATTATATTGATTTAAGCCTAAACTGCCTCTTCCCTGGATTACTACAGTTGTCTCTGAGCTATCTCTGTGCTTTCTGGGTTTTAGTCCTGTAGTGTTTTCTCAGTGTGGCCACTTGAGGGATACTTGTAAAATGCAAGTCAGATCATATCACTCATCCACTCACACATTCCCCTGGCTTTCCGTCTTGCTCGGAGTGAAATCCATGTTGGCTGGGCACAAGCTCACACCCGTAATCCCAGCACTTTGGGAGGCCGAGGTGGGCGGATCACTTGAGGTCAGGAGTTTGAGACCAGCCTGGCCAACATGGTGAAACCATGTCTCTACTAAAAATACAAAAAATTAGCCGAGTGTAATGGCAGGCACCTGTAATCCCAGCCACCAGCTACTGAGCTACTGAGGCAGGAGAATTGCTTGAACCCGTGAGGTGGAGGCTGCAGTGACCCGAGATTGTGCCACTGCATTCCAACCTGGTCAACAGAGTGAGACTGCATCTGGAAAAAAAAAAAAAAAAAAAAAAAAAAAAAAAAAAAAAAAAAAAAAAGCCATGTCCTGGAGTGGCCTGAACATCCCTACAGAATGTGTCCCTATCCACCTCTCTGATATGGTTTCCCATTACACAACTTTTTGCTTGCTCCACTCTGGGCACATTGGTCTCCTTGCTGCCTTCCTACTTGTCCAAGCACCCTTATTCCTAAGCGTCTTTACACTTGCTTTTCCTTCTTTCTGAGTATTCCTTCCCCAGCTAGCTATTCCCATGGCTTACTAGCACACCCGATTTACTTAAATGTCAAATGAAGGCTTCTCTGACCAGTACACTTAACATGGTTAACGCACTGCAGCTTCTCCTTCCTAATTGTTTTTTTCTCCTTCCCCACTTTATTTTATTCACAACATATAATAGCACTTATTACCAACTGGTGTACTGTAGCATTTATTTTATTTTTCTGTTTATTTTCTCTCTTACTGCTTGACTACTTGAATGGAAAACTCCAGGTAAGCTTAGATTTTTGTCTTTTACTTTTTTATCATAGCACCTAAAACAGTTTATAGCATGTAGAGGTTCTTAAAAATATTTATTAAGTGTATAAATGAATTATGTTATCCCCAGAAGCTGGCTAATGTAATGGGCACCTTGATAATGCATTATTGTCTTGAAGTGTTAAAATACTGGAGAAGGGTCACTAGATAAAAGGTCAAGGAAGCAGTACTCAGTGGGAGAGGGAAGTTAGGGAGAAAGGATGGCGTAAGGGGAATGAAAAGTCTGTGGATGTTCATGAAAAAATGAAACTATGCCTGCATCAAAATATCTCATGTATTCCATAAATATATACATCTTCTATGTTCCCACAAAAATTTTTTAAAAATCTTATCTGCTTTTATAAGTTAACAAAACCTTGCCTGTGTATTTTTGCCAATAGATGTCAGTGGTTGACCATATGAGTGAAATTATTGCAGATACACTTGTTTTATGCCACTCTTAAAGGCTAGTCTTTAAGGAGTGTCTCATTTCTTAAATGATCCTTTTTATTATTTTACCTTGAGAAGTAATATATATTATGACATGATAGAGTTGACAAGACAAAATGTTAATAGATTCCCTAATATACTGAAACTATTGAAATTTAAGGGCTATAGGAAGTATTTAAATGAAAATGGCTTTTTTAAATGGTTACTTTGTTTATATAGACTTATGTATATTCCTTCAACCATTCAATTTTCAAAGTGAAAAATAAATTGTTCGTACATATAGTGTTTTATTCACATCCATGCTTGCTATGGAGACTTTTATCCAGGTTTTAATAAATTTAGTTTAATCCAGTACAATTCCCAAGGCAGTTTGAAAAGAGTTTCATTTTTTAAGTTATAAATGGTAATTGAGTAGTCATCATCTTATATCTGTTAAGAATGATTGTGAACATTGCTTTTAACGTAAATATTCTTGTTTCAAAGTCCTAAGTACCTCCAATGAGATACAATTGTTTTCCATTTTATGTTCTACTACTTAATATTTTTTCTCAATGTTTATTTCCTTAATTATATCTTTCAGAAATAAAATTAATGTTGAAAATAAACAGTGTATGTTATATTTACATGGATTTATAGTTTCAAAAATACCTGTCAACAGGTTTTTAAAAATTTCAAGAATGATATCATGCTTCTCTTCTTTGGTCAGTGGGAAATTCACAAACCTCTGAGATATTTAAAAAATTCTCCTAATCATGATTATTTTTCCTAGAAAACTGCTGTTACTATGTTGAACAAAATAGTGAGGCAAAATAGTTTGATAAGGGTTTTATTGAACAGAACTAAAAGATGTGCCATCATTTATTGATTAATTCAACATATATTTATTGAGCTCCTCCTAGAGATCAGAAACTTAACATGTCTTCTCTTTTTACTATGGCTGTCTGTTGCCATGTAAAGAAGGTTTTTTTCTCTTTTTCTGTGTATAAAATAATGGAAAAAAATCAATTCAGCTGCACATGGTGATCCCAGCACTTTGGGAGGCCAAAGTGGTAGGATTGCATTGACCCAGGAGTTTGAGACTAGCCTGTGCAACAAAGTGAAATAGCATCTCTACAAAAATTTAAAAATTAGCCCAGTGTGGTGGCATGCACCTGTAGTCCCAGCTACTCAGGAGGTATAGTGGAAGTTTCACTTAAGCCTGAGAGATTGAGCTTGCAATGAGCCGTGGTCTCATCACTGCACTCCAGCCTGGGCAACAGAGAAAGACTCTGTCTTAAATGAATGAATGAATGAATAAATAAATAAATAAAACTCACTGGGTGAAAGAAGGTACAAGACACAGAGTTGGAGAAAATATTTGCAATAGTTAATCTGACAGAAGTTGCACATGCATCATATATAGGGAACTCTTACAAATTAAGAATAAGGTTTATAGTCCCACTAATTCAACGGAGGGAAAAGGCTAGCACATTTCATCACAGAATATACTAAATAGTCAATAAACATATGAAAAATGCTCACCAATATTGGTCATTAGAGAAATAAAAATGAAATCATTGTATATCCACCATATGTCTAAAATTTAAAAACAAGACTGTGGAGCAACAGGAACCCTTACACAGATTTGATGGATGTGTGCATTGTTACAACCATCTTGGAAAACTGATTGGAAACATCTTTTAAAGCTGAACATCTGCAAACCTTATGACCTGGTAATTTCTTTCCTAGGTATCTATCCAAAACAACTGCATACATGTGTATACCAAAAGATATGCATCAGAATTTCATCAACAATGTTATTTGTAAAAACGCTATACTAGAAACAATCCAAGTGTTCATTTGTGAAAGAAAGAATAAATACATTGTGGAATATTCATACAAAGAATACAGCAATGAAAAAGAATGACCTCTTGCTACATGTAACAACATGAATCCATTACAGATTATATTGAGGCTGAGTGCGGTGGCTGACGCCTGTAATCCCAGCACTTTGGGAGGCAAATCCTGGAGGACTGCTTGAGGCCAGGAGTTCGACACCAGTCTGGCCAATATGATGAAACATCATCTCTCAAAAAAAAAAAAAAAAAAAAAATTAGCTGGGCATGGTGGTGCACGCCTGTAGTCCCAGCTACTCTGGAGGCTGAAGCAGGAGAATCACTTGAACCCACGAGGTGGAAGTTTCAGTGAGTCATGATGGCACCACTTCACTCCATCCTGCACGACAGAGTAACACTCCGTCAAAATATATATACAAAAAAAAAAAAAAAAAAAAAAAAAACTAGTCACAAGTAAATATTATAATTTAATTTTATTTATATAAAGTTCAAAAGCAGTCAAAACTGATCTATGGAGGCAGAAATAATACCTTTAGGAGAGGTATTGACTGAAGGAGGTCATGAGGGAGGCTTCTAGAAAGATGGTAATTTTTTCTTCCTTGATCTTGATGATTTTACACAGGAATGTGCACTTTATAAAGTTATCGCAATTTGTTTACCTTTCTGTATATGTGCTATACTTCAGTAAATATTTACTTGGAAATTGAACTGATTACTCTTTTCGTAATTGTTAATAGAATAACACTCATACATTTTCTGTCACTTCATAAACACTTGACTATTCCAGGTAAAAGATCCCTTGAGACTCTTTGCAAGTTAGGCAGAAGGCTTTCCTCATTCACTCGTTTACATTTTTAACCAGTGTCTATATCGTATTAAGAGGGTAAAAGAACAGGACTGTGGTGATGAAGGCAGAAGTGAGATTATTCTATTCGAGATGCTGCACTAAACAAAGCCATTTAGAGCACAAAATGAGCTCTAAAAGTTTTGAAAGAACATTATGAGATAAACACAGTGGAATACAGTTTTTATTTGTTTGTTTTGTTTTTTACCTGATATACTAAGACATATTAGGATAAGGATCACACTTTTTACTAGCTCTTAATTCTGGGGAAATCTTACTCTAATTTTTTCTCTTTTTTAAAAAACGTAAGGGTCATTAAACAATATAATGCTTGTGTTTGTACCATATACATATACATGTAACCTGCACCATATGCATATACAACCAAACAAATCAAATCAAGAAACATGTTACCTATGTGTTTAAATGCTTCCTGGTGATAATTCTTTATATCCCATTTCTTGTAGATATCTGAATCCTATCATGAAAAACAACTGAAATAGCCAAATTCCCTGGAAAGAAATATTTCTCTGGTTGAAAATATATTACTCCCTGTTTCTTGTCACACAAAAAAGTATTACTTAATTCCAAAAAAACTTACTGATTGCTTATATTTTGTGTAATAAGTGCACAACATAGCATTAAATAATAATAGAAACATATAGAAATTATGAGGAAAACACTTTAAAGTGAGATTCTTATTGTCCTTTTTTCCTTGCTTATTTTGTTCGAATACGACATTCACTTTATAACATACATGGCTACGTGGACTACATTCAGTTCATCTCCCAGTTTTTTTTTTTTTTTTTTTTTTTGTATACCATTTGTTTCAGTTCTATGGCTAAAATAATGTGAGGAAAATAAGTACACAGTTTAAGCTTAGCCAAAAATCACGTCTTCTCTTTTTCATTTGTTTTTCCAACTTGAATGAATGTAAATCATTTCCTTCACCTGTAGTCTGTAGACCTTCAGTAAATGAGCTTCAACCTGTTCCTTCTCAGCTATGAGCACCTGTGAGGAGCTTGAATATTTCTGATAAGTCTTTCTCATCATCGTTGATAAGACCATAGCTAAATATACGTAGAATTTATGTGTTATATATACTGAAAAACTTAAGTGCTCCTTTCAAAATTTTCAATATTATAGTCTGGAAACATTATATTATCTAGAAGAATATCCTGAGTTGATGACTATACAGAAGAAAAAAGATGAATACTGAAAAATCTTTTCAGACTTGAAGTTGTTATTGTGATTGGGATCTGAGAGACTGAACTTGTATATATTCCCTTAGTTTTCTGCACTTGAAAGCTGAAAATACAATTATAATGGCGTTAGGTTTTGTTTATGATGATACATAATGACATAAATGCAAGAAACATGATTTTATATATATAGTACCTATAGTGTATATGCAAATCGTACACATAAAGTTTATGTGCAATTGTATATGTATAGTATACATACATTATATGTATATAAACTAGATAAATAGATGTGCTTTTGATACTTGAATGATGCAGGTGTTAGGAGTGCTGATCAATTGCATAGTCAAAAATTCATATATAACTCTGACTCCCCAAAACTTCAGCTACCAAGACCCTACTTTTGACTGAAAGCTTACCAATAACATAAACAGTTGATTGACACATATTTTATATGTTACATGTACTGTATAATGTATTATTATAATAAATAAGAGAAAAGAAAATGTTATTAAGAAAATCATAAGGAAGAGAAATTATATTTTAAGAAGATAAAATATATATTAAATGGAAATGAATAGTCATAAAGGTCTTCATCCTCATGGTTGTCACGCTGAGTAGGCTGAGTCGGAGGATGAAGAGTACAGGTTGGTTTTGCTGTCTCAGGTGTGGCAGAGATGGAAGAGGTAGAGAAGGTGGGAAGGCAGGAGAAGCAGGCACACTCAGTGTAATTTGTATTGAAAAAAATCTATGTATAAGTGGACACATGCAGTTCAAATTCATTTTACTCAAGAATTAACTGCATATGTATCATGTATGTATACTATACATATATAAACTTGTCTACTGTACACATTTGTGAATATTTATATAGAAATAGTAAAATTGTTAGGAAAGCTAATATTTTACTTTAAAAGTTTATTTTCTTTTTCTCTGGGTTTATGTGATGTTTCTCTTGAGGTTTCTTGCAACATAAAGGAAAAAATAACTGTTTAAAACCGAAATATTTCTCTTATATTTAGCCTAGGGCAACCTCCTGAAAATTGATAAACTTGAATTTTGACAGAAGGAAAGTGAAGATAATTTAATGGTCAAGACCCTGTCTTAGAAAATATTGCTGGAGCTCTTTGAAATTTGAGTTGATGAGTTCCTCATTGGCAAAGTCAATTGAAAGACCAAATTAAAAAAATCACTCTTTTAAAAAATAAAATTTAGAGACAGGATCTCTCTTTGTCACCTAGGCTGGAGTGCAGTAGTAAAAATATAGCTCATTGCAACCTTGGACTCTTAGGCTCAAGCAATCCTCCCACCTCATTTCCTGAGTGGCTAGGACTACAGGTGCATGCCACCATGCTTGGATAATTTTTAATTTTTTTTTATAGAGACAGAGTCTTGCTATGTTACCCAGGCTGGCCTTGAATTTTTGGCCTCAAGTGATCATAGCACCTTGGCCTCCCAATGAGAAAAGATACTCTAAAAGCTAATGAAGGCAGAAGTTATAAAATAATAAGTAGGTTAAAAATATTACTCTTCAGTTTTCTTCAAGAACTTAAAACAGAACTACTCTTGAACCCAGCAATCCATTACTGGGCATATACCCAAAGGAAAATAAGTTGTTCTACCAAAAAGACACATCCCCTGTTATGTTTACTGCAGTACCATTCACAATAGCAAAAACATAGAATCAACCTACATGACCATAAATAGTGAATTGGATAAAGAAAATATGGTACATATACACCATGGAATACTACACAGGCAAATAAAGAACAAAATCATGTCCTTTACAGCAACATGGATGCAGCAGAAAGCTATTATCCAAAGCAAATTAATGTAGACACAAAAAAACGAAAACTGCATGTTCTCACTTATAGGTGGTAACTAAACTTTGGGTACACATGGGCATAAAGATGGGAACAATAGGCACCACAGACTTCTAGTAGGGGGAGGAAGAGAGGAGGATAAGTTGAAAAACTACCTATTGGGGTCTATGATCACTACCAGGGTGACGGGATCAATCATATTCCAAACTTCAGCATCACGTAATATACCCACATAACAGACCTGCATATGTACTCCCTGAATGTAAAATGAAAGCAGTTTTTTTTTTTAAGTACTGCTTTTTTTTTTTTTTTTTTTTTTTTTAAATCATAGGCCACCTTCTACAGGAAATTCCCACCACCTTCAGGGACTTTATCCATTAAAATGGCTGAGTTAGGAAGAAAGATTTGGAACCTTCCTTATAGTTCCAAAGCAAAGCTATACATTCCAACAAATGCCAGTATCAGCAATTTAAAATAAACAAATGCGTTCTATAGAGTGTTCTAATTATCACTGCTAAAAAAGCCAAAACACATGAAAAAACAATATAAATGCCACACAAAACCACTCTACTCTGCTCATGAAGAACTCACAGTCTAAAGGAGCAGACCATAAGAAATCTAGCAAGAACGCAAGTGAATTTAAAAACAAACCTTGAAGGTATATAGTTGCCTTTCATACTTTTCTCTCACTGGCAACAACTTACATAAGAAATACAGCTTTATCATTTAATTCCGGTGAAAACTTGGGCATGCTGAATTTTTGTTCCCTCGATTGTTAAATAGGAAAAATAATTAGCTAATTTGTGAAGATTTGGTGACATATGCGAAGCTCCTAATATCGCGTGCAAAGCCTCTGTATGTGCACATTGTTCAAAATTCCTAGTTTCCTACCTTATCTAACCTTACTATTTTAAACAAATTATAGTCTGTTTATTAAAAGAGGACAATAAAGAGGTCAAAGATAATAATGCAGGATCATGGGAGACATAAGAACAATAATATAGGATTCTTAATTTTGTCACAGAAAACTGTTCCATATTTCTGGATTTTTGACTCAGTATCTCATAGCTATCTGGAAATGCATGCCACTGTTCACAAGGAATGATATTCAGGAATTTCTCAGAAGTAATTCTGAGATCCCAGGGAAATGAGTCAGAGCATAACACTAATGGACTGTAAGCCAGATGCATTATAATAATTTCTAAAGAATGGTGACTTTATATTTTGTTTTAAAGAGGTTGAACATATATTAACAACAGCAACAACAAAAAATATGACTTCCAGGTACAAAACTTTTGTCCTTGAACTTCACTGGAGAACTTCAGTACTTCAAATAAAATGTGTGATGATTTATATATGTATGTTTCCACTAAAGGATAGATTCTTAGAAACTTCCAGATAATGTCAATTCAGTTAATATCAATGCTTAACACTTATGGAAGTAGTATCTTTCTAATAGATCACTAAGAGATTATTAAATTAGATTAAGAGAAAATAAGAAAAAAGATTTGACTTTCCAATTACATTCTTTAGCTTACATACATTTCGCCTGATTGTAACAATATTAATGATACAGGCGATTACCCAAAGGGACTGTGATTTTCCCACTTACAATATTTAGCTGTAGCTTTAAAAAATAAAGTCAGATTATTGGTTCATTAAACCCAATGTTTATCTCTGACACTGGTACTAATGAAATAATTTTGAAAGTTAGTATTCTTTCTAAGTTAGCCATAGCATCCTCAAAAAGCTGACTAAATTTCTCCCAAATATCTTAATGTACCTTTAATATAGTCTGTTACAAACATATTATCTATTATTATGTAGAGATCATAATAGAATCTATTTTTTTCTCAGTTTGGAAATAAAATATACCATCAATTTTCCCTCCTTCATGTAAAGTACTTCTTTTATCTTTTCCATTTTTCTCCCTTTTTAGATTTTAAGGTGCATCTCTATTTCTTGTACTTCAATTATTTAGTTTAAGATGTTTAATTTTGAGGGTAAAATTATATTTCTCATTGCTCATGGTATTATAATTTTTTAGCCAGAAGACCATACTGCACTAACATATTCAGAGAGTATTCACAGTGAGTTCTACTTCTTTTAACCTAGTAAAAATCAGTAGTGTTGGAGTCCATCATTATATAACTATTAATTGGATAGTTTTTCTCTCAAATTCCCAATGCATTTATTTTTACCATCTAAAGAGCTTTGCTCTGTATTCCTACAGCTCAGTCTGTTTTTAAGATGTCAATTTGTGTAGCACAATCTGCAAATTATCTTGTGGCAACCACTACCCCTTTCTTTCCTTTATTAATGGAATCCCTGAGTTTTAGCTAAGCAGATTTCCCAGCTATTCTTGCAACTAGGTGCAACCATGTGACCAGGATTTTGCCAAGAATAACAAATTGAAGTGATAGTCATGAATTATAGATTGTAATTTTATGAGAAAATTGCTTGCCCTCCAGTTTCTCTCTTCTTATTGGCTATACCGTGGATGGGACAAGGGTGATGAATAAGCAAAAGGCTAACGAGATTTCGGGATGACGTGACTGGAATCACGTCAAAATACTGGACTGGCATGTGAAAGTAAGTGAACTTCTGAGTTGGTTGAGCCATTAAATTTTGTAATATCTTTGTAAGTGTAGCTTAGCCTAATAACTGATTAATACATCGAAATTCCATTGGAAACTTCTAGATAACGTGTAAGTGCCACCGGTACCCACATTCTTGATAATTTTCTTTTTCTTATTATACTTTAAGTTCTAGGGTACATGTGCACAATGTGCAGGTTTGTTACACATGTATACATGTGCCATGTTGGTGAGCTGTATCTTCAGATTTATCTTTAGTCTTTTCATCTCCCTCTAAAAATAGTTAATAACCACTCACTGAAAGACAACAGAGGGCACACTACTGAAATATGTCTTATGGGATCACTTAATTCCTTTTAGGAAGAAGGTATTTAAACAAATAAACCAAACCACTCTAATGTTTTAAGAAAATCTACACAGCCCATTTTTTTTTTTTTATTTTGCTGCTGTTCCATAGGGGTTCTTGAATCTAGAGTGTGAAAGAATAATGAAAATGAGATCAATTAACAAAATGCAAACAAGTAAAAAATGACATAATATTTTTACATATAAAATTTTGAAAGGTGTAATAATATTAGTCTGAGTAGAGAAGGGGCTTGAAATAATTTTAACTTTTATCTGGAAAGAAGAAACATTAATATTTTCAAATTTTCATCATGTTTTGTTGGAAGATTTTCAACAGTATTGAAAACTAAAGTGCATGTTGGAAACCGACATCCCTTGTCACAGTTTATTTTCACACATCGGAACACTAATTTCTTTCAATTCTGTGCTCTAGTATAATGTCATATCCTGCAGTTCTCTTTTTGCACCCTAAGATATGGTCCTATGAAAGTATTTTAGTTCCAAAAATTCTTTCTTTCTTTCTTTCTTTCTTTCTTTCTTTCTTTCTTTCTTTCTTTCTTTCTTTCTTTCTTTCTTTCTTTCTTTCTTTCTTTCTTTTCTTTCTTTCTTTCTTTCTTTCTTTCTTTCTTTCTTTCTTTTCTTTCTTTCTTTTTTCTTTTCTTTTCTTTTCTTTTCTTTTCTTTCCTTCCTTCCTTCCTTCCTCCTCCTCCTCCTCCTTCCTTCCTTCCTTCCTTCCTTCCTTCCTTCCTTCCTTCCTTCCTTCCTTCCTTCCTTCCTTCCTTCCTTCCTTCCTTCCTTCCTTCTTTCTTTCTTTCTTTCTTTCTTTCTTTCTTTCTTTCTTTCTTTCTTTCTTTCTTTCTTTCTTCAGATTTTTCAGATGTTGTGCCTTCAAACTGCAACAATTTTTTTCTGCCATGGTTTTAATTACCAACTTTGCATTATCAGTCAGTCTAAATAAGCCTTCCTGACCATTTATCATGTCTTTTCCTGTTTTCCTGTTCTCCCAAAGTCTGGAATTATGTTAATATCATATGTGGTGCCAAAAATGAAAAAAAGTCTTTGTTTATTATGTTAGAATATTATGACAATTAGTTCTATTTAAAAAAAGCTATTATGATGCTTTTATTCCTAACATAATATGATTTTGTTTCTGTCACAATTAAAATATAAATGACAACTTATTGTGATTACTTTCCTTCTTTTTTCCTTCCATTTTTGCTTCTAGACTGTGTATCTATATAGAACACGGATCCATTTTGGACACTGTGTAAGATTTAAAATTGAATCTGCAAAATTACTATCCTCAGTAATTTTCTAATTCTATGCAGGATAAGAAGTGTAAAAGAACTACATTAGGCTGGGCACAGTGGTTCTCATCTGCAATAAAAGCAACTTTCGGAGGCTGAGCTGGGAGGATTGCTTGAAGCTAGGAGTTCCAGATCAGGATGGGCAATATAGTGAGACCTTGTCTCTACAAACAATTTAAAATAAAGCCAGGCACAGTGGCATGCCCCTTTAGTCCTAGTTACTTGGGAGGCTGCAGCAGGGGGATCACTTCAGCCCATGAGTTCCAGGTTGCAATGAGCTCTAATCATGCCACCGCATTTCAGTCTAGGTGTCATAATGAGATCCTGTCTCAAAACAAAACAAAACAACAACAACAACAACAACACACACACACACTCCACAAAACTTAACCACAAAAAGAAAGCTGAAAGTGGTGTATTTCATAATCAAGTCACTGTGGGAGTTCCGAGGAGGAATCTCATTGAGTCAGGGAAAGCATCATCAAACAGGTGACATTTGAGATGGGTCTTAAAACATAGTAGTAAGTTGGTTAAGAGAGGAAGGTCACAAGATTATGAATAGTGAATCCTATGAGCAAATGTATGGAATTTTACAGCTCTGGAGAAATTCTGAAAGTTAGGTTGTCCAATCGCTCCTTAAATGCAAGCCTGCAATTGTACATTTTTCTTTGAGCAATGGAAAATTGATCAAGGTTTTAGAATAGAGATATGACTTGAGGATAGCTGCATTTCATAAAAATATGGCAGCTATATATAAAATGGATCAGAGATGATACAGACATGGCAGAAAGCAAGTAGAGATACCTATTACAGTAGCCTATGGGTAAATCTGAATTAGGATAGTGGATTTAGGAATAAGGTAATCAGTAGATACAGAAATATAATGCAGGAAAATGTTAGCATATTACTTGTGGGAAAGGAAAAGGGGGAGTCATAGATGAGTCTGAGATTTTAAACATTTATTGCTTAGCAAAGTAATTTATATAAGAACATGATTCTCCAATATAAAAATGAATATAGTACAGACTATAAGGCATGAAAAGTTGAAAACTGAAAACATGTCTTCTTGGGGATACAAAAGAAATATAAAGACATTTGTAGATATAGAAAAACTTTCAAAAGAACAAAAGTAACATGAGAAGATATTCCTAGAAAATATCTTAGGTGGTTTAATTTTCCAGGTTATGAGAATAACATCAGTCCTTGACAAGGTTGTGAAATGAGCAGATAATGCCTTTATTTTTTCACTTGCCCTCTCTTGGACCAGATATTTAGTATGGGATTCATGTTGAAGAGGCTTAGCAAGGTTGCCCCTGTTCTCTGGCCGCTGTTATCTCACCTCTGTGCTGTTGATAGTCTCTGACCTGTCTACATCAATTCTTCAAGATCTCTTTCTCAATATTTCAAGGTAAAATTAGATAACCAGTTGAGCCAACTTGCATTAATGTTAACAGTAGAAGACTGGGTATTTTCTTTTCTCCTTCCATAAAATATTTCTATTTAGCCATTTGGGTGCTATAATTCTGCATTTATTGTTAATTCATTATAAGGACTGCATCATAGTAGTTTTAGAACAGATAAAATAAATACAGATACAAGAAAGGGATATTGGGTGGTTTGTAGTAACTCAATCCTCTAATTTCGACTGTCTTTGCAGTTTACCAAGGGATCGGCTATTTGGGCTGGATTAAAAAGACTGAAATTACTGAATTTATTTAATCTGTAAATTTGTTACATGCATTTGACAAAAATATTGAGTGACATATGCAGAAAACAATACAATGTGTCTCTCATATGGCATTTGGGAGGCTTCATGACAGTTTCCTCATAATTAAAATAGCAATAATATACTCACACTATTTAGCTTCTGAAGTTGTTACATGATTCTAATGAAAATAGTGTGATTTGTGAATTATAGAGTGCTATAAAATGTATAGTATTATTGTTTGTTGTTATCTATACTTAGAATATAGTTATACATGAAGATTCTGGCATATTTTTTTCTGGTATGACCTTTAATATGCTCAATTTCAGAATCTCACTCTTTGTTTACTGATGACTACTGAAGGTGTTACTGAATGATGTTAATTCCCAAATCCCACGCTACAAACTAGCTATTTGATGAGTTACCCTTATTATCATAAAACAAAAAGTAATAGGAGTAAAAAAAAGCAAACCAGAGTCCAAAAATTCCATGTGGTATAACATACAGCTGCTATTTAACTGAAAAATCCCAAAATACAGATGCTAATTGGACTCTATATGAATTATTAAAATAAAGGTAATGAATATTCAGATATGTTGCAATCAGTAGTTCCGTAAACTATTGTTGAGAGAACCTCTAAATCCTAAATGAGTAAAAATATAAAAGCTTAAAATTATGTCAAAACATTCCAAAATTCTTTTCTATCTCAGTACTAACTCTAAAAATAATAAGTTTTTATATTTCTTCATGTTTGTGTATGAGTGTGTGTGTAAGGAATTTTGTTTTGAGGTAAATCTCTAGTCAAAAAATAAATGACATAAGTTACATGTAATGTATTACACTAGACTCAGGTTTTGTATACTCTTATTTTTTTTTAATAGACTTTCATAGCCAAAGAAATATTTATCTCCTCACATGGTATCTCTAGGCACTGTGATTAATAGTCTAGAAATCAAACAGTATAGGTATATAGCAGGGCCTGTACTAGGGTAAAGGGAATGAGGTGCTCTCAGATATAAGTGTGCACATTAAACCCCTCAGTAATCAAGATAGATAATGTTTAAATGTGATATTTAAAAAATTAAAATCAGTGCAAAAATCAATGATGAATAAAATTTCACGTCTTATGTAAAAACAGGATGAGAATGACTAAATTTTACTTTTGTCTCAGGCTGTATCATGGCTCAGCACAGCAACATTGTACAGATATTTTCTAATGTCTAAGGCTATACATTAAATTCTATCTTTTCAAAATTGGTTCCAAGGTCAATACTCAGAGACAGTACACATTTATTCTCTAAACTGATCAAATATTTCAATATATTTTTCGGTTATCTGTTTTAATTTTAAAATTTCTGTCCTTTGCAGGGAGATGGATGGAGCTGGAGGCCATTATTACTAGCAAACTAATGCAGGAACAAAAAACCAAATACTTTATGTTTTCACTTATAAGTGGGAGCTAAATGATGAGAACACATGGACACAGAGGGGAACAACAGACACTGGGGCCTACTTGAAGATGGAGGATGGGAGGAGGGAGAGGATCAGAAAATAACTATTGGGTACTAGGATTAAATACCTGGGTGACAAAAAAATCTGTACAACAAATCTCCATGACATGAGTTTACCTATATAACGAATCTGCTCATCTACCCCTGAACCTAAAATGTAAATAAATCAATACAAATTATATACAGATGTATAATAGTATCTTCGGTATTTTGGTGGGTTTTGTATGTGAAATGTGGTCAATAAGAGAAGGTTTCCAATCAGCTAAGCTGCGTATTCTTCACCACTGGAAGTAACAATAATGTGTGTGTGTGTGTGTGTGTGTGTGTGTGTGTGTGTATACGCACTGTTTGATGGAGCCCAAATTACATTTTATGACTTAAAACATAATATATATTTTTAAATAAATATAACTTTAGAAATATATTTGTTTAAACAAACATAAAAAATTTTTTAAAATAAATATAACTTTAGTCTCTACTAAAAATATATTTGTTTAAACGTAAAAACATGAGATCCGGCCACTGCAAAAATCAAGAGATTTTTCTAAAGTATAGGTATAAAAATGATAGGAAAATATTTGTACCACACAAAGAATGTGGACCTAATAGTCAAAGATATGTATGCACTCATTATGATAATTAAAAAAAAATTAGTTGATTCTTGGTTGGCTTTTATGTGGCTCAAGTTTGGAAATGAATATAAATAATTTATGTTTTGTATCATTCCATGAAATGTCATCAAAATATCAGAATTCCCCCACAAATTATTATTTAATAATTGTATTTACATAGGTCAAATTTTTTTCTCAGGAATTCAGGTATGAATTTGCTTTCTGCCTCGTGATAGAAATTTGAAGCAGAAATGCAGCTTAGCTACAATCAGTGAAGGGGGTGATATGGAATCTGAATTTGGAGTTACAGAAATCTGGGTGTGAATAAAACTTTCTAGTTGTGTGAATAGAAAAGTTTCTTACATTCTCCAAGGTTGATATCAGCTTTTACATATTTATTTTCTCTAAATTAATTTATATTTATTAATATATACCTCAGTCCACTAGGCTATTAAACAGTTTAATATCATTCATATTTATGTTCTGTCAACATATTCCTACACTCACCACTAGTGGAAGAAATCAGGAGGCCTTAAATTAAATAACATCATTGGGTGAAAAGGTAAATCCTCCGATAATTTGAGTATTAATAAATTTAGGATCTTACACAAGAAAACAGTAGGTCGGTAGGTTGGTAGTTAGACATTCTGTAGCTCTTAAGGAAAATGACAGAATATTGACCTTAAATAATATTTGTGTTGGTGATGAAAGGTAAGAGTTAGAGTAAAAGGAAAGGAGGGTATTATGAGATGGCGGTGGTGGTAGCAGGCAATGGGTAAGTTACAGACTATCTTTACAGTAAAAAAAGATAAATTAACATTAAAATTTTAAGTAAAGGAGAAACCACTGTTTTTCTCCTTGACTTAAAGGAGAAACAGTATTGAAAGGTAAGTGTTGAAAGATACCAGTAAAGGGTTTTCACAAAGACCAAAATTGGAGCATGCTGTATTATTTGATTTTTGTTCTCTGCTTGGCCATGAGCAGAAAAAGGAGAAAAAAAAAAAAGTTCTCTGACAAGTTGCGCAGAAGTTAAAGGTTTCTTATTGTAGAAAGAAACCAAAGGCTAATTTAAAGTTGTTTTTTAATGTGCGGTTGTGTCATTTTGTCATTTTACTGTGCCCTATGTAAAATGCTATACTAAAGCACATTGCTGTTTTATTGTGTAACTAGCAGGTTGAAAGGAAGCTTATTGGAGAACCAAACTAATCAGTAATTGATTATCAGGAGATACAGGCAATTAATTGAAAAGTCTTTTCTTTTTGTTCCCTACCCTGACCCTGGAAAAGTATTTCCTGTCTCAAAATTTTATTAAGAAGTATGCAACATTTCTATAGATGTTGCGATCAGGAAATATTCATTAGATATACTTAACTACTTTAATCATTTTAAAACCATTTTCTTATGGTCAAGTATGCAGAATAGGATTATAAAGGCAAGATTTTGGCCTTACCCACATCTTACGGTGATTTCGTTGAATTTCAGTTAGGGGGCATAAATATTTCAAGTCCTTTCAATGAAGAAGCAGCAAAAGAATCAGAATCAACTATGATAGACAAGATTCTAAAACAAAATCTAACCATGCTACTTTTAACTTAGAATCTTTTAGTGGGTTTTCATTTTCCAGGAGATAATGCCTATATCTTTTTTCTGGTCCTCTGTCACCAGTCTTCAATTTCTTCCTCTTCCACCTTATTCTCCCACTGTGCTCCTTCTCCTACCTAAGACACTAATTGTAATGACCTACTTACTCATGAGAATCTGTTTCCTTGTAAATTTTGGTATGGCTGTGTGGGAATCCTAAAATGTCTGGCTTGAATTTGCACATATTGGGAGAAAATTTGCATTTGTGTCTGCCAGAGATTCTAGAGTCTGGTGAATCAACTTGAATTGCTGACCCTTGGTAGGGTAGACCTGTGGCTAAAATCCTTAGGAACTTTTTCCACTCACACTGTTTTTTTTTGTTTGTTTTTTGTTTTTGTTTTTTTTTTTTTTCCTGCATCAGTGTCTTTTCTAGCCCACCCTTTCACTGAGTGAGTAGACTTCAATTGTCTCAAATTTATGTAGAGATCTAATTCCACTTCCCACCAAAATCTTTGTCTCCTGTTATTGAACTGACCTTAAAAAATTAGCCTCCTGTGGCCGGGCGCAGTGGCTCACGCCTCATAATCCCAGCATTTTGGGAGGCTGAGGTGGGCGGATCACCTGAAGTCAGGATTTCGGACCAGCCTGAACAACATGAAGAAACCCCATCTCTACTAAAAATACAAAATTAGCCGGGTGTGGTGGTGCATGCTTGTAATCCCAGCTACTTGGGAGGCTGAGGCAGGAGAATCACTTGAACTCGGGAGGCAGAGGTTGCGGTGAGCAGAGATGGCGCCATTGCACTCCAGCCTGGGCAACAAGAGTGAAAATCCGTCTGGGGGGCGGGAGGGGGGGCGGGAAATTAGCCTCCCAGTTTCCAAGATTGGCAAAGCTTCATGTAACTTTGGAGTTCTCACCCGCCCTTCTTTTCTTTCAAGCTCAGTTAGTTATTCATTGAAAAGAATATTTGTTATATTTGGCCAGAAGCTATGTGTCTTCAAAAAAGCAATTTTGTTATTTTTGTCTTCAGAATATATTGTCTGGCATATTTCCAAGATTGAAAACCACAAACCTATACAAGAGAATTAAGGGTGAATAACTCTTCTCCCAGCAATTGAATGTATTCTAGATTGATGCCACTTTTATATGTAAAAAAATATGTTTAGTGCATGTTACTTAAAGTGCTTTTTAAAAAAAGCATGAATTTGTCATGCTCTAGTTCAGCCCCGTCCAATAGAATTTTCTACAATGATAAAAATGCTCTATATATCTATGCTGTTCAATATGGTAACCGTTTGCCATATGTGACTACTGAGTATTTGAAATGTGGCTGGCATGCCTCAATTTTTAAAGCTCAATTAATTTCAATTTCAATAGTTACATGTGGCTGCTGCTACTGTATTGGACAGTGCAGCGAGTGAGACAAATGGTTTTAATTTTACCGCATGTAGCAGAGTAAGAAAAATATAAGCAAAACTACTGAAACCAAAAACAGTAGAACTATGGAGCTGTAGTGGGGTGAGAAGCTTTAAATAAACCGGCACAATTGCTAAAATGAAAAATTGTCAACAGAGCTGCTTCTAGTGGTTTTCAAATGTTAATGTGGTCAGAAATCTAAGTGTCCATCAACGGAGGAATGGATATAGAACATGTGGCACTAATACACAATGGAGTACTATTCAGCCATAATAAAGAACGAGATTCTGTCATTTGCAACAGCATGGATAGAACTGGAGGTCATTATGTTCAATGAAATAAGCCAGGCTCGGAAAGACAAACATTACATGTTCTCGCGTATTTGTGGGATCTAAAAATCAAGACAAGTGAACTCATGGAGATAGAGAATAGAAGAATGATTACCAGGGGCTGGGAAGGATAGTAGGGGAGGCAAGGAAGGTGGGGATGGTTAATTTGTACAAAAAATAGTCAGACAGAAAGAATAAAACCTAGTATTTGATACCAGAACAGGGGGACTACAGTCAATAATAATTTATTTGTACATTTTAAGATAACTAAAAGTAGAGTTGGATTGTTCGTAACACGAAGGATATGTGCTTGAGGGGATGGATGCCCAATTTTCTATGATGGTATTATTGTGCATTGCATGCCTGTGCCCAAATATATCACATACCCCATGAATATATCCACCTTCTATGTACTCACAAAAATTAAGAAGAATTTTAAAATGTTAACGTAGTCAGAATCACCTGGAGGACTTACAAGTCCTCATACCCAGAGTTTCTGATTCAGTAGGTTTGGGTGGGGTCCAAGAGTTTATGTGTTTAAAAGTTCTTAGGTGATGCTGATATTGCTGCTCTGAACAAAGCGCTTTGGAAACTCTCAGTCTGATTTTGTCATAGAGTTGCTAGTTCAGACATGGAAGTTACTCAAAGAGTAACAGCTGTGGCCTGAGCCCCACCATCCTGTTTCTCTTGGAAACACTCTGGCTTTTTTTTTTTTTTTTTTTTTTTTTTTGACGGAGTCTCGCTCTGTCGCCCAGGCTGAGATCTCAGCTCCTGCAAACTCCGCCTCCCGGGTTTACGCCATTCTCTCTTGGGACTAAGGCGCCCGCCACTCGCCCGGCTAGTTTTTTGTACTTTTTAGTAGAGACGGGGTTTCACCATGTTAGCCAGGATGGTCTCGATCTCCTGACCTCGTGATCCACCCGTCTCGGCCTCCCAGAGTGCTGGGATTACAGGCTAGAAACACTCTGGCTTCTAAGCAAGGCGATTGTGTGATTTCTCCAGGAAGTGATATAAAAATTAGTTGGAAATCTAGATCTTTTCATTATTTTAAACAAAGGTGAACGTGTAAACCTTTTTACCTACATATTTTTATACTTATAATCTAATTAATGTATAAACCATCAGTAAACTATTGTCTAACAAATTTTGGTATTTTCTTCATGATGATGAAAATACATTCAGTGTAGCAAATACTGTTAGCTATCTACCCAACCCATCTTTCTTTCTAACAGAGCCTTGATTAAAAAAAAAAAAAAAAACTACTTCTTGTATGACAAAGTTAACCTTATCTGTAGTTTCAAGATTAGATCTTAAATTTTTAAAATTGCTTAAGACTTTAGACGAATTATGGTAATCTCATTCTCCTTACCAGTGGACCTCTGTCCCAAACAGTGAGAAAAAGTTTATTTCATTCTAAGACAGAAGCACTAAAGTAAATACTATTTTTCTGTTTCTGGATTTGCTGCCTTTGGTTGTGATACAAATGTAACCACTACATTCCATCACCTTCCTACAAGAAGTTCTTAAACTATTCTGAGCAGAGTAGACACTAGAGAATATCAGAGAAAGAGAAACGAGAGCATTGAGGCCTGGGGCTCATCCCACCCCTTGACTTATTTTTACATGAAATAAAACTCCAACATTTCTTATAGTTTAAGTCAGTTTGGGTTGATGTGTTCTGCCATTTAAGGCAGAAAACTGCCTAACGGCTACCTTCAGGGTGTAAGGATCAGGATTTTTCAAATCACAAAGATAATGTAGAAACTGCAGAATTATTTTTTTTTTGTTTTAGGTGACTGTGCTGATATGCTGCATCTAATTATTTCCCACTACGGCTTGTCTGTAGAGCAAAATGGCAACAGACATGACCTACTTCCTTTTTCTTCCTCAATCATATCAAATAACAAAGTAGAACAAATGGCAATAGAAACAATAACATTGCCATAACCTCTGGTTATATTTTCCAAATAGAAGAAAGACTTCCAGTATGTCCTTTGGCATGATATAACACTAACCTTTAAAATGTCCTTTTCCTTTGCTTTGACATTCTATAGACCAGTAAAAAGCAAATGTGACTTGATGACATGTAATGGCTAGTGGGTGACTGGGGAATGGCAACATTGTCATTGATTAACTTGCCTCTAGTTTATAAGTAGTAGCATTTACTTTTAGACGGCAGATAAGTCATGTAATAAGCATGAGCTATTAAAAGTGTGAATCAACCACAACTGAAATAGTTTGGTTCTCAAATTTCTTAAATGAGTTATACATATCCATAAGATTTATTATCACTTAGGATTAAATTTTATATAAATTGCACACTTCTCAAAATTAAGCCTTAATTTATGAGATTGGGTGGCAAACAAAGGATGGAAAGAAAATCGCATATAAAATATTTAATAGTATAATTTACTTAACTAGGCAAATAAATATATTCACCAGATAAAATTGAATATTTGTGAAGAAAAACATTCCATTTGTTTTGGAATTCTTACATTTTTGGGATTTTTTAAAGTTTATCCACTTCTGTCAATGTTATTAGTTGTTCTTTTCTTTCTTGTTTAGTGAAGATATGCAGAACAGATAATTTCCCATTTCCAGTTATGTTCCTCTCTTCAGTAGTGTGATGCCTTCATCTTTGCTCCTTTCGTCCAAGATTGCTTTGGCTATTCAGGGTCTTTTCATACAAATTTTAGAATTATTATTATATTTCTGTGAGGAATGTCATTGATATTTGATAGGAATTGAATTGCATCTGTGGATCCCATTTGGTAGCGTGGACATTTTAAGATTATTAATACTTTCCATTCATAAACATGCAATATCTTTCCTTTTATTTGTGTCCTCTCCCATTTATGCCACGAATGCTGTATAGTTTTCATTGTAGAGATCTTTCACCTTCTTGGTTAAATTGACTCCTACATATTTTATTATTTTTGTAATGATTATAAGTGGGGTTGTTTTCTTCATTTCTTTTTCAGATAGGTTGCTTTTAGCATTGCCTTAGTCCATTTAGTGTTGTTGTAACAGAAATACCTGAGGCTGGATCTTTATAAAGAAAAGAGGTTTATTTAACTTACAGTTTTGTAGGCAGAGAAGTGCAAGAAGCATGGCACCAGCATCTGCTCAACTTCCTATGAGGGCTTTCTGTGCTGTCTTATAACATGGTAGACAAGGACAAAGGGGAAGTGAGCACTCTTGTGCGGTGAGCAGGTACATGCTGACCTACTCCCAAAGACTGGGGGAGTTGAGAAGTTAAAGAAAGGAAGATAAATGCAATTTGTCAAAAAGAAACATTGAATAGGACTTAGAACAAAAGCCATGTCTCAGATGTCTGTGAGATGGTGGGTCCCTGCACTGGCCCTCCAGAAAGCTTTCTTTGTAGAGCAAGCTTGTAGGGTAAAAATATTTTACCCTTAAAGAGATGCAGCTGTTCCTATTTCCAGATTTTCTTGCCAATACTCACGACCACTGGGAAGGTTAGATAAGCATTTTAATAAGAGCCATCTATGCTACAGGCATTGTTTAAGATCTTACTGCAGAACACCTTCGTATGCGGGGGTCTAACATGAGTCATAATGGCACTTTTTGCTTCAAGATGGCATCACTCTTGCCATGAAATAGGATATTTCCTGCAGACATATGTTAAAAGGCAAACCCTGAGGGGTGTCCTGGCTTTATAACAGCCCACTCTTACAGGAACTAATTTAGTTTGGCGAGGGTAAAAACTCACTCCCTTTCTTGATCATGGCATGAACCACCCATGAGGGTGCAGCCCTGAGGCTAGGTAATTTGTAAAGAAGAGGGATTTATTTTGCTCACAGTTTCTGCAGGCTGGGAAGTTCCAAATTGGGCAGCTTCATCAAATGATGGCCTCATGCTGCTTCAACTCATAGTAGAAAGTGGAAAGGAAGTGATAATGTGGAGAGAGATCACGGGACAAGAATGGAATCAAAGGAAAAAAACAAACAAACAAGGAAACCAGACACTTAATTACCTGCTCTCCTGGGAGGAAGTGTATTCCTGCAAGAGAATGTATTCTTACGAGAGAATGTATTCCTACAAGAGCAAGAACTCACTTACTCCTGTGGGAAGACATTAATTTATTCATAAGGGATCCACCTTCAGGACTAAAACATTTCCCACCGGGCCCCAATTCCCAATTCCGCCACATTGGGGATCAAATTTCAACAAAGGTTTTGGTGAGAACAAGCCACAGCCAACCACAGCAAATTACCACCCTTTATTCTACTTTACCTCCTCCAGTTCTACAATCCTTGGCCACAATGATATTTTCCAAGTGAGTTTTGATCATGTCATTTCTACTGAAAATCCCCAAAACATCTCACTGTTTACATAATAGAGAACAAAATTATGTTAATGTTCAGAGTCCTACATCGTTTGGCCTTGTCTTCATCTCAGGATGACATGACACACAGAATACGGCTGTTCTTACTTTGATCTCCAGTCACACTTGCCTCTTGTATGATCCTCCCTCCTTTGGCAGGTCCTGAACAGATGTTGCCCTCTGCCAGAATGTTTTCCCCTTCACTCTCACCTGGGTAACTTCACACCACCCCTTAGATCTTGGAGAAGCTCCCTGTGACCTCTGTGTTAGGCCAGTTTCCTTACTTTTAACCTTCATAATACCACATATGTTTTCTTCATAACAATTACTCTCTTTTTATAATTGAACACTTACTGGTTTTAGTACTTAATTAATGACTGTATGATCTATAAGATAATAACAAAATGTTAGAGATTTTATTTATTTTGCTGCAATGTATCCTCAGTGCCTAACACCTAGAGATGTTTCAGATAAAAATGTGTTGAACAAATGAGTCCTTATTGTAGTTTCTAGCAAGTAGTGTATACCTGGAGTGCATTTTTCCTTGTGATTATTAGTCATGAATAGGAGTGAATGCTGTTTTGTTTGTTAAGCCCTAAAAATGATAATATTGTTCTCTCTGATTAAAGAAATCTAATCAGGAGTTTTCAGGTTCAGGAACTTTCAATTGTGACTATCCAATGTGTTTTTGGAAACATTCTCTCTTATCAAAGATACCTTATTAATCGTATCAGTTTTGCATTTAGAAATTTTCACCTTCTTTTAACAGAGTCACTAATGAGGATGGCACTTCCAAAAGAGCATGGTCCTAAGGTTCTTTTTGTTTGTTTGTTTGTTTGTTTTTTGACACAGAGTCTCACTCTGTCGCCCAGGCTGGAGTGCGGTGGCCTGATCTCGGCTCACTGCAAGCTCCACCTCCCGGGTTCACGCCATTCTCCTGCCCTCAGCCTCCCGAGTAGGTGGGACTACAGGCGCCCGCCACCTCGCCCGGCTAGTTTTTTGTATTTTTTAGTAGATACGGGATTTCACCGTGTTAGCCAGGATGGTCTCGATCTCCTGACCTCGTGATCCACCCGTCTCGGCCTCCCAAAGTGCTGGGATTACAGGCTTGAGCCACCGTGCCCGGCCGGTCCTAAGGTTCTTAATAACAGTGTGGCTTTTTGTAAGCTACTTAAGGTCTTTGAACCTCACGTCTCTAATCAGTGAAATAGCTACCTCACTGGTTGCAAGCGAAATGCCTAATCCATAAAAATGTTAAGTTTCTTTCTCTTTTCTGCTTCCACATGCCTCTTATGATCTCTGTCTCAAGGGTTTTCAGCCTGATAGTACATGTTAAACCAATTTATAGACATTTGAACCAGAGGTCTTAAAAATGAAATGCAGGTCTACAGGATTCATAAAGATGATCCACTGGAGCTAAGAAGAAAATATTGGAACTTTAACCTAGGGCTGGGAACCATGGCCCACATCTGTAATCCCAGCATTTTGGAAGGCTGAGATGGGAGGATTGCTTGAACCTGGGAGGTCAAGACCAGTCTGGACAACATAGTAAGAACCTGTCTCTACAAAAAAATTAATAATAATAATTAAAAATTAGCTGGGTGTGATGTTGCATACCTCCAATCCCAGCTACTTAGGAGGCTGAGGTGGAAGGAACACTTGAGCCCAGGAGTTTGAGTCTGATTGGATGACTATACTCTAAGCTGGGCAACACAGCAAGACTTTTTGTCAGAAAAAATTAAAAAAAAAATAACAAAAATCCTTCAGCTTGTAGGTATAGTTGTTTTGTTGTACTTTGCTTTATTGCACTTCACAGATGTTGCATTTATTACAAATTGAAGGTTTGTGCAACCCTGTGTCAAACAAGCCTATTGGCACCATCTTTCTGACAGCATCTGCCCATTTCATGTTTCTGGCACATTTTGGTAATTCTTCCAAAGTTTCAAAGGTTTCATTATTATTACATCTGTTATAGTGATCTGTGATCAGTGATCTTTGATGTTCCTATTGTAATTGTTTTAGGGTGCCATGAACCACACTCATATAAGACAACAAACTTAACAAATATTGTGTGTGTCCGGCCTGTTCCACTGACGAATCATTCTCCAGTCTCTGTCACCCTCCTTAGGCCTCCCTATTACCTAGCACATAATAATATTGATATTAAGCTGATTAGTAAACCTACCATGGCCTCTGCATGTTCAAGTGACAAGAAGAGTCACAGGCCTCTCACTTTAAATCAAAAGCTAGAAATGAGTAAACTTCATGAGGAAGGCGTGTTGAAAGCTGAGACAGGCCCAAAGCTAGGCCTCTTATGCCAAACAGTTAGCCAAATTGTGAACACAAAGAAAAGGTTATTGAAGGATATTAAAAATGCCAATCCAGTGAATACACAAATGATAAGAAAGCAAAACCACCTTATTGCTGATTTGGAGAAAATTTTAATGATCAAAACAGACACACCATACCCTTAACCCATAACAAAGCCCTAACTTTCTTCAATTCTCTGAAGGCTGAGAGGGGTGAGGAAGCTAAAAAAAGAAAAGTGTGAAGCTAGCAGAGGTTGGCCCATGAAGTTTAAGAAATAAGTCACCTCCATAACATAAAAGTTTCAGGTGAAGCAACAAGTTCAGATGTAAAAGTTATAACAAGTTATCCAGAAGATCTAGCTAAGATCATTGAAGAAGGTGGCTGCACTAAATGAAGATTTTCAATGTAGACAAAACAGTTTTGTATTGAAAGGCAATACCATCTAGGACTTTGCTAGCTAGAGCGCAGAAGTCAATGCCTGGCTTCAAAGCTTTAAAGAACAGGTTGATTCTCTTGTTAGGGGCTAATACAGCTGGTGACTTTAAATTTAAGCCAATGCTCATTTACCATTGTGAAAAATCCCAGGAATTTCCTAAACCTACTCTGCCTACGCTCTAAAAATGAAACAACAAAGTCTGAATGACCTGTTTACAGCATGGTTTACTGAATATTTTAAGACTGATGTTGACACCTACTACTCAGAAAAAATATTCCTTTCAAAATATTACTGATCATTGACAATGCATCTGGTCTCCCAAGAGCTCTGACAGAATCATACAAAGGAATGAGTAGTGTTGTTTTCATGTCTGTGAGCTTAACATTTTCTGCAGCCCATGGATCAAGGTGTAATTTTGGGTTTCACGACTCATTATTTAAAAACTAAATTGTATAAGGCTATAGCTTCCATAGATAGTGATTCCTCTGATGGATTTGGGCAAAGCAAATTGAAAACCTTCTGTAAAACAGTCATCATTCTAGATGACATTGAGAACATTTGTGATTCATGCGAAGAGATCAAAATATCAACATTAGCAGGAGATTGGAAGAAGTTGATTTCAACCCTCCTTGGACAACTGAGGGATTCAAGATTTCAGTGGAAGAAGTCACTGCAGATGGGAAGGAAATAGCCAAAAAACTAGAATTAGAAGTGGAGCCTGAAGGTGTGTCTGAATTGCTACCATCTCATGACAAAACTTGAAGGGATGAGGAGTTGATTCTTGTGGATAGACAAAGAATGTGGTTTCCTGTGGTTTCACTAATCTTAATGAAGATACTGTGAACATTGTTGGAATGACAACAAAGAATTTAGAATATTACATGAACTTAGTTGATAAAGCAGCAGCAAGGTTTAAGAGAACTGACT
This sequence comes from Macaca thibetana thibetana, assembly GCF_024542745.1. Lineage (NCBI taxonomy): Eukaryota > Metazoa > Chordata > Mammalia > Primates > Cercopithecidae > Macaca > Macaca thibetana. The sequence continues at coordinate 170,966,415 of NC_065578.1, forward strand.
TCAATTCTGAAGGAAGATCTGTGGGTAAAATGCTATCAAATAGCACTGCATATTCAATATATTTCTAAAGAGGAAACATTTTATGAAAGAAAAAGGCAATTGATGGGGCAAATATATTGCCTCAGCTACCCAACTGTCAGCAACCACCATCCTAATCAGTCAGCAGCCATCAACATCAAGGCAAGACCCTCCACCAGCAAGATTGCAACTTGCCAAAGGCTCAGATAATTGTTAGCATTTTTTAGCAACGAAAAAATTTTAAATTAAGGGTATGTACTTTTTTTAAGAAACAATGCTATTGTACACTTACTAGACTCTAGTGTAGTATAGACATAACTTTTATATGCACTGGAAAACCAAAAATTTTATGTGACTTGCTTTACTTTATTGTGGTGATCTGGAACTGAACCCACAATGTCTTTGTGAGATATGCCTGTAATTTTTTTTTTTCATAAGTGAAGGCATCTATACAGCTTATTGTATAAATAATAAAGATTGATGCCGGTGGCCTCAGTTTGTGTTTAGTAAATTTAAAAATTTTGTGGTTTAATTCCAACAAAGCCAACCTTCACAAAATGAACAAATTGCATAAAAGGATTTCTGCAAAATACTCTCTAGTTGAAGATAACTGCCAAAGTTAATAGCTCAGCGCTTTGTCAGGCACGTATTGGGTAGGTCAGTAAAAACAAAAGCATCGTAACCTAATCACACTGTTGCATACCACCTAAAGTTTATTTTTAAAAATAATTACATTTAATTAGACCCTGAATGGTAAATATGGCTGTTTTTCCCCCACATTGAGAAGGAAACTCATCCCATGGAGGTAGCATTTTATAGAGAGGAATTTGGAATTTTTCTGATGCATATGTTACCCATAAAGACTGTCATTGCTATTCACATTTTAAAAATCTAGAAATTGTTTTTTAACCAGTTCCTAAGAACAACCAGTTGAAGGACTACAGAAATTTAATGCAAAGCATAATTTCAAAAAAATCTTTGCCAAACTATATATATATTATATATAATATATATATAAAATATATAATTATTTGTCTTGATTATTATTGCAGCCATGGTGCGCTTTTTTAGTATTTAGATGTTTTCTGGGTACTTTATTTAGCTGAAATGGTAACGTCAACTCTCAAAACCAAGTACTAAAATGCATTCTATTTGGAAAGAAACTTTGGATGCTGTAACAAAAAATATTGAAGCATTTATAGTGAGAAGGTTTTTATACAATTTGCCAATAATTTTTTAATAAAAATATTGTCTCATTTTTGAAGAATTTTATTTTGTGTGTATCTTAACGTGTATGCAATGTCAGCACAGTAGTATGTGAATATAATTTTAAATAATCATGCATATACTGAAAGTACATGTTCAATTTCTTGTTCCTTTTGTTTTTAATATAAAAATTCTTTAAATTACTTGCTGGATACCTAACGTCATTGAAACTTTTTCCCCACACTCTGATTAACTCTTCATATAACAATTTAAAATTTTTTTACCTTGATATAAATTAGTCTTCAGAAAAGTTTAGAGACCCCTACAAACAACATCTACAAAAAACTCCTAATTATACAGCTTTGGGAATACACATTTATCCTCTTCTTCCTTTTGTGCAACATATTCTTGAATTCATCAGCCTTATACCTTTTGTTCTATTCTATTCTTTCAGAACCATATTTTCTTTCTTTTTCACCTCCTCATTAAGTTATTCCTTCCATCCTTTTTGGAAATGCCTCATTATCACTGAGTTTGAAAAGTGTTTTTACACCATTTCATCTTCTTCTCTAGCTGGAGACTGGCTCATAGACACAGAGCATATAATTGGCAAATCCCTCAGGCAGTGAGACAAACATAGCCCATACCTGCAGGTCACTGGAACAGGGCCCCTTGGTATCCATTCCCCTGAGAATCTAGTTGAACTCCCCTTTCCTCTTTACCTTCTGTGAAGGCTGCTCTTAAAATACTCGAATTTATTTTCTACCCCTCATCATGTAATCTCTGCATTAGTAAACCACACTAATTCACACAAATGTATCAAACTCAATCCCCTTAGGGAATTGCAGCACACACACACACACACACACACACACACACACACACACACACACACACACACACACACAGAGATGCCAGGAATCTGTCAGAATCTCTCACTGCTGCTCTCTCTTATTTTGGGAGGTTTGTTTGCAGCTTGACTGCTAAGAAATTTGTGGGGTTATTTTTGTTGTTGTTATTGTTGTTGCTTGTTTGTTTTCTTTTGAAACAGAGCCTCTCTCTGTCACCCAGGCTAGAGGGTAGTGGCACAATCTCGGCTCGCTGCAACCTCTGCCCCCAGGTTCAAGCGATTCTCCTACCTCAACCTCTAGAGAGGCTGGGATTACAGGCACGAGCCACCATGCCTGGCTGATTTTTTGTATTTTTTTCAGTAGAGACAGGTTTCACCCTGTTGGCCAGGCTGATCTCGAACTCCTGACCTCAGGTGGTCCACCCACCTCAGCCTCCCAAAGTGCTGGGATTACAGGCGTGAGCCACTGTGCCCAGCCAGAAATTTGTGGTGGTGTTTTTTTTTTTTTTTTTTTTTTTTAAAGCCTGTTGCAATAACATTTTATTGAGAAAAACTTAGTCTTTATATTTAGCCATTTTATCTATGATTTAAAAAGTTTATATCACATAAACATACACACAGAGAGACTGCTTTAACTAAAATAATTTAAATTAAGTAAAAAGGAAGCAATAGGGAAAAAAATGCCTTCTTTGTCTTTTTCTCTGTCAAAATGTCATATTATTCAGCAGGAATGAAAAACAGAGGTCCAAGAAATTATAGGGTACATTCTACCTGTGAATCTAAGACATGCAGAAGCTGTTACCAGCCCTGCTTGTGGAAGATTATTAAAAGGGCTAGGGCTCCAGCTACAATCTGTAAAGGGACTCCAATATCAGAAATGAAAAAACACGTCAAAGCCTTGGGATAAAAGAAGGGGTCCAGATGTGGTTGCTCATGCCTGTAATCCCAGCACTTTGGGAGGCCTGGATGGGAGGATTGCTTGAGGCCAAAAGTTCCAGACCAAAAAAGAAGCAGACAGTTGAAAAACTAGTTTTATTAATTTTACAGAATTCGTTTCTCAACTGGGCTCTCTTTAGGGTTTTTTCAAAATGTGCTATGGTTTTGAAAGAGGTAAAAATGTTTCTGATATATCTTGCTACTAGAAAATGGGAGAGAAATGAAAATCCAATTATTAGACTTATTTATTGTTATAGTGCCAAACCCCATTTTTTTAAAAAAAAATCCATGTTCTTATGAAATGTTTTTTTATATTTATAGAATTGGTTTGCTGTCATGTTTACATAGCTTTCTATTAGCACATTTCCATAAACATTTATAGAAAAATCTATTTCCATGTAGAATACCTCAAAGTTATCAAAATGCAAAAAAGGTACATTTCCATTCACCTTGTAAGTCATCAGATAATGGCCACTGCTAGAGGTAGGATTTTGACACAGAAAAACCGGAGGTCTGATCTTATAAAACAATCTCCCTCTTCCCATCTTTTCCATTCAGCTACTAACTTTAAAAATATGTTTAGATTGTTGGCAGTTTATTATATCCAGAAGGAAACTTGACTTACTTTCTAGAGGTGAAAAATTCTGAAAGTGCAAAACACTCAAAATAGCACTTACCTTTAAGATAAGTGAAATAGATTCAAATTTAAAGCATAGTTACCCTTTTGATTAGTAACTTACAGTCTATAAAACATGTGGTGCTGCTTGGAGAAAAGGTGCCACATAAAAAACAACTATAGCTATGAGGAAGTGTAGTGTGAAAATTATAACTTAGTTTTAAATGTCTTTTAATGCCGATTTAACCATTTGAGGAAAAAAAATAATGATTCTTTTCCTTTAAAAGCTTTCAAATCAACTAGAAAGTGTGTGTGTGTGTGTGTGTGTGTGTGTGTGTGTGTGTTTTAAACTTGCATGACAGAGTTGAAATAAGATGACTTTAAATCAGCGAACTGGTTTATATAAATATAAAGGCAGAAGAATAAGCTAAAACTTTATTTTTTATTTTTTCACTGTAATCCAAAATGTCATTAAATTAAATAAATAAAAATATAAAATTGTTCCCTCATCAGTTACGTTCTAGGTTTATAAGACAATAGATCATGATTAGCAGCTTTTCTATTACTAGTAGACAACAAAAGGGGGTAGAAAACACCACATATTCTCACTTATAAGTGGGAGCAGAATGACAAGAACATATGGACACAGTGAGCAGCATCACACACTGGGACCTGTGGAGGGTGGGTGGGGAGAGGGAGTGCATCAGGAAGAAGTTATTACATTCTGGGCTTCATACCCAGGTGATGGGCTGGTCTGTGCAGCAAACCACCATAGCACACCTCGACTTATGTAAAAAACCTGCACATTCTGCATAAAATAAAAGTTGAAGAAAAAAGCAGGTCGAAGAGGAATTGGGAATTGGGACTACATTTAGATGCATGTCTTTTCTTTCTTTCTTTTCAGTCTAGTCTAAAAAATGTCCCCCAAAATCATTTTGCTGTGAAGCACTGTCTCAGATTAAATGAAGAGAGAAGGGATTTAGCTTAGGTAAAGGAGATTTGGGGGTGTATAACTAGATTCTAAACAAAGCAATAACTCATTTGATACTGCGATAAATTTGGGAACAATTAGAAGCAAACTCCAGGATGATCTAGAGAGAGAAAGCATAGAACTGTGTTTGGAAGTTGTCATGGCCATGTATGTGCCCAGGCCCAGAATCCCCACCCATTCAATTTCTCAGTTGGCCAACAGTTATTGAATGGAGATGAGCACATGCATTCATAATGTGGTTCAGGTGTCTTAATGGTTAAGGAATACTTGATGGGGCTGAGGGGTATTTAAGGGCTACTAAGTCCTGAGGGATTTTCAGTCATCTGTGTCAGCACAATCCCTTTCACTGGTTACATTCAGCCAAGTGATAAGTAAAGTTTCCTTAGTACTTCCAAAGTAGGCTATAACAATTTAAGAGTAGAATTCTCCTGCTTCATAAAATATAATTTATCCCATTTTGGATTATAAAGTATACCCTTTTATTTCTTTCTTTTAAAGAAAATGTATATAATTTCAATTTGAACTTATTAACCAGATTTAATTAATCAGAGTAAAGAAATAGCTAACTTTATAATTGAAGTAAAGAGTATTTAGGTATAAGTTGTCTTAAGTTCTGCGTAGAATGTCTGATGACTGGCAATTTATTATTGAAAGTGGGGCAGTGCTTAAGAAAAACGTTAAAAGAATTTGTGGTAATATATTAAGTAGATAACATAGGGAAGAGATTTACATGTGAAGAGATGCAATGGAGCCTTCTGGAAGCCGGTTTTCCCAGTGGAGGCTTTTGGTAATACTGGACATCTCTTTCTAATGGAAATGTCAGATAGACAATGTCAAAAATGTGTGCCTCTCAGCAAAATAATATAGAATTTATATCATCTTTCTGCTGTGGGACCTGTCGCTTTCTATAAGGAAGTAGCCTCCAATTAGAGGATATTGCTTGGTCTCAAATTACTCAACTTCTGCTGTCTTCCTTTGGTTTATCCCTTTTTTTTTTCATATATGATTATTTTCATATATGATTATTCTGCTTCATAGTTCAGGCTCTGGGTGTTATTTGGGATTCTTAAAAAACTCATATTTACCTTTCATTTGAATTTTCCTATGGAAAAATAAAGTCAAGTGATATACATTTTGTAAATAGCCTTAACATTTTGTTATATGTGCACAGACTCATAAAGTCACAGCATCAGATTGGATGGCATACTTGATAAAATTCAACGAAAGCAACCAGGTGTGATTCAATGTGGTTGGGGAAAGTAGGTGAAGATATTAGTAATGAAGATCAGTGGGTACACTTGGGTCAAATGAGAGATGCTTGCTTTGTGAAATAGGAAGTATTGCTAATATGTTAGGTACTACTATTTTTTAGGCTTAAATATGGCTTAAGAGATTTTTCAATGTACAACAACTTCACCAGCACTACTGAAGCTTGTTTATTTATAGATGAGACTGGAAACGGGAAAGTTATGCTAAACACAATTACAGTGGTACAGGAGAAATACGTTGAGAGCTGTAAATAATGTAGTGAGAATACAGAAGGGAGGCTAATTCTAGAGATATTTAAGATACAGTATATAAGAATGTTTCATGGTATTTGGATTGAGGGATAAGGAGGTGGAATACATTATGTTATATTGTTTTAATAGACCAATATTTATAATTACAAATACTAAAATGCGGGTCATTTTTACAGCAAGTCAAGATCAAAAATAAAATTAAAAGGTTGTGTGCAAACTATTACTAAAACTGTGTTTGCATGTGGGCAAAGGAACAACTAAAGAATGCCAAAACATTACATACTTTGTAATGCTAATTTCTACCTCTCAATCACTCTGACCCCTTCAGACACAGTATGAGCAGGATGCAGACCCTCTGGCCATTGGCCATATGTCCATATAGATTACCCTTGAAACCTCCATTGACTATTGGCCATTTGCTCTTGAAACCAGTGGCTTTCTGCTTATTCCAGGGCTTGGAGTTTCAGTAAGGATACCTCTGGTATCATTTTACTGTGGCATACATTCAGCCAATTCATCCTGGGTTCTTTCTATTGTTCTGGTATGCTGTTTGGTGGCAAGGTCTTTTTACCATTAAGACATCCGGCCTTTTCTATCTTTCTCTCTGTAGTCTAGTGATAGTGGAGATGATGGAAGTAGAGGAGAAGGTACATATGTGTTTGTGTGGTTTATATGACTGGAATGGAAGAAGTATTCTTTCCCCTGCTTCTGGCAGAGATTATCTCTTTTTGTAGCCCTAACATATTTCTCTCTTACAGCAATGAGCATATAAGAGAGAAAAAGAAAGTAAAAACCGCCTAATATCTCAGTATTCTGCAATTTCACTGCCAAATCCACATAAATCTTTGAGAGCAAGATGTTTTTCTAAAAAAATCATGTTTTCAATTCCAGCCCCTAGCACAGTGCAAAAACATAGTGTTGTTAAATAAATATCTTATTTGTGTGAAATAAATATCTTATTTCCCTCTTACAGCAATGAGCATAAGAGAGAGAAAAATAAAAAAGAAACAAAACTCCCTAATATCTCAATATTCAGAGATTTTGCTGCCAAATCCACATAAATCTTTGAGAGCAAGACATTTTTCTAAAAAATTACATTTTCAATTTCAGCCTCTAGCACAGTACAAAAACATAGTGTTGCTAAATAAGTATCTTATTTGTCTAAAGATAAAATGAGGTCCTCCATTAAAAAATCTTAAGAAAGATCCTGTATAACGAAGCCCTTAAAAATATCTCAGACTACTTTTTTGAAATAAGATGTTCTATTCTGAAGAATAATATTAGCATAAAACTATTTCAGTTAATGCTAGTTTTTGATGCATAGAGAGATCATTTAACAGAAAAACTAGAAAAGGAGGCAAACACATTTAATAGAGATTTTATATCTTGGCGTGTGGTCTCAGGATTGCAAATGTGAAATGTCATTGTAATCTGTTTAAAGGGCATTGAAAAAAAGAAATCCTTTTTGTTAGATTTTGGAGTTCATAAGTATAAAAAGTAGGATCAACTCCCTCTGTGTTATAAAAGCTGGAACTTATGTTAAAATCTCCGGTGAGCGTTGTACATGTTATATTAGTCAGCTACTGCTTGCGGTAATGCTACATGAAAATATAGACCCCAATGGTGAACAGCATTAAGGTTTTATTTATCTCACTGACATGTCTGTGGGTTGGATAGGGTGCCTTTGCTTCAGAGTTTGGGTTGAGTGGAGATCTGCTCTATCAGTCTCCTCATTCTCCTTGGATCAACAGCTATCCGAGGAGAAACCCAGGACAAGCAAACTTTTGGAGAAAGCCCATCCCTGCCAGCAGATTTAAAACCTCTTCTTGCTTCAGGTCCACTAACATTCTATTTATTAATGCAAATCAACAACTGAGCCCAGAGTTAATGGAGTGATTCAATATTATTCTCTCATGAAGAAAGGGGAAACCATGATAACAGAAGAGGGTAGAGGAGGAAAGGAATAATCATTAGCTGATAAGATGAACTTTACATGTTTTTGTCTAAAACATTTCACTTGGAGGTTAAGATAACGTTAATATCAAAGAAACGTGAGTTTTAAACAAAATTACATCATGACTTGTTAGTAAAACTAATTTTATTCCAAAATCAACATAATATTTAATATACTATATAGATTTTAAATGTACATATATAATGTTTTAAAAGTTCAAAAATTAATATGTAATGCATTTGATAATTTTCTCAACATATCTAGTTAAACTGTTATGATGGTAAACCTCTAAAATGTAGTGGATTATATAAAACAAAATTTATTAAATTATGACATAACAGTCCAGGGTAATTGTCCCAAGTCACAGAAGTATAATAGTATTCTACACAGTTATTCAGAAACTTGAGGTAATGGAGGCTCTGCCATCCTCCAGGTCATTGTGGTTTTCCCCATCCAACTTAGAAGGCCTAGGAATGGTCCACATCACTTAAACATTCAATCCATAGAAACATCTAATAGCAATGCAATCTAAATGCGCACCTAGGAGAAAAAAGAGCAGGTTTAGTAAACAACTTAGTAGTCTCTGCAAAAATTTCTAAAAGTCAATAAACTCAAATTATTTAAAAATGTTTGGCTCCTCTATTTGGGAATATGGTAGAAAAACTTTTTATCATGAATTGCCTTATATTGGGGTACATATAGTATTTGTCAAATATTGAATAAAACATAATTATGTTAAAGAAAAAAGTGCTATCAATTGATTAATTTCTTTGACAAGAATCACCTAAAATGTGAGAGAGGGACAAGGAAAAGTAACAAGTGACAAGTTTCCTATGGTTTTTACTTTTTCAGGCACATTGCCTTGAATATGATACATGATGGCAAATGTTTGTTGAATGGATTGGATTTCTTTAATAGAAACCCAGTGACTTCATAACACATCACATATTTTTAAATAAAAAGAGAAAGTTTGACTTGATGGAGTTTTAAGCTTAGATTGCTATGGCAAAGTATTTTAGCATGTAGAGAAACCTAAATCATTAGACAACCTTTCTTCCTTTTATTTCCTTTCGTTTTCTTTTTTTAACCTTTAAAACATTATGAAAACCAATGGCAATTTACCTCAGGGCACTGAAAAATATACTCTTTAATTACTTACATTTCAATGATGACTGATTACATGGGCTTTTTCTTTACAAAATCTGGGACATTTTTACTGTTTGTTTTGTGTAGGTTTGGATTTCAGTGCAATATAATATTTGGTAATGACAAGATTTTGAATGACACCCTAGTTCCAAACAAATAGAAATAAAGTTTTCATATCTCATACACTTCAAAAGTTGTGTCCAGATTTAACTGACATAAATAAAATGGTATGTTTTCTAAAGCTGTGTAACTTATATCAAATTTCTATTCATAGTGAAGAAGCAGTGCTTCAGTTTCAAATATGAGGGCAAACATCTTTTTTCTAACTTAGTTGCTTTAATTTTACTGTGAAATAACAAGGTTTAAAACTATTTTTCCCAAATGTAGCCATTCTAAAATATTCAGTGTTAGCTATGCTTTTTCTCCTCTATTTTAAAATACTGTCGCATGTAAATTCTTTCAGAAATGAAAACGACATCCAACAATGCAAAAAAGAGCAAAATGAGTCATGTTTTACACAGAAAGATTATAAATTTATTTTAAGCTTTAAAATAGATATGAAGTTGATATATAAATTTAATTATATAAGTATTTTCTTCTATGGAATTATCTTTGAATTAACTTTCAATGTATTAAGTAGTAACTGAGCAAGAAGATTTTTAAAGCAGGAAACATACTAGCATATTGAAATATACTCAAATGGAACAATTTGCAAAATGTTTATTTTCAGACACTCTTTGCTTTTTAGATATTTCATATTTCATGCATGTTTTACCTAGAGGAAGGGGAAAGGGCATTATCTAAAACTGTAAAGTGACTATTCAAAAGTGCAGCCTACTCCTAGAAAGATATTGACATTCCTCAAGAATTGTGCAGTCATAACGGAATCAAGAACAGAATAATTTCTTGGTCACCACCCTCCTTCCCGCTTTTCCCTGAATGAGTCATATTCATTGCACCCTGTATTTATTCTCCATCATCAGGCAACACTTATTGACTGAGTCATCACAACATGCCTCACTGTATGATAATATTGTTGTATATTATTATATTCCAGTATATAATTATCTTTTAGTAAGCTTAATTGGTCATGCAGTTCAATTAAGATTATATTATTTTATTATAATAGGACAAACTTACTCTCCAAGAATGTACAATAATTCAATCAAATTCTTAGCCATTTTCTAGTCCCTTTCATACATACTTAACACATTTTTGAAAGTATTTATTCGTGTCCTTAACACACTAAGCCTAAGTCTGCCTTAAATATAATATAAAACACACACACACACACATACATGCACAAGTTTGTCTTGTTCTTCTTCACATCTCTGTTATTAAAACTCCCTCTAAGCCTCATTTTACTCATCTGTAAAACAAAAACTCCCAGCTTGATTTTTCTCATATAGTTCATACATTCATTCACAATATATTGCTAGAATATCTTAGTTAGGATTAACATGTAGGAGGGAAGAAAAACAAATGCATATACTGAAAAAAGTCACAGAGAAAGGAAAAACTGCTTGATTGTGGTTTAGAATGGTCATATTTTTCTAATTCAATTCTTCAAATATTTGAGTGCCCATTCTATGAAAATCTCCATGTTTCCTCCTCCTTCTTCTTCTTCTTTTTTTTTTTTTTTTTTTTTACAATACTTTTCTTCCTTCCTAAGTATATCACAATATATTCAGTGTTAGCCAGAAAATCTAGAATTATCCTAGACTTCACTTTCTCTCTTACCTTTTCTGTCTAGTTAGATTCTATTTAAAACACAATTCTGTTCTTAGTGTCTCATCTCCCTGTCTACCCACCTTATCCTCATTACTCACAGTGTTTCAGTTGGACTGTCGATGAATTTCCTAGCTGGGTTCCTCATCACCAGACTCTTTTAAGAATTATAACCACTTCCTACCACTCCTTATAAATCTTTGTTGGTGTTTTATTGACTATGAAAAAAAAAATGTGTCCTCTTTAACACAGGACCTCAAAACATGGTTCCTATCTAGTTCCAGTGTACCTTCTAGTATCATTCCTTGCCATTCTCTACACTCAACATCTCTCTCCCATCCTCCACATTATTGGGCATTGTAAGATTCCAAACTTTTAAATTTCAGATCCCATTCATTGCCTGGATACTATTATCCACATCACTTTGAGTACTAATTATCTACATTCAGCTTTCATCTCTCATCCACATAGAGTTAATCTGAGATCAACCAGTTTATGTACATTATCAGAAATTCACAATACCTGAGAAAGCCAGAATGTGTTTCAGCTTATATCACATTTCTCTGGGTAACTGTTAACCTCCATGAAATATGTCTTGTTTGCAGAAGGTTTTTAAAAGAAAAATTTAAAAGTTTATTTCCTAACACTGCATCATTGGCAGCTGTTCAAGAACACAGTTTTGTTGCCCTCTTTGTTGTTTGGGTTGCATACCTGATACATAAATATTGTAATAAAGAAATTGTCATTGCTAAAATAAAATGCAACTGAGAAAGAGCTGAGATGTGCTTGGATTGGAATATATTGCACAAGGATGCTACTTGATGCAATTCTTCTGGGTTTGCGTGGAGAATGCTATTCTGACAGAGAAATTAAGTCATCATTTACTACACAATGATCCAAAGAAAAATGAACATTACATCTCTAAAAATGTAGGTTGCTGTAAGAAAGTTTGATGGAATCAATGAATCACCTCCCTAATATGTATTTGCAACCTCAGCATAGATCATTAACCTAATGGATTATGTTTTGTAGTTGATATATCTTTTTTGTCTGTGTACTAAAATGACATATGGAACTTTCCCATTTCAATGGTCACTTAACCTTCACAGTGTGAAAGGCTTAAGTGAATTTCAACATTTGTATTAAAATCCATAACATCTATCTCAGGCACTAAGTAGCTAGAAGCTGCAGTTTGCTCCCCGACACAAATAGCAACCACTGTTGGCTGGTGTGGTAATGTTAAAGACTCCTTTGCCTTAAATTTAAGGGCACCTTTATTTTTGGAGAAACTAAAAATTCGAAAAGGACCAGACATGGAGTTTCATAACTAAAATGTCAAGCACTTTCAGGGGCCAGGGTGGGAAGATCGCTTGAGCCCAGGAGTTTGAGACCAGCCTGGCCAACGTGGTGAAATCCCTTCTCTAAAAAATAAAAAAAAAATTACCTGGGTGTAGTGGCACATGCCTATGGTCCCAGCTACTTGGGAGGCTGAGGTGGGAGGATCACTTGAGCCTGGGAGTCACGACACTGTACCCTAGCCTGGGCAACAGAGAGGGACCCTGTCTCGAAAAGAAAAGGCTTGTTCTCAGCATCCTATATATAATTTTGAATTTATCCTTCTTCTTTAAGCCCTACTTACTCCAATCTTAGAGAAACATTACAATAATGGTACTTAAAGCAATGTGTTAAAAACGTATGTGCTACTTACCAAAAATGCATTTATATTTTTTAAAAAGATTGTAGTGAAAAGCTGGGTGTGGGGGCTCACGCCCGTAATCCCAGCACTTTAGGAAGCTGAGGTGGGTGGATCACCTGAGATCAGGAGTTTGAGACCAGCCTGCCCAACATGGTGAAACCTCATCTCTACTAAAAATATTTTAAAAATTAGCCACATGTGGTGGTGAGTGTCTATAATCCCAGCTACTCAAGAGGCTGAGGCAGGAGAATCACTTGAACCTGGAAGGTGGAGGTTGCAGTGAGCCAAGATTGCGCCACTGCACTCCAGCCTGTGCGACAAGATCGAAACTTCATCTAGGAAGAAAAAAAAAAAAAAGATTGTAGTGAAAGGATAATGATTATATACAGATAAATATACAGATAAATGAATAATTAATATAACATTTTTATTTAGTATGAAAGTTATTTTAGAGAAAACAGGCAATTAGGTAATTCAAAAAACATTTATAGATCACTTATTTAATGCTAGATATTTTCTGGGTTTTGAGGTTAAAAAAAAATTAAAAGAAGTCCCCTCACATCCCAGAGCTCGCAGACTAATAACATCTATAAGTAAATAATTATATAATTGAGAACTTCTATGATGGAAGAAAGTGTGGAGAGTAGAGAATAATTCTTATACCAAAATACAGGTCTTGTATAGAATGAATCTAGAAGAAAGCCTGTACTAAATTGTAAATGATAAGAAGGAGAGTCAGAAATAGTGAATAAGACAATAGAGTGACTTGGAGGTACAGAACTGCAGTGCTAGGTGTGAGCTGAGAACAGAGGCACTGGAATCATGTTTCATATACAAGAAGTGATATTTGGGGTCTCCTTCTAAACCCTGTTTCAAACATGAGGCTGATGATAGAGAACCCAACCTGGGATTGTGAATGGAAGAAGAGAACAGGAGGAAGAGCCTAAGAAGACATTGAAGGGAACTGCCCAGGCCTCTGCCAGAACAGCGGGTTTTATGGAAGGTGTTGATTCCAAATTCAACTCAGTATCAAGATGGTTTTTAGAAAGCCCGCTCCACTCTGGTGTGGAAATAGGTAGGATAGTTGTGGGGTAGAGTATGCAGAAGAACCCATCAAATCAAATCAAGTGGACAACTGCTTATACAAGACTGACCCATCCCAGAGGGACCTTGCAGATCTAGATGGCAGGACTTTCAGTGGGGAAGTTCCACCAGCCTTTCCTTGAATTCACAAGCTTTTCTGCATTGGGTTTTGTATCCGCACTCTGACAAATACGTGCTCACTGATACAGCTCTCAAAGAACGAGGAAGCAGGTCACAACCCGGAGTACTTGGAAACAGCAGTATTGAAATCATTTTCTGGGCTGATGAAGCCCAGTTCTGTCGAGAGAGCTTCACTCAAGCTTCCTAATGGATGCTGAAGTTCAGTTTAAGTCAGCACTTCCACCAGAAACTTGTGGGGCTTTTTAAAAACTCTTAACTTAAAAAAAAAAAAATCTCTGTGACTTGGCCAAAATTTTTCTGTCTGGTTGACTCAAAGAGGTGAATTTTTTACTAATGGAGAAATTTTAAACAGAGAAAATTACAAAAATTGAGCAAAGGAAAGTGAGGCATAGGGATTTTCAATCATTTTCTCATTTGTTTTAGTGACATCATTACAAAGAAAATAAAACCATTAATCAAGAAGAGATGTTTATTTTTAAATATCCTTTAAAATCCCCAAGATTATATGATATTTTCAAAGTGTGACATGTACTTTCATAACTCCTTACCTTTTTATTCTATTCTCTAAGCCTATTTTCATATATATATACATATACATTTATATATATATACATATACATTTTTATATATATATAAAAAAATGTATGTTTCAGCACTCAACTGAAAAGACTCTCATTTATTTGGCTTTCTCTGAGATCACTTATTCAGGCAGGTTTAAATGCACCCTAACATTGCCTGTAAATGTATTGTGCCACTTATTTTTAGTTTTATTATTATTCTAATTAGATTTTTGTATTTCTCTTTTCTATTGTAGATTAAACTACTTTAATAGCTTACATTTATTGAACTCTCACCAGGTGTATTGTTTCATTTAATTCTTATGAGACGCCTACGTGGGAGATACTATTAATAGCCCCATTTTACAGATGATGAAAATGAGACACAGAAGGATTATATTCAAGGTCAGTCTAGTAAGTTGCTGAGCATGTTTCTAAACTCAAAAAGTCTAACCACAGAAACTATTGTATCCACTAGGCTCTAAATGACAGATTTTTTATAAAAATAAAAGTTTATCTCTATGTAAGGACACAAAAGCAAAAGGCCAATGTTTTAGGTATAACATAGCAAAAGAGAAGACAATCTGCTAATGCTGAAATAAAATCATGCTTTCCTCCAGTGTTATCAAAAGGCAGCAGCACTGTTAACTAGCCATCTGCATCAATGACACTTAGACACAGAACATGCTTTATGGTAATTTTTCTTTTGTACTTGCATTTTGTCACTTTCCTTGAAGGAAGGTCACAAATATACTTTAAAAACAGTCTCAACGTGAAGAATATAACTTTCTGAAAATGAATTTCTTAATCAAAATATTTTCTGGGAATTTACATTAAATTCAAGACATATTCATTTAGGGAAGACCTAAACTATGAGGTCTTTTTTCCTCATTATCTCTATGTGGATGAAAAGAAGCTAATCTTTAGTTATTTTCAATTGCACTATTTTATGGATTTTTAACATTGTATTGTGCAGTATATCTTTTTATTTTATTATGTGTATTTCTGAGGAATGGATTTATTCTGTTTTTTAATTTGTGCTCTGGAAGAAGTAACACTCAGAAAAATGCTAGACATTTTATAAGACATGTAAAGGGAATATGAAGGATAGTATTAAAAAATAAGGAAGATTAAGAACTAAAAAACCTGTTTAATTCTATGTAGAAACATCTGCTTTCACTTGAAAGAGAAGAATGTTCCCCCGGAAGTAGCAGCTATTTGTAGAATAATGTCATCCTTATTGCTTGATGTTCTTAGTGTCAGAACTAAGGTATAGTTTTTTTCCATGGTGATAGATGGTCATGGTTTACATGTATATTTAGTAATTACCTTTAAGAAATACACATGGATTAAGAAATGGATTAAAAATGGATTATATTAATGCAAAAGTTGCTTCTCTTTTAAAAGTTTGTAACTGAAGTTAAGGTTGTGGTCATCAAATAGCAACATAAGAAAGGCCTCCATGCTTCCACGGGGTAACTGAAGAAAAAAGAATTCAAGGCATATTCATTTAAGGAAGCATCTTAATCTGTGTCTTCTGAGACCTGAGAGAGAGAGAGAGAGAGAGAGAAAGAGAGAGAGAGAGTTTATATAAAGCATTACAGAACTTCTTTACTTTTTAAATAATTCTGTTATTAATCTTTCATGTGAGTAAAGAAGGACAACTGCTAAAGGTGAGAATATATTCAGAATATTCTGAACCAAATACCAAGGTATTCAAACAAATCTACTAGAATACACTTTTATGCTCAAGTCCCTAATTTGGTTATTTTATTATTTACCATTTTTGATGCTGCAGATCAATTACTTTTCAGAAGAAATTAATATAGAAAATGATGTTTAATGATAACATACAAATATCTAGGGGCTATTAGATAGGATGAGAAAAGTATTGATTGAAATGAAGATAAAATAGAATTTGATATCAAACAGGGATATATATTTTAAGGTATGAATAGTTTTGGTTTCAGAATTCTGACAATTAAAGACTGTATGTTTAAATTTAATATTGAACAAGACACACATAAG
Source organism: Macaca thibetana thibetana (assembly GCF_024542745.1). Lineage (NCBI taxonomy): Eukaryota > Metazoa > Chordata > Mammalia > Primates > Cercopithecidae > Macaca > Macaca thibetana. The sequence goes on from NC_065578.1 coordinate 170,982,885, forward strand.
AATGGATTTTATGGAAAAAGAAATGAGTCGTGATGTTTTGTCGACAATATATTGCTTGTAGGAAAAGAATAAGAGACAAATGATTAAAAAGGGGATCTGTAATGTGCTACTGAACATTGCAATAAGCAATTCAAGACATGAAATAGTAATTATAGAGTTTACATTTCAAGTTAAATTCCTACATTATCTGTGTTATTTCAAATGTAGAATCTATTATATCTTCAGAACACTTAAAAATGTTCTGTGACACCAGTAAGTACTCTTCTATTTCCTAAGCTTAGAACTTGCCTTATGTAACATTAATAGCTCTATTTGTCCTCTTACTCCTCACAGTGAATTATTGTATTTTTATTTTGACATAAAATGTATCCTGTTACATGTTAAACTTTGGTTCTTCTTGAGTGTGTTCTTCTCTTTTTCTTTATCACATGAAATTGACTAGCAATGTCCTATGAAATACAGTCACTCTATTAACATTTATCCGAAGGAAAACTCTGAATTATTGCAACTTACATTCATTTTTCCAGACCTCCTGTACTAGCAAAGGCCACACTTTCTCTCCAGAACTGCCAATTTTTCCTGGAGTCCACTGGTCTCACAGGTGCTGGTCACAGGAAACGTGAATCACTCCCTCCCACATAGATTCTCTTTGTTTTCTTGATGTCTATCCAATTCACATTTTTTAAAATGCAGTTGGTAAAACATGTCAGACTTAATTTAGCCCTCTATTCCTGGAGTAATGGTTCATTAATAGATACGTACACATTTAAACACACAAATCACTTATATCCAGGCAGCCTGCAGAACTGTGTCTAGAGGTTGGTTCATCTCAGTCATTTCTTCCTGTCT